>NC_091473.1:25798944-26109638 GCF_036971445.1 Narcine bancroftii | reverse complement strand
GAGGACAGTATGACTAAAATTGTAAATGTAAGATATAGATTGATCCATCATAATTTTATTCATCAATTATATTTGACTCTGGAAAAATTGAAGAAAAATATAAATATGTTTCTTCTGATTTATGTTTTAGATGTCATAAGAAAGTGAGTACCTTTTTACATTCGATTTGGTTTTGTGAGATGGTTAAACCTTTTTGGAATAAAATTAAAGAATTTTTGGAGGTTATGTTCAAATTGAAAATTTCACTTGACCCTAAGATATTTTTATTGGATGATATTAAAACACTGATTTTAGAATTAAAATTAGATAAATTTCAAATAGCTTTTTTTAAGATTAGCTTTTGCAGTGGCTAGGAGATGTCTTGCAGTTACATGGGAAAATGAGACTAAATTGAGTATCCAACGATGGTATGTGGAGATAGATCATGTATTCCTTTGGAGAAAATAACATTTAATTTACAAAATAATTCTTCATTTTTTATTAAAACTTTGAGCCCATATATGGAGCATATGCGACTAAATTATTAATATTTTTTTTTCCCCAGACATTGGTGGTGCAGTCCCAATCCATGGCAAATGATTGAATGGAATTGTTATAGATCTCTTCCTCTTTTTCTTTTTTCTGGGGTAGTTCAGAGGGGGGATGGGGTTGGGGATTGGGGTTTTAAGGAATAAAATATTGTGTATTCAATTGTATTTTGATTGTATGATTTATTATTGTTTATCAATAAATTTTTCAAAAAAAGGAGTTCCCGTCCCACCAGAGTCACTGAGTTTCTGCAGATTCACCTCCAGTGCTTCTGGAGCCTCCGCAGCCTCGCCTCCTCGGATCCCAGTTCCAATACCTGGTACCACTCTGGCCAGTTTGAACCAGTCTCCAGGAGTCCGCAGGCCGGCGCGAGTCTCCTGACAGCAGTCTCCAGTAGCCTGCAGCTTCTGTGGGCTCCCCGCCTCGAGTTACCAGCAGCCCACCACAGAGCCCCCTCACTGGTTCACCTCCATGGTCAAAATCCTATGGATTGTCTCCTCTGCTTCTCCTTCTCAGATGGGGGAGTGATCTTCCTGTTTTCTGGTGCCCCAGTCCAGTCCTCCACTTCTCCCAGAGTCTGCAGCTCTTCGTGGCTGCTGCAGATTAATAGGTGCCAACGTCTTCGATACAGACCTCACGGTCAAGGGATCTCAAATAAAAACAACCGTCAGCTCCTGCAATGGGACATTCAAAGCCCATGCAGAGCCGACAGCAGTCGACTAGGTGGCTGGACCTCCTATTATTTCTCCTATGATTTAAGTTGAGCCCTTGATGTATTTGAGAACCACACGGAACAATTTCAGATTTTGTGGTGGTCTGCAACAAGTGTTGGTTGCTCAAGGAATTCAGGTTCAAAATGAATGACGTAATCTGAGCTTCCAACACTGCGGCACATCAGGGTGGGGGAGAGGTATCTGGACACTTTGTTTCAGGAAGTAGTAACAACAATTAGAATAGCTGCCTCAAATTCAGCCTTTGGTCAGGGAAGAGAGGGGGTGACTGCAAGTGAGGCAGGTAGTGTGATCCAAGAGATAGTGATAGAGGAGCATCAGCCCTTGATCTTGTCTCATAAGTTTGACATTGTTACTCATTGTGTAGGTCAGAGTAGGGGCTGTAGGAAGGATGAGCAATCTAACTGTGGGATCATGGTTCAGGAAGCCATTCAAGAGGGGAGAGGAGAAATATTGAGGTAATTGAGGATAGTATAGTTCAGGGAATAGACAAAGGTTTCTTTCACAGGGATAGAGCAATCTGAAAGCTGTGTTGCCTGCCTGTTGCCCAGGTTTAGGACGTCTTATCTGATCTGCAATGGAATTTGCAGTGGGAGGGAAAAGATCCAGTTGTCAGGGTCCATGTGGGTACAACTATATAGGAAGAACCAGGAAAGAGGTTCTGAGAAGGGAATTTGAGGAGCTATGGAACAAATTAAAAAGCAGAACCAAAAAGCTAGTTATCTCTAGATTACTACCTGAACCATGTGCAAATTGGCACAGGGTCCAGAAGATTAGAGATTAGGATTGGGTTCCAATTCATGGGAAATTGGCACCAGTATTGGGGAAGGAAGGAGTTATTCAAAGGACATGGGCTCCAACTGAACCATGACGGGACCTGGATCCTGGCGAATCGCGTAACTAGGACTGCGGAGAGGGCTTTAAACAAAATAGTAGGGGGTTGGGTTCAACAGATTGGAGAGGGATGGATAAAGTAAAAGAGAAAAGTGTGGATAAAGTAGAAGCAAAAGTTAAAAAAGAGGAAAGTAAAAGTAGTGCAAAAGAGAAAAAAGATTGCCAGCTTTTAAAAGCTCAATGAGTATAAAGGCACTTTTTCTGAATTCCCTTAATATTCAAAACAAGGTCAGTGAACTAGAGAACTGAATCAGGATACAGGGGTATGATTTAGTGGCCATAACAGAAACATGGTTGCAGGATGGAGAGGATTGGGAATTAAATATCCAAGGATGTCAGGTGACATGGAAGGACAGGCAGGAAGGTAAGAGAGCTGGGGTAGTGCTCTTGGTTATGTATGAGATCAAGGTAATAGTGAGATCTGATGTAAGATCTAAGGAGCAAAATGTTGAATCAATTTGTTTAGACATTAGGAATAGTAAAGGGGAAAAAGTTCACTGGTGGGAATTGTCTATAGGCCACCTAATAATGACATTGCAGTGGCATAAGCAATAAACCAAGAAATATCAGAGGCATGTTCGGATGGAACAGCAGTTACTGGGGGGTGGGGGAACTTTAACATGCACATAGATTGGGTCGATCAGGATGGTTGAGGCAACCTTGAGGAGGACATCATAGAAGGTATACGTGATAGCTTTCTTGAACAGCATATTACTGAACCGACAAGGGAACATGTCAATTTTTCTAAAATTTAGACATTCAGCACAGTAAAAGGACATTCCAGCCCTCGAGTCCATGCCAGCCAATTAGCCTACAACCATTTTGAATGGTGGGAGGAAACTGGAGACCCAGTGAAGACCCACTCAGACACAAGAAGGATGCACAAAACTCTTTACAGACAGTGCAGGATTCTAACCACCCCCCCCCCCCCCCACCCCGGTCACGATCACTGGCCTGTAAAGGTGTTGCACTAATTGCTATGCTAACTATGCCACATCTTGGATCTGGCCCTGTGCAATGAGACAGATTAAAATTTGCAATATTGTGGTTAGGGATCCTCTTGGAAAGAGTGATCATAGTATGATTGAGTTTGTGATAAAAATAGAGTGTACAATAGTTCGATCTAAAACAAGTGCATTTTGCCTAAACAAAGGAAATGACAAGGGAATGAGGGAGGAGTTGGCCAAGGTGGACTGGGAATAGTGCTACCTGGAGGGATGGTTGAGGAACAGTGGAAGACTTTCAAAGAGATTATTCATGATGCTCAACAAAAGTATATTCCAGTTAAAAGCAAGGACAGTAAGGATAGGGACAGCCAGCCTTGAATAACTATGAAAATAAAGGAAAGCATCAAACTAAAAGCTCCTGTGAACAAAGTTGCCAAGAGCAGTAGGAAACAAGATTGGCAAAACTTTACAAAGCAACAAAGTGAGAAATAAAAAGTGGAAGGGGAGACCATGAGAAAAGATTAGCACAAAATCTAAAAAAAGGTAAAAGTTTTGAAAATTATATAAAACTAAAAACGGTGGCTAAAGTGAAGGGTGGTCCCTTGAAAGATGAGAAGGGGAAAGGAGGAAATGTCTGAGGCTTTGAATGGCCACTCATTAGCCACAGAAACAAGATGGGCAGATTACAGCTTACCAAGAATTGTTTAAAAACAGCCTGCAGAATTCTGGAAAAGGGTTTTGTGGACAAATGAGATGAAGATAAACCTGTATCAGAGTGATGGCAAGAGTAAAGTGTGGAGGTGTAAAGGCACTGTCCAAGATCCAAAGCAAACCACCTTTGCCATGGTGTGCATTTTGCAGTGTAGCCACTGTATTGTTTTCATGAAGTGTTCTGCGGACAGTAGTCATTGACATATCCGCATCTGTATCCTGAAGCGTGTTTCTGATTTGTTGGACATAAATTTGGGGACTTTTCTTCATAATTATCAAAAGTGGAGGTCGTCCCTGGAATACCAGTTCCTTTCCTTCCACTGAGCTCCCCAGGACGCTATTCCTTCTTCATGATGTTTCAAACAATTGATTTTGTTAATCCAAAGGTTTGGGTAATGTCTTTTTCTGTTTTATTCTTTTTTTTCAGCCTCTTAATGGATTCTTTGAATTTAATTGCCACAACTTTTGTCCTTATGTTGGAAAGTGGTAATTATAGACTCCAAAGGTGATCAAAAACTTAGAAGCAAGCCTAGCTCTCCCATACCTGTACCAATGAAGCAATCAAACGCACCCGAGTCCTCACAAACACCTGTGAAGCCAAATGTCTCAAATATTATGGTGCTCTGAAATAAGGGGACTATGTATAAAAAGTGCTGTAATTTCAAACCAAAATGTTTACAAATAACCTTAATAAAATCTGAAATGTGCAGTTTAATTACATTTGAATTGTTCGATTAGAAATTTAAAACTGTGGAGCATCGGGGTAATTAAATGGAAAAAGTATCTTTGTCCCAAACATTATGTCTCACCAAAGATTTAAACAGCAGCAAGTGTGGTGCACTGTCGGTCAGAAACAAACACACAAAACCAAAAGACTGTCCAACAGGCTTTATTCGACATAAACTTAAACAGAGCCAGCTGTGAGGAGAGCTGCTGTAAACTCTGAGAGTGTCTTCTAAGGGTCGGCTCAGGCTTATATCCCGGAGGGTGATTGACACCTGACCGGGTGGGGCTTGGTCTATTCAGGTTGGCTGATTGACAGCCAGCCAGGTATTGTCTTGTCCCCATGCTCTTCTGCAGATACAGAGGTTTCCCCCTGCAGTCGGCCAGTGGTGTACCATCACACCAATAGTTATTCCAACTTTTATACTCAATGGCCAAAGAAAGGAAAGCAAAAGTGCCTTACTCCTCTAAACCATCTTCTCCACATGTTCCTCTTTCAGGAAATAATGGACTTGCATTCTTCGATCCCCGTGTAACAATGTTTTTTAAGAGTCCTGCCATTTACACTACACTTTCCTCTTGCATTGGACCTCCCAAAATACATAATCTCACACTTATCTTGATTGAACTCCATCTATCAATTTGCCACACAAATTTCAAAATTATCCATATCCTGTTGAAAACTTCTCTCAGCATCCCCAACTCTATGTTTTCATGTTGTTTGCAAATTTAATCATCAGTTCAACATTTCCATCCAGCTTCTTTATACATATAAGCCCCACCAGTGATTCCAACAGAATACCACTGCTCACAGATGTCCAATTAGAAACTCCCAAACTACCGCTTAAATGGCTAAGCCAATTTTATATCCAACTTATCAACTCACTGAGGATCCCAGGTGACTTATATACCAGCCAACTGAGGGGGTGGGGTGGGGGGTTGTCAAATGCTTTATTAAAGTCCATGAAGACAATATCCATTGCCCTACCCTCATCTTTGTCATTTCTTCAAAGAACTCGGCCAAATTTGTGAGACATGTCCTCCCATGCATACAATCATGATGACAACCTTTACCCAGAGACACAAGACGGGATAAGAAGTGTCCTGATGCAGGGTCTCAACCTGAAAAGTCTACAACCCCTTTTCACTGACAGAGCTCATGACCCACTGATTTCCTCCAGCAGTTGTCTTTTTATTCATCCTAAAGAAGTCTACGTATTTCCAAATGCAAGTAAATCCTGCCCCAAAGAATCTCCTCCAATAATTTCATCGACATCTGGATGATCTCTGGTGCCCTTTTTAAACCAAACAACATAATTTTCTGCTCTTCAGTCTTTTGTTCTTTGTGTGTGGCTAACAAAGATGCAAAAAAAAATGTTAAGGCCCCAGCAATCTCCTCCCTTGCCCACCTCAGTGATCTCGAATAGATTCCATCAGGTCCTGTGGATCTATTCATCTTAATGTGTTTCAGGAGACCCAACACTTCTTCCTCATTTATGTTAGTTGCCCTAGAATATTAACAAACACCTCTCTGATCTCAACATCATCCCTGTCTTTTCCTTGTTGAATACAGATGCCACATACTCAGGGAGGACCTCATTAATATCTGGCTTAATGCATACATTCACTCCAACATCCTTGAATGGACCTAACCTTTTCCAAGTGACCTTGTAACCTTCTTTATCCTATTGTCCATTTCAGCTTCCTAAAACTTACAAAGAGTTCCTTTCTTTTGCTGTCAAAAATTTCCCATACCTTGCCATCCTTGTTTTTCATCCTCACATGACTTGCTGGTCCTGAACTCCAATCAGATGATCTTTAAAAGATTCCCACACTCAACGTAGATTTATGCCTAAACAGCCACTCCCAAACTACTTTTCCCAGTTCCTAGGCCTTTTTTTTTGCAATTTAGCACTTGCACTTGAGGACTTAATCCACAATTATCTTTAAAACTTAATGAATTGTGGTCACTATTCCCATTCTGCTTCCCCACAGAAACTAGCTCATTCCCCAACAAAATGACCAGTACAGCCTTCTATCTGCCATTATACACAATCTACTGAAGGAACACAGCAAAGCAAGCAGTGCCAGATGGAGGAAAAGAATAGCTGGCTTTTCAAGGCAAATCCTATTAATGTGACAACACTATCTAAATATTGTTTTGAGAAACCGTCCTAGATGCATCTAATAAAATCTGCCCCTTCTATGTCCCTGACATGAAGGGAGTCCAGTCAATATTTAGAAAATTAATATCACTCACCACAATAACCCTGTTGTTCTTATTATTTTTTTCCATTATCTTCTTTCATCACTATTCCTCTCTCTCTCCCACTGGCTGCTGGCAGTCTGAAAATAAAACCCAAAGTGATTGCATCATTCTTATTCATGAGCTTTACCTTGAGTGATGAGCTCTACAATTTACCATCTCTAAGTACAGCAGTGATGTTCTCCCTAATCATTAATGCTATTTCCACATCTCTTTTACATCCCTCTTTGTCACATCTGAAGCATCTAAACTTTGGAATTTTGAATTGACAGCTCTGTCTCTCACCAAAATTTGTGGACATTAGCCTAGACTCAACAATCATCTGCCTTGCCAGTTTTAAACTTTGCATTAAAATATTCTTCATACCATCAGTTCTGCTGTGTTCATTGACTCAGCTCTGCATGTTCACAATCTCAGATATACCTCACAATCTCTCCCCTCTCCTCAATCTTTCCACCAGCTGACCCATTGCTCTGGTTCATTGGCTTCAACTCTTCTGAGCAGCACAAGAAAACCTTCCTGCAAGGTTATAGTGAGAAAATTTAGCTATCTGGAGCAATCTTAAATATCATGAAATTCTACAATTATATTTCAAGGAAGTTTGTGATCCCAAATACGTTTTATTTTTTGAGCCATAGAATTTTCTTTTGCTTGAATTTTCTTCTTTAGTTTTCAATGTGACATATTTGGGAAGATCATAGTGGATTTACTAGAGAACTTCAGTAGAAGAAACAATATTAAATTTGTTGGTCTTAAAGAAAGTGATGAAGGGGAGAATATAATAACCTTCTTTCATCGTTGGATTCCTGAATCTTTTGGACAGGATGGGTTTCAAGGAGATATTGAAACTGAAAGGTCACACAGGGCTTTAAGTTCACGGCCATTACCAGATCAAAAACCGCAACCTGATTAAGTTTCTTCATTATCAGTTTGGAGAAAAAGCATTAGAATTTGCTGCAAAACAAGCCAAGGAAAGAAAGAGTCCATTGGAATATAATGGAAGTAATATTTTCTTTCATCCTGATGTTAGTTTTGATCTGTTGAAGAAAAGGAAAGAATTTAATTTGGTAAAGAATACTTTGTGGAAGAAAGGCTACAGTTTTATTCTACGCTATCCTACGACTTTTGAGGCATTTGTCCATGGAGGTCCAAACAAGTTTTATTTACAGATCCTGGATGTGTGCAAGTGTATGCAGATGTTTTACCAAATATTTGTCAAGAAGATAACCAGGGAGCAGCACAGCAAGCACAAGTCTGAAATTCTTCTTGAAATATAAAAAAATGATTGTCATGATTTAAATCTGTCTAAAGGACACGAATTGAAGTAATAATGAAGATTCAGGGAAGTTGGAGAAAAATGGACTGCCATCTACTGAGTTATGTGTGAGTTTGTGGCGTCAGCCACTACCCATAAAGTAGAGGAGGTAATGTTGTTGTGTATTATTGGGTTTTTTTTCTGTTGTCCTTTAATTGTATTTTGCACTTCATATCTGGATTGGTTAGAGATAAATGCCTTGATACAGGACATTTAAAAAAATTGAAACCCCAAAGAGTTGAGAGAAGAGAGGTGAATGGGAGATGCCATCTGTGGATGATTAAAAAATATACCAATGAGTAAAGCACTGAATATTTTAAGTTTTAATATTAATTGACTTAATAGCATGGTGAAGAGGAAAAATATATTAACACATGTTTGGGAAGATAATTTCATGACGGATAACAATTTGGCCCTGGACTAAAGCAACAGAAGGACATGCCTGTTTCCTTTTATTGGAAGATGAGGTGATATTGGAACATCAGTCAATTTTACACCGAACTAGAATCTTCTCCATTCATAGATGGGAAAGATCTAACTCTATTATGCATCCATGTCTGTTCAAATAGTCTCCCATACATAGCACATAGTGTATTTGAAGAAAATTCTGATGAAACACTAACAACCAAACCAAAATTAATCATGTCCCTAAAAAAGACGAAAGGGAGTGATTAGACAGAAGAGAAACAGATTTATCAAAGATAGTTCTGAAATTAAATTTGATTCAGTGTAAATATACAGTATATATTTTGGCCTGATGGTATGCAAGATAGTTTTAATATAAAAATCCTTTTATTTTGAACATCTACCAAAAATCTTGGATCCATCAAGTCCAAGTACAAACAGTGAACAGTTAAAAATAAGTAAAAGGAAATCAAAACTGACACAGTGAGACTGATCTACCTCCATAGTATCTACCTATTGTTAGAATTAAAAATTGACTGTGACATTGCTCAGTTTGTTTACCACGGTAATTGGTCCAAATCCAATGTGTCTGCCTTTGAATCACATGGAAACCAATTGACAAATTAACCTCTGCTACTCTGCAACAGCTTGGGTTCATGCATCAAAGAAACTTTGTTCAAACAATTACTCCCTAATGGCCTCAATATCAATCACATCAATTTGCTTTTTCCACTTTTGCAAGGATTTTATGAAACACAGAGCAAAATAAGTCATGGTGCAGATTCTAGTGGATTAAAAAAATAAGAACATTGAAGGAGAAACGGAAATTGACTTCTCACCAGCAAGTGACCTGGGAATCCTGATTATCAGAGCAATGAGTCTTTCACAACACACTCCTGTTGAAGCTGGGTTCAGTGTTCTAAAAGGTATGCATTCACTTAATATAATGGTGTGAATAACTGATACCCACTGAGCAAACGAAATTGAACTGAAGGAACTCAACAGGTCAGGCAGCATCCATGGAGAAAAATTAACAAATGGACTCATTGGAAAAGGATTCTAACCCCAATGTTTGCCTATTTTTCCCCATGACCCGCTGAGTCCATCCAGCATGAAACAAATGCAAAACCTCCATCGTCTTTTCCATTTAGATGATCCAAAAAGCCATGAAGTACCTTTTACTTTTAATTCTCATGATTCTTTGCAATCACCCACCCACAACAATCTTTATTCCCTTTTTTTTTCCAAGCATGAGCTCTTCTCAAATGTAAAAAGGGCTCTGGCCCAAAATATAGGTCATATATCTTCACCTCCAGTTTATGATGCAAGACCTGCCAAGTTCCTCCAGCATTTCTACTGCAATCAGATCATCTGCACACTTGCGTGTTTCATCCCATGTTCTATGTTCTATCTGGCTTGTCCCCATTAGCTATCAGTTTCTGAAGCCACTCATGAATTAACCAACATTCTGGATATCAAGATTACCCAAGATATTTCTTTCAACATCAAATTTCCTTTTAAAATATTCTCCATTATCTCCTCATCCTCAATTCCAACAATAAATTAACTATTGTCTGTGTTGCTCATAATGGCACCAGTCAACATGCTTTTCTTCATCCCAAAGTTTTTTTCCTTGTCACATTGGCCCTTTAAGGTTTCCCACTCCCTTAATCCTGAGCTGTTTTTCTTGATTCTTTCTTTTACTCCATCATTGCCAATACCTTGACTCTGAGATTCACTTCTTCCACCTTTGACTTCAATTTTGGTGTCGGAAAGAGCAGTGCAGTGGTTAGTAATTCACAATCATAAGCTGGATAATGTCAACACCAGTCTGATTACTCTTCCATTTGTTGCATTTTTCACTGAAATCCACCTGGTTCATTGAGGTTGAGGGAAGGAAATCTGCCATTACCATTTGCTTGCCAGGTACAAGATTAGATGTATACTGCAAACCTCTGAGAGGGTTGAGCAAGACAATCCGTGGTACCAGACCACATAACAAAGCCTATCAGAAAAAAATCGAAAGAGACCAGGCACCAGATTCATTCATGACAAATTGAAACTCACTAATATTTGGGAGAGTGTCCGAGAATACCAGTAACAGTCAGAAGTATAGTCATTGACTCTGAAGTCATACAACAGCAAGTCAAAGCTTGGCAAGAAGGCTTGCTGGTTATCGACAATTGGTGCAAGTGAGGGTTGAATCTTCAATCTTCACCAATAATGGCTTGAAAAACATCTCTGCTGACCAAGTGCTGCTGAACTGAATTGCCTATGGCAATAGTGAGAGAATGAACCCATGGACAAGAATTTACTTGACCTCACTAATCCATAGGTTGCAAATGGATTTTTTCAGAATGACAACTGAACCGTCCTTGATGTCATTTTCCCATCACCTGGAGGCTACTACTGTTATAATAAGAAGACTGAGTTACCATGAGTGAGCTCCTGTGAAGCATACCATTGGCAGCAGCAGAACTGTATCTATTTTAATCGACAACATTTTGGTCTGCTGCACCCCAACACCACCATCACAATCATACCAAGTCCCAATGCTTTTGCGTCATCAGGCTCAGAACCATGTGATCCAACATCTTGGGCCTCAATATGCAAGAGAGAATAATCCCAGACCAAATGAACATCCATCGTTGAAAAACATTTAAATGAAGTGAATAAAATAATCAAAGGTCATAGCACTGGGACCATCCCAAACTGTAAAAAATGAGGTAGTATTGCACCTTTGTGCAAAAGACAAAACTGAATAATTTGCAGTAATCTTCGGTATGCATTGCCAAGAGAATAATCTGCTGACCCCGACCTGACCCTGATCTGACCTGATGTGCACCCTTCCTTGAAGCTCACATTATCTTTCAAGTATTCAATTCTATTCACAACTTCTCAGAAAGAAGCAGCCCATGCGTAAAAAATCCACTTTCTGAACAAGAATCAGACAAGAAATATTTACCAACTCAGGAGCCAAACCATGACCATATCTAACAAGTAAAAATCTAATCAATTATCCTTTAAATCCAGCTCATTAATGTACTGAATACTTTGTTAATCAACGTTATTTATTTACAATTTAAAATTTAGTCATTCAGCACAGTAACAGGCCATTTCAGCTCATGAACCTGTGTCGCCCAGTTACACCAATTGTCCAACAATCCCCAGTATGTTTTGAATGGTGGGAGGAAACAAGAGCACCCAGAGGAAACCCATGCAGAGACAGGCAGGGAGAACAAACAAACTCCTTACAGACAGTGCGGGATTCAAACCCCGGTCCTGATTGCTGGCACTGTAACAGCTTTGCATTAACTGCTACTCTAACTGTGCCACCCTATTAACAACCATCCAGGATGCAAAGATTACCATAGATACTTCTTTCAACTATAAATGACCTCTTAAAATATTCTTCGTTATCTCATTTTTGTGTTAACATTTCCCAAAAATTTAACTGAAAGAGCCGCATCAAATTGGTCCTGTGATCTTGTATAAAATACTGGATATTCCCATGGTTTGAACTGCACAAAAGCATGTTAAAGCTCTGGTTAAATGTCATGTAGAAAATCAATTCCAATTCCATTCATTGTCTCTAAAGGACTATATTGGCCTTGGGCTGTGCAAATTTATGGAGTGTACAGTTACATAAAGGTTATCTGGATGGACGAAAGTATTGAAATCACAAGTTCAAATACCACCAAAGGAACTGAGGAATTAAGTTCAATTAATTAAATCAGGAATAAAATGCTTGTGTCACGAGTTGTAATTATGAAATCCATCTGGTTCACTGACTTTTTGGTCCTTGCCTGGTCTTGCCTCAAAGCAACTCTAGACCTAAGCAACTGATGCTTAATTACCCTCTCTTACATGGAAAATTAAGGATGGACCAATAATTCATCATCAATGATGTGCACATTTACAGATGAATAATTAAAGTGCAAATTTACATAAATGATACCCAAGGGAGAATAAATTACAGTTTAGAAAATTGAGATGTTTGAAAACATGATGGATGTAAAAGCAATTTATAGGCTGACAATATTGAATATGGGAAATTGTCAGAATTTGTCTGTAGGTTGGTCCAGAGATAAAGGAAGAACAGTGAATCTGCACCACCAAATACAAACTCAGGGGACATTAAATCACCCATCATTCAAAGAGCTAGCAGGACACAATGGTCAAAGTTGACAGGAAACACACTGGATTGAATATATTTATCAGCTTGATAGATGTATCAGCAGAAGATTGGATAAATGAGATCAATGCACAGAATCACATCATCTGATGCCCATATTATCCAGCTGCAAATTAAAGCATCATTTTGACAATTTAAGAAGATGGCAAATCCATAACTTGCCATTTTTTAAAAGAAATGTGACATGGTAAAAAGAATCACAATCAGAATTAAGATCATGAACATGTCATGAAAATCATACCAGCTCAACTTAAAAAAAACAGTACAATGAGTGACTTTTTTTAAAAAAAAGAAAAGAAATTGAAGATACAGACTTTTCAGAGATTTAAAAAATAATTAGCTGTGCATCTTTAGATAATTTATGATGACTCCATCTTATTTTCAACTGCAATGGATCAAACAACATTTTAAAATGAGACACTGAACAAAGCTTCCAAGGACTTCCAAGCTGTGTTTCAGGAACACCACTTGTCAAGTCTTGAAAATAACTGCAGGCAACAAAGAAATTTAATTTGCAAAAATACATTTTCTGTATGAAATGTAATATTATTTGTGTTTTAATTTCTGTAAGTTGGATAATAAAAGTTCCATGAGTATGCATGACATGGTCATTAAATCCACAAATTTAAAATAGGTATCTGAAATACAGTTCAAAATTAGGGAATATTTCATGAGTGACCAGCACTATTTTAAGAAAAAAAAATCAAATAATAGCTAATGTTTTTGACAATTTCAAAGGTTCCTCAAAACAGTTATTCAAAAAACACTGGACAACAAAGATTTTGCTTCGTGAACACTTTTGGGTGTATTTTATGGATTTTGGGCTCCTGATAGCGAAAATCATTTTAAATTTTTCCTATCACGTACTGTTTTTATAGATATAACCTATTTTTGTGATTTCTTGTCATATTTTAAGTCTACTTCAAGCATTACAAAAAAACATTAAGTGCAAAACACGATTGAAAATGTATTTCGTGGCAAACATGATGAAAGGTTTCACCAGGACATTGTGACCATGGAAAAGCGAAATCAGGGCAATTGGAATCCATCAACACTTGCCGACTATTGTTGGACATTGACACAAGAGGAATCAGATACAGAGTACAAACGAAAATTTGCAGCAAAACATTTTTAAGTCAGCAGAATTAACGCAAAGGGTCAGCATCACTGTGTGAATAAACATGCTAAATTCAATAAAAGGTCATTTCCAATATGATAGAGAAAATCTGTTCAGCTTGAAGTTGTCAATCATAATCCCCAATTTTTCTTCAGGAATCAAACCTTTTGAAATAAATTGTTGTCCAGTGAAATTAAATTATACTCGTAGTGATCAACTGTTTCAATTTCTGCAAATTAGTTCTGGGCAAATAATCAATTGTGCAAGTGACCACCAAAACTAAAATGGTTACAAGGGCACAGTGCTCAAAACAAAAATAGGATGTGGGGTGATGTTAAATGTATTCAGGTGTCAGTTACTTCATCAACGTGTCTATCCGAATGAATAAACACTTCTTGGTCATGCAATCATGACAGATTTTAATTATTAGAAAAGGAGATTTCCATTCCACAAAAAATAAAATAAAAATATATATTTTTTTCTGCGAGAAAGAATTGGTCGTGCCTGTTTTACAAATGATGCATTTTATTTGAACAACACAAATTCCATTGACAAACTCATCCCAATGTAACTGATACGTAAATTGGCACCATTATGTTATATGTCATTTTGCATTAAAGTCAGAAATTTGCTCAGTGATAATTTAGGAATTTGACTTGGAAACCAAAGCACAGATGAAAGAAGAATAACGAAAGAAACAGCAAACCTGAAATTGAGTTCAAAGCAGGGAACCAAGCGGATTCATGCAGATGTGAGCATTTGTGGACCAAATGCAGTGTTTTAGTATTTTCCACCAAGGAACCTTTTACATTTATTTGAGAACTTTGTAGCAGCCAGCTAACTGGGATGCGACCTGGTACACAAAACACCTAACGGACGCAGCAACTGTAAAGACCTCACAGGAGCCAATGACCTTCTTCCCAGGTGATCATCTGCATGGTGAGAAACAATGACCAACGGAGGGAACAACGCCAAATCAGAGATCGGCACTGCTATGATGTCACTCCTGTCATCAGCAGTGGGGAGAGAATATAAGCAGAGCTGCCAGGAGACTTTGACTCCTGGTGTGTACAACTTCTTTCCCGACTTTGCGCACGCTACATTGGTGACCCTGGCAGGTCCGATCAGCAATTGGACCAAAAGATGATGGATCAAGAGGCTCTTCACATAGTTTTGTTGAAGCTGCCAACGTTCTGGGTGTCGCAGCCACACGTGGTTTGAACAAGTCGAGGTCCAATTCCACCTTCGACCTTCGACAGATCAATACCAACGACACACGTAACTACTACATGGTGAGCTTGCTTGAACAACACCAAGGGTTGTCGGCTTCCTGCAGCAGCCTCAGGAGCAAGGCTATTAACCTGCACTTTTTGGCTCTCACAGCATGAGCACACTGCCCAATTGTTGCATGTGGACGGTTTGGGGACAGGGTCACATCCACCTTAATGAGTGAGATACTTGGCCTTGCTGAGGGACATAGGCTTTGCCTGCTCTTTGAGCAGATTTTCCTGGACCAGCTACCCAAGGATATCCAACTCTTGTTCAAAAATGAGGACTTCAGCAACCCCAGGAAAGTAGCAGCCCGGGTGGGCATGCTTTGGAGAGCAAAGAAGGAAAACAATGCCTTGGTGGAGCAACTGGCAACAAAGCCACAGCAGACAAAGAGGCAAGTGGACCCCCCGACCAAATAGTATTGCTACTATCATCAACGATGAGGTGCAGGGCCCATCAATGCCGCCCACCCTGCAAGTTTCAGGGAAACACCATGACCAACCATCTTTATTGGCTACGGAATTGACCAACACAACAGCCTCCTCCACATGTGCGACTCTCTATCAGGAAGGCACTTCCTCAATGACACTGGTACTAAAATAAGTGTCCTCCCCCCTCGGCCTACGAAACCCGGAATGACAAACCAGGCCAGGCAATGATGGCAGTGAACAGCCCCAACATATGAATGTTCAGCACCCTCACCGTCCCCCTCTGCTTCACCAGCAATCGGTTCACGTGGACATTCACGATTGCGGCTGTGGCACAACCGGTCCTGGGAGCAGATTACCTGTGAGCCCACTAGGTGCTGGTGGACTTTAAAGGGCAGTGATTGGTACATGCCAGGACTTTTCAAACAATACCCCTGGGCAAAACTGTTACCTGCCCCCTCCCACCCTGACTCCATTACTCTATCCGACAATGCATTTACGCTGATCCTAGTGGAGTTCCCTTTGATCATGGTGTCACAATTTTCCATCATTGAGCCGAAGCACTGGGTAAGACACCACATCTTCACCAAAGGCCCTCCGCTCCACACCAGGGCATACCGCCTCCCTCCCCCACAAAAAGCTCACACCCACTAAGGGAGAGTTTAAATAATAAAAGAGCTGGGGATAGTGAGGCATTCTGACAGCCCCTGGGCCTCCCCAATGCACATGGTAGCAAAGATAGCAGGGGGATGGATGCCATGTGGTGACTATTGCTGCTTTAATGAGGCCACCACACCGGACAGTTCCCCTCATCAAAGACTTTACCGCTAACGCACAAGGTGTATGGATGTTTTCAAATGTTGACCTCATCAGAGGCTATCACCAGATCCTGGATCATCATGTTGGCATTGCCATCATTACCCCTTTTGGACTCAAGGACCCAGCCAGACTTTCCAGAGGCTGATGGATGCGGTGGACCAGTAAATCCAATTCGCATTCCATCTATTTGGACCATATTATCATCGCCAGCTGCAATCATACAGAGCACACTGCTCATCTCAGGCAACTGTGCACCCGACTGCAGGAATTTGGACTAGTTATAAACCCCGCTAAGTGCCAGTTCGGGTTATAAACATTTGACTTCATGTGGCATCGAATCAACAGTATTATGTTTCTGTGTTACTTGGGAGGCTTCTTAAACAACTTAGAGATGCAAGATTCAAATAACAGCAGAGATTTTACTTACTGATCATCCCACCATCTCAGGAAACTGCTGACACACACACAGAATCATATATATATGCCCCACAGTGGTACACTACAATTATTACAGTGAGAAGGGTAACTATGTATGTTTCTTACATAGTTACAAAATATCCACTGGCCACCGTGACAGAGGTGCACCAAAGAAAAGGTACAAGGACTGCCTAAAGAAATCTCTTGGTGCCTGCCACATTGACCACCGCCAGTGGGCTGATAACGCCTCAAACCGTGCATCTTGGCGCCTCACAGTTTGGCGGGCAGCAATCTCCTTTGAAGAAGACCGCAGAGCCCACCTCACTGACAAAAGGCAAAGGAGGAAAAACCCAACACCCAACCCCAACCAACCAATTTTCCCCTGCAACCGCTGCAACCGTGTCTGCCTGTCCCGCATCGGACTTGTCAGCCACAAACGAGCCTGTAGCTGACGTGAACTTTTTACCCCCTCCATAAATCTTCGTCCGCGAAGCCAAGCCAAAGAAGTTCACATTATCCTGTTTATATAAAATCCCTCATTCTCACGATAAAGAAAAAAAATAGTGTTATCACTTTCTTTCCAGTGCAACTTAAGTAACTGAACTTGTACACTAGTTTATTTACACAACTATTTTTAAATAGTTCTTATTGATATCGCACTGGAGTCAGTATGTTCCTTCACCATTTTGTGGATTTGGCTGCGTCTGTTGGGCTCTGTGTTGCTGGTACACGTGTAGGTAATGTAGCTTGTTGTGCTTTACCTGACAACTGCTGTGTTGATGTTTCGGTATTAGTGGTTGTGGTCTCTTCACTTGATACCTCATTTGATATTGGTGTTGCAGGCTTTGCTGGTATTAAAGCTTTCTGCTTCATCACACCTTGTGTTGGCCGGATGTGAATTCTGTTCCTCCTCTAATTGCCAGAGTCTGTCTCAACAATGTATCATCTTGGGACCTCAGCTTCTCTGATGACCTTGGCTGGGGTCCATGTTTTCAACATCAGCTCTTGAATATGCACATGCTGCCCTCTGAAGAGTTCTGGCAAAGTTTGTGCATATTTGTTATAATGCTGGCGTCCTTCTTTTTGCGTGTCAGCCAGTCTTCTTCTGGTTTCCTCCTGGTCTTCTGGAGGGTGTATTTTGCTTGGCAGAGTTGTTTTGTATTTTCTGCCATTTAGAAGTTCTGCTGGGGACTTCATGTCAGCCCTTAAAGGTGTTGCTTGTAGTGATAGGTATGGGTCTTTTTTTGTTTTGCGACACTTTGCATTTGTCTTTCAATGAACCCATGACCTTTGGGTAGTATGGGGATGATGTAGTGATAACAAACCCATACTCTGCAGCCAGCTGTCTGAATTCTTGTGATGTGAACTGTATTCCATTGTCACATATTACTTGCTCGGGTGTTCCTTGTTCAGCGGTCTCATTTCTGAGGTGATAGTTGATGCTCTCAGGTCTTTGACCCTTTTGACGAATGGAAACTTAAAGTAGTAACAGGCTACTATTAAAGTCAACTCTTAATTCTCAGTGAACAAGTCTGCTCCTATTGTGTGCCATGACCTGGTAGGTATGTCAGTGGAAATCTTTTCCAATTTTTGTTTTATGTTTCTATTGATCCTTTGGATATCTTCTTTATCTGGATCTCATAATTGACAGAGATAAATGGCAACTCTCGACAGCTATCCAGAACTAGAATTATTGGTTCATTTGTGACTTCCTCGTAGAACGTACAGAGGATGTTCTTTCCGTTATAGCCACCATTGATCTTAGCTCTCCCTAGCTGCTTGATCATGGGTCCACCATAGGCCGATAATGTGATATTTGCTGTTTCCAATGCACCATCTTTTGGATACCCTTTTATTATGTTCTCTGGGATCATCTGACAGTAGAGTCTAAGTGGAAGGACATTGTTTTGGTATCCAGTATTCAGCTTCACCTTTAGGTTAAATATCGTAGGCTTGTTTTGGATTGTCCTCTGTATTTGGATCCTTGTGTGCAACTCGCTTCCTCCTTTCATTTCACCTGACATCTCGTGAAGGTGTATGGATTCCATGTTCAGTATCTGGGTGTCGGAGTCCTCATTGTTGTTTCTTTTTATGTGGTGGATCTTGTCTTTTTTTCTTTTCTGGTATTACTCTTTTTTTCATACTGCTTTACCACAGAACCGAATGTGGGTCATTGGTTTCAGTCATCGAAGGGGTGTTGTCTGCCACACTTCCTGCAGGTCTTGAGGGTTTGCATTTTTCTGTTTGTGTTTTTTATAGTATAAACCCTTCCTTCTCTTTTGCACTTTGGCATGGTCACTCCCCCATATTAGTTGATCAACTAATCTTTCTTCTAAATCCTCAATGCTGCATTTTTAGTCGAGACAATTTTTAGACTAGAGAGGAAATTATCAACAGTTTCATCGTCTCTTGCATTAAGCCTTGACATCCATGATGTTTAATTCTATGATTAGACCTGGGTTCAAGGTGAGAAGCAAACTTTGCAAATATCTGCTCTGGATTATTTTTCTCCACCTCTGTAAGCTCCCAGCTATTAAATAAGTCAAGGCCTTGTTCCCCTCTCTAGAGAAGTATATAACTGACCTTCTCCCCCACTGTTGCATTTTTAAAATAGCTCTTAAAGGCTAAATTGCACTTCTGCTGAAACTTTTTAAACGATTCAACAATAACTTCACCTTCCTAGTCCCTCATTGGGTGACCTGCTGTTGCTCCAGCCATTTTTTTTTCAATGTTTTTTTCTCTTCTTCCCCTTCGCATTTCAGTGATTGACAATCAATTGTATGGCATTATTCTTGTTCTCTTATACCGCTGCCACCATGTTATGTCTCTGTGTTACTTGGGAGGCTCCTTAAATAAATTAGAGATGCAAGATTCAAATAACAAAAGAAACTTCACTAACTGATGCCTTCCAGCATCTCAGGAAACTGTTCACACTCAGTCCTATATACCTACACTCCACAGTGGGGCACGATAGTTACTACAGTGAGAAATGTGTATTCTTATGCAGTTACAAATTATTCACATTATCCTGACTATATAACAAACAGGCATGGAACAAAACCTCTACCCAAAGAGGGAGAGGCTGTTCAGCATTTTGCCAAGCATCACAGATTGGAGGTGTTGCAAGAATTTGCTGGTATGATTAACTTCTATCACCGATTCATACTGGCAGCAGCTTGTATCATGCACCCACTTTTTGCGCTCATGGCGAGGAAAAGTAAAGACATTACCTGGGACAATGAGGCATTCCAGAAGTCCAAAAATGCATTGGCAAACTCCACCCTTCTCATACACCCCTGACCAGAGGCACCAACTATTCTCACAGTAGATGTGGTAGGAGATGTACTGGAGCAATTAATCAAAGGACAATGGCAGCCCTGTGGCCTTCTATAGCAGGCACCTCTGGCCACCCGAACTCAATTATAGCACCTTTGACAGGGAGCCATTGGATTTGTACCTGGCAGTCAGGTTCTTCATGTATTGTTAGAAGGCAAGCAATTCAGGGTCTTCATGGATCATTAATTGTTTTATCTTTGCCTTCCACAAAGTGTCGGACCCGTGGTTGGCCAGGCAGCAGCGACAAATTTCATACATGTTTGAGTTCACCCCGGACATCCATCACATCGTGTGCAAGACCATTGTGGTGTCCGACACACTGTCCTGCCCTGTGGCTGAGTTCATCCAGGCCTTGTCCCAGGAAATAGACTATTCAGCCATAGCCAGGGCACTACAGAAAGACCCTGAGATTCTGGCATACAGAACAGCAGTTTTTGGCCTCAGGTTGGAGGATGTCGCCATCGGCCCTGGTAACCAGACGCTCCCCTGTGATATCTCCACTGGAAAACCCCGCCCCATTGTGCCACCAGAGCCTACATCCCTAAAAATGTAGAGACCTGTGAGTACATTTTCCTTCGGGAGGGGTGGGGGGCACACTGAACACCTCTTCAATGGCCATATGAGGGGCCATATAAAGTAATCAGACACAATGGGCTGACATGTGTGCTGGATATCGTTGGTAAAGGAAGAGACTTTCACCATTGACCACCTCAAACCAGCAAATCAGGACATTATCACGCAGCCCCCGCATCACAGAGGTAGCCACCAAAAGTCATGAACAGTGCTCCGATCTGGAGATCTAGGGGAGCAGTGGAAGTTGTGTAGTGGCCCGCTAACTGGGCTGTGACCTGGTACACAAAATAGCCCATGAATGCAGTGACCATGCTTTCCCCATGGGGGCCAACGACCTTCATCGCAGGTGACCACCTGCATGGTGGGAAACAACAAGCAATGGCAGGAATGCCACCCAATCAGAGATCGGCGCTTCCTTGATGTCACTCCTGTCATCAGGAATGGGAAGAGAACATAAGCAGAGCTGCCAGTGCAATAAATCAGTATTCGATTTCAACTTCTTTCCCCACTCCACGGTAGTGCGCATGCTACAACTTCATGTAGAATACATTGAGGAGGATTATATTAGCTCGTGAAAATTTGGAGAAGGTTGCAAGCAGAAACATCGTAATAAAAGCTGAGTGCATTGCAGGCTGTGCAGATAGAATTGGAGAAGATTCATTATTAAACAGCTTGAGAACACCTTTTTCTCATGGGCAGTCCTTGAGATCATATCTCAGTTTGTTGAATCTCAGAAGATTAATTAGATAAATAAGGGAACCACAGACTCTTCTGCAGCTGGGGCAAGAGGTGGGTCGCTTGTATGGTGTTGCATTCCATCCATCACTTACACAGGTTAACTGTGTACTCTGGATGGATGTGTTTGAAGTTCTCAGGGCCATCCAAAATCCTCCTTGTTCATATTCACTGATCCTAGGCCAGAGCATTTCTGGAGTCAGTTGGGATGTTGCACTTCAATAAAGCTTTGAGCACATCTTTGAACCTTATTCACTGTCTTTCCGGTAATCTCCTCCTAAACACACCAGAAATTCATCCATATCCAGCAACCACAATTCCTGAAAAGACTGAAGTGAGCAAGGCTATCGTCTTCCATTAGTCAACCTTCTACAGGAGCTCTGTCGAGAACATCCTGGCCGGCAGCATCACAGTGTGGTACTGTTGCTGCGGAGAAATCAATTTGAGGTCAATCCATAGGACTACGAGTAGCAGAGAGGATCACTGGAGTCTCCCTCTCCTCCCCATTCCCCCATTGATGTGATCTACTGGGATCATTATCTGAAAGGGATAAAAAAAATAATTGAGGACCCCTTTCACACTGCACACATCTTTCAGCTGCTCCCATTGGAAAAGAGCTACAGGAGTATCAGAGCTAGCATCATTAGGCTGAGGAACAGTTTCTTCCCATGGGCAGTGAGAATACTGAACGAATAAAGGAACTGCTCACACTAACCATGAAAGACTCCCATAGTCATGAAACAATATTTATTTATTTATTTGTATCAATGATTAATTGTCCTACGTTTGTATTGTACATCTGTGTGTGTGTTATATCAGGTTCTGCGTCGGAATTTTTTGCATCAAGGACCAGAGAACGCTTTTTCATTAGGTTGTACTTGTGCAATCAGATGACAATATACTAGACTTGACATAGAATTCAGATAGCACTGGGCCACAAAGATCAGGTCAATCTCAGGTTTGACAGCTATTCAAAATGAATGATAAAATAATATCATAAATAAAACAGCAATCAAAGAATATTGAAGAGATTGAATTCTCATGCTATGCGGGCGTGGAGAAGAACGACATGAGCACCAAAGCCTTGAAGTCGAGCCTGGTTTATTGCACTGGCTGTTGTGTTTATATGGGCTACAGGCACTGACATCAGGGCCCCGTGTCATCGGAGTGCTGGCCTGGGATTGGCAGGCTTTCCCGCCACAGTTCATCGTCTTCCTGCTGTGCAGGAGGTCACCTGGGACAACAGCCGGTGTCACCACCCCAGGTCCATGCAGTCACCACTCTTGTTGGCCATTTTGTGGGCCTGTCCACATCTCCGTGCACAGGCCACAACAACAAAATGAGTGACAAAGGATGGAAAATATAAAAGCTGAAAAAACACCACCTACCTCACGTGCCTTAGTAAAAGTACACTCAAAAAATCTGTATTATTGTATGCTTATCATTTTATGGTTTTTTTAAGACATTCTCCATAGATAACCATACCTTTCACAATTTGGATTATATGGTAATGAAAGTGCCTCAACAAATAGTCATTAAGATTGAAAAGGTAAATCATTCTGATCATTCTGCATGAGAATTCTTCCGTTCAGCATGCAAGGTCACAGTAATGGGCCCAATACTTGATAGATTTCATGTCTGCTTGAGAACAATCAAGGTTTGTACACAATACCATACAAACAGAAGAAAATAAAAGGGCCTTTTACATTCAGAGCACATGTATTCCTCCTTGGAAAGAAAGTAGAATCCCTTTCATTCCCTTTAGCTCATAACTTGAAGATTAGATATCATCTTTCTAACCCGAGGCCTTGTTTAAGACACCAGTAATTCAAGTAAAAGAGACAATTTCATTGTATCAGATCACATTTATGTTTGTGCAGATCTGGTCATAATGCTGGATATTCATAAATTCACATGATGAAAATTAAATTAACCTATTTTATGGCTTTGAAAATTTACTGCTCAACTTTTGAAATCAGTCCACTCATTTTCTGATGCACCATGGATGAGAAGCATCTTTTTTTAAAAAAATGGCTAAAGGTTATTTACTGAGGCAAATTATACTTTCAAAAATGATTGGAAAATTTTAAAAAAATGAAAAATATACCAGCCCTACCTCCATTTTTTTTCATTTCCATTTCATCTAACAGCTAAGAAAATAAATTGTCTCAAAATAGATGAGAGAGAAATACACAGCAATGGGATGGAAAGTTATCAATTCTAAAAGCAAACAGGATGGGAATGAATGGAGTTACAAAAGTGAGGCTTACATAAATGCAGTAATTCTAGTAAAAACTCACTGTCACTTTAACAGCTCAATGTAATTAACTAGTGAGAACCAGACCATAGGTTCCAAAATAATCCCAGGATTAACTCATACTTTTCCAAGACCGCTGCACTACTGTTCTCAGCAATCTTGCAGAGGAAAGGAGAAAAATCAATCAAGTCTTCATAATTCTAACTAAAAGTGGGTATGTATAAACAGCTAACATTATCAGGCTTGGCTCTGGTGCCAATTAACATGTATGAAGTTAATCAATATCATTCTCATTGACATATCATCAAATCACAGATGAGCATGCTGTTAAATGGCAGGACCCTGTGAGAGCAGCAGTGATCATTTTGATTTTAGCCATAAAGGGTCATTTTATTTTTATTTTCAGATTGAAACCTCTCATTGCTCAGATGCAAAAATCCAAAATTTATAGTAGCCACTTCTTTACGGGGAAACCAAGAAAAATTAGAAAATAATTAAATGAATGGATTATCCAATTTCAAATCAGCCATCTTCAAACAAATAGCTAATAGTTAAACCAGGAAGGTAAGAAAAATCAATTACATCTCAACCATCTTCTATCTTCAAAAATGATTTTAGCCACCATCTTGTTTGCTTCAATGAAACTGCTTGACCAAATGGAAACACTCACTTTCAGAATGCAGCAGCATAAATGTGTGGAAGCATTCTGCTGGCTATAACATTGGAAACACAGATCATGATTGTCATAGATGGACAAAGATTACTACTTGTAAAGGTAAAGTATCCATTATTGTCACATAATACTACATTTAGAATGCCAAGACTTTCTTTGTAATTCATAATGTAACTTTCCACTGTTACTGGATATGTTAGAATCGTTTTAGGTAAAATATGTCTTTAAAATAGATAGATTGTGGAGGTTTAGTTTAGGTTACGCTTCACAGAGTAACACTTAACAAAAGACATCTCATTTAAAATGCAAGAGCTTTGCTGAAGCTAGACATTGAGGCTCTGGTTGCCTTTGCAGAAGCAATGAAAGCTGATCTATTGTGTATGGGAAATAAAGTCCAGGCTCAGAGATACTGATAAGATCTTTCAAAGATTGGGTTGGAGCCCTGTAAGAAGTAGTATGGTTTTTACAATCAGAGAGGAAAAACAAACAGTTGATTTCTCTTTTTGAGGGGGGGGGGGGGAGGAGAGAGAGAGAGAGAGAGAGAGAGAGAGAGAGAGAGAAAGAGAGAGAGAGAGAGAGAGAGAGAGAAGACAGTTCTACAGGAGCAGTTGAGGCTGCAAAATGGCAAGCTGGCAGATGTTGAAATACCCCATTTTGAAGATGGGTTGTGAGTTCTGAGTTCAGCCTGTTCAAAACCCTTGTAGTCTTTACAAGAGGAAATGGCTGGCTAGAGTGTTTCTCCTGAAATAAGAGAAACAAAAGGAACTCTGATGTGACCTGGATGAAGAAGTAATCATTTGGAAAATCTATGATGGGGCATGTTTCTTCAAGACTCTGAAGTGACTGATCAGAGGAAATCAGTTTGTGTGTGTCCAATGAGCAACAAATTTCTCTCTCAAACCAACAAAAACCTTACTGAGTGGTAACCATTTAGCTTTAAGCACCAGAGCCTGGTGAAGATTCATACATGTTGAATTCTGTCCACAGTATAAGAATTGCCTGATACTGGTGAACTTGGAAAATGAGAAATGAATGATTGGATAGTGAAAAAGGGAACTTTCTTGAACATGTATACATTACATACAAGTGCGCTTAGAATTAGAAGGGGGTTAAGTTAGGTTAGCTAAGTTAATAGTAATAAGTTAAAGATTGATCCTGTTATTATGTTTAAAGAAAATTAAAAGTAACTTTTGTTTAAGTAACCATGTGTCTTAGTGAATTTCTATTGCATCTGGGTTTTGGAGTCCTCTGGGTGCATAACATCACTCACAGACGATACTGCAATTGTTTATTTTTGTTTTCTAACCCTGATTTACCTTCCTTCTGCAGTAGTCTGCAAAGAATTGAACTCACAAAAAACATGATAAAATCTATTTAACAAAGTTAATGTGGACATCATCCTAACCATATGCATCCGAACCATTCAACCTCATGATAATTTTTTTAAATGCTCAATTTAAAGTAAAGAACATTGAAATCCCTCTCCTTTTCTCTACCAACAAAGGACTCAGAATTATGTTTATCATAATTATAACTGTCAAAACTAACCAGCAACTTTCCCATTGTAGATTGAAATGTGCTCTTCTCCTCTCAGATGAAGTTGCCATTTAAAGAGGGCTGTAATAAACCTCACCAACTGCTCAAGAACAGAAAAAAAAAGAATCAGGAGTCGGAGTGTCCTTTCAAACCTGTACAAACATTCAGTCTGACTGTGGCTGCTCTTCACCCCCAATTTCACAAGCTCACTCTCCCCTAGTCCCTTCACTCTAGTGTAATGGAATATTAGGGAGATAAATTGGTAAAATTAGAGGAGGTTACATACATACACTAACTTTAAAACAGATCTTATTTGAAATATTGAAGAATTCATATTCAATAACTTTACAGAAACTATAGAGAGTGCTATGCACATTTCACAAGTAGGAGCTAATTGGAATGATATCATGAAATGAATAGACCATTGTCTTGGAATGGAATCAGGTTGGCTGTGTTGAACATTTTTACAAGACTTCTGACATTTCTGCAAAGTGCTCACTCAAAAGTCACCCCTGGGTTTTGTTTACCTAAAGACAATAGTTTCACCTAGAAGACTAACTCTTATTGTTTGTTGAAGGAGGTTGGGAGTGAGAATCACATGGGCTTTCTGGCAGTTGATGAGAGAGAGAGATAGCCTAACGGTACAAGCCAAGAAGCTTGTTGGAACTGAAGCAGAGAACCCCAGAGTGTTGGATGGCTGGAAGTGCTATCTGTCTGATGTTTCTCTTGGAATAAGTGGAACAGAAATGAACTCTGTGGTAGCCTGAAAGAAAGAGGTTACCATCTGGAGAACCCTGATGGGGCAAGTTTCATCAGCAAGACATTGAGGTGACTAATGGTGGTATCTCAGTTGTGGAAATCCTGGAACAACAAATCTCTCTCTGCAAACCCTACGAGAACCCTCCTGAGCAGCAAATATTTACCTTTCGAGCACCAAAGTCTGGTGAACTTTATACATGTTAAATTCTGTGCACAGTATAAGATTTGCCTGCAACCAGAGAAATTGGAAGAAGGAGAAGTATGATTGAACTGTGAACCGAAGAACTTTTCTTAAATTTACACACACATTACAATCATGTGCACTTAGAATTAGAAGGGGGTTAAGTTGGGTAGTTAAGTTAATAGAGACAAGTTAATGTTTGATTCTGTTTTCATGTTTAAAGATAATTAAAAACAACTTTTGTTTAAGTAGCGACTTGTCTTGGTGAATGTCTATCGCTGCTGGGTTTGGGAGTACTTTGGGCTCGTGACCCTAGTAACAAACAAAAATCACTCAGCCTCCAGTTTTGAACAATGAGGAAGCATTTTGGAATGGAGATTTCCAAAGATTCACAACCCTTTGATTAAATAAATATCTCTTTATCTTAGTCATAAATGATCAATCCCTTGATCTGAAACTGCCATCCCTGATTCTAATCTCTTCAGCAAAGTGAAGCACCTGCTCAGACAAATACCAGAAGAGGTTTGTTTCAATAAGATTAACTTCCAGGTTTCCAAACTAAAGGGAATGTTGGCTTTGTCTTGACATTCTACCTGAGCAGAATAAGACTTTTCTCTCAGGGATAAGAACAATAAACAATGTTACTATCTCTCAAAAGAATCTTTCTTTCATTTGAAAAGTCACGGTCAAAAACATCCGCGTTGCTTCTTGCTACACTGATGTTACCTGACCTATTAAAGCATTTCTGACATTTTCAGTCTTAATTGACCTCCTTCGATGTGCGATTCTGCGATCCGTTCAAAACGGCATCAACCCTGCTGAAAGTAATTTGTCAAAATATTTAACCTTACTTTTGGTTATGTATGCTTGAGCCCTATAATTTCTATTCATCCATCAAGTTCAGATCAGAAATATTTAGCAATGCCCTCAGGTAAGGGTCTAACGGCATTTCACATCTTATTCCAAAATCACCCACAGCTGCGGCATTCAGCCTGGGCCCATTCATTTGCAACAAACAAAGGAATTGACACAAAATATTCAGTATTTGTTTGCTGCATTTTCATTCATCCTACTGATTTAATTTATGGTTGTATGTTAAAAATGTTCTGATATAAATTTTATTTCTGGAATTGTTAAGAATAATTTTGACCTTTAAATTATTTAAATATTTTTCCCAGCATCTAACTGCTTGTGATCATCAGTGACATTTAGGAAGACCGTTAAAAGCCTTTAACAATGCCAGCTGCCGTAAGGTCATCGGGCAGTCTGTGAGCCAGGCTTTAGCTCCTGCTGTTTGCAGCCAACTTCACCATTTGTGGCTCACTCCAATTCATGTCAAGATCAATGCAGTGACTCTGGGACATTAAGGGCCCTATTGCTTCAATTCATTATGTGTCCATGGGGATGGAACAGGAGGGTGAAATAGGAGTGCAGTTTGGCTTGAGGTAAATCTTGGCGCCTCACAGTTCGGCGGGCAGCAACCTCCTTTAAAGAAGAGCGCAGAGCCCACCTCACTGACAAAAGACAAAGGAGGAAAAACCCAACACCCAACCCCAATCCACCAATTTTCCCTTGGAACCGCTGCAACCGTGTCTGCCGGTCCCGCATCGGACTTGTCAGCCACAAATGAGCCTGCAGCTGACGTGGACATTTACCTCTCCATAAATCTTCATCCGCGAAGCCAAGCCAAAGAAATCTGGTACAATGTCCAAAACTGCACACAGTCCAAGATCTGCAAAGTTTTCAAAATAATCCGCCCATTTTACACCTAATTAACCGACATCCGTATACATTTTTGAACAGTGGGAGAAAACCAGAGCCTCCAGTGAAAATCCACGCAGACACGGGAAGAAAGTACAAACTCCTTACAGCCGGGATTCAAACTCAGGTCCGGTCCCAATCACTGGTGCTATAAAGGCGTTGCACTGACAGCTACACCAACCATGCTGCCATTTTTTGTTTGACATATTCTTGCTTTAACGCCAAAACTCTAATTTATGTTCCATGGTAAATCAATTTCAGACTTATACTGAGTGATAAACAAATTTGTCCAAGCTTTTCTTCTCTTTATTAATATGTATGCATAGTAAAAGGTCTGTGCTAGCTCATATTAATCAAGTTGCATCAGAGCAATTGGAATTTAATTTTGTGACCTATGAATGGTTTTATATTGGTTGTGCATTTATGAGCTATTCCAATAATGCTCTGACCTGAATGTCACATAATTCAAAGCACAGTAAAAAAAAATGAATGCTGTAAGATTTCACATTACATTCTGATTCAAGACTTAACTCCACAATAAAATCAGCAAGAAACAACTATAAAGTATTTTCAATGCAATGTTGTTTAGTAATTTTACAAGATGTTCTCTTACTCAGTTTGCTGCATTTTATAAATTATTGAATCAAAGACTGTGCAAGTAAATACACGGAGCAAAATGAGGTAAAGATAGAACTATTACAGCTCAGGAACAGGTCATTTCAGCCCTTTTAGTCTGTGGAAAACCAATTTTCTTGCCTCGTTCCCACTGACCTGCACTCATTCCATAGCCCTCCATACTTCTCCCATTCAGATACCTACTCAAATTTCCCTGAAATGTTAAAATTGAGCCCACATCTACCACTTCATTCCACACTCTCACCACGCTTTGTGAAGAAGTTTCCCCTCATGTTCCCTCTAAACTTTTCCTTTTTCGTCCTTAACCCATATCCACTTCTTTGAATCTTACCTACCCTCAATGGAAAAAGCCTATCTACACTTGTCTATCCCCTTCATAATTTTAAATACCTCTTTCAAATCACCCCTCATTCTTCTATGCTCCAGGAAATAAAGTCCTAACCCATTTAACCTTTCCCTGTAACTCAGTCCCTGGATTCCAGACAACATCCTTGTAAATCTTCTCTGGACTCTCTCTATCTTATTGACATCTTCTGATGATGTATCTAAACCATTTTTGAGGCAACCTTGAGAACAATTTCAATATAATTAAATATTTATGAGGCCACCTAATTTACAATAACTGCAAATATGCCAGATGTTACAAAGGACCAATCTAGACCATTTCTACCCTTTTCTGCCCTTAGTTGCTGGTTTTCAGCATATCTATCTGCAACTGAAAGCTTCCACCTTGCTCTATTGTCCAGGTCCAAGGGTGTATAAAACTCACTCATTATTTTTCATCAGCCAAGGATACTTTGAATAAAATGTCGCCCTGTGAAATTTCTTGCAATAACACATCAAAACACTCGACTTCGCATAAACCAAACTGATTCAATGCAAGTCATGAATAATAATATTGGCCTTTGGAACTATTAATATTTATAATGCTATGATGACCCGACATTAAAGTCATCTATATAATAAATCAAAATACCAATCCTTGAAAAACATACATAATAAAAAGCTTTCAATGAATTTGCAACAAGATCAATTGCTGTTTTTGTTAGTTATCATCACTTGGTACTTCACAAAATATGAATTATTTCATTCTTGTTATTCTCTGAAAATTTAATTTTCATCATGGAGTCATATATCAGACAAGCACGCCCTTCGGCCCACTATCTCTGTGATGACCATTGCACTTAACTGCCTCAGTCCCATTTTCCTGCATTTGTCCATTATTTTTTATGCCTCAGCAATTCAAGTGCTTGTTGACATATTGCTTAAATGTTTGGAGAGTATTTTTTTCTTTAGCCATACAACATGGTAACAGACCCTTCCAGTCCATTAACCCGTGCAACCCAATTAAACTTAATTCACCTACAACCACCATACATTTTTGGGAGGTGGGAGGAAACCTGAGCACCCAAAGGAAACTTATGCAGACACGGGAAGAATCTAAAAACTTGTTACAGACAGTATGGGATCTGAACCCAGGTCGCTGGTGCTGTAACAGTGTTTCACTAATCATGCCACCCCCTTTACCTTTATCATCGACTCATTACCGATTGCAACCATGATCTGTGTAAAATAAATTCCTCTCTGGATTCAAATTTTCAAATATACAGTCATTTGTTTGTCCTCAGTTTTCATCTTCTGTGATCTTCAATTTTTTATGCAGTTCTTTGCATGACTGAGAAAATGTAGCCATTTCACTGATTCGAATTGTGATGTCATAATGGGCTGCAGCAGAGTAGATTGGAAGGTGAGACACCATAGCAACAGAAGCCAAAGTTTTAGAACATTTATCCAGAGACATCGGTCTGAATCCCGACGTGACAAATGAAAAATTTAAATAAAGTTAATACAATAAACTAAAAGCTAGTGTGAGTCAGGACAGCTGTGAATCCACTAGATTTTTGCAATGAAAATGCCACCTGATTCACAGATGTCATTCAGGCATCATAAATCTGCTATTCCTCTCTTATTTGGTTTAGTTCTACCTCATCCCAGAACCCCAACTGATGTGCGCATTAATTGCTTCCTCAGTTCAGCAGTAATTAGGGACAAAAATTCTGGCATTTCCAGCAACAACCTCAAAGCATGAACACATTGGAAGAAAAAATATCTACTCTGCTCATTGCAAGGGAGGAATATATAAGAAACACATAATGAAGCAGAGAAAGTGGTCCATTATTAATAATGCAACTTACGAAGCAAGGTGTTTGTTCCTTGCATTTCTTTGCCTCTGCACTGCCACCTTTCATTCCAGCAGTAAATAATACTTGCCCTTTAGGGATATTTGAGGGACTCTCATTGAGTGTCCTTCACTTGTTATAGGCCAACAATGGTGATTGGTTAGGTACAAAAATCCTAATATCTCTGTATTGCGTATGTATCCTGTCCTATTCATTTTTCAGAAACACAAAAACTGCAGATGCTGAAACCTTGAATGAGTGAAAGGAGGCTAGAAGGACTCAATGGATCAGGAAGCATCCATGGAGAGAAATGATTGGTCAACATTTCATGGCAGACTCTTTATAAAGATTAAAGTGGGGAAGGGAGAAAAGTACATTAAAGGGAGAAAATAAAAGTGGTCAAGAGGTGATATGGTACTGGACAGAAGGAGGTGGGAGACATGGAGAGACAAGTAGGGGAGGAGACCACAGCTGTAGGGGGAAGGTAAATGAGAAAAGCAAGAGTGAGCACAGGAGCAGGTAAGGAAGAAATGGAAACAGCTGAACCAGATAGAGGAAAATCCAACATTTATGCCATTGTATTTAACGCTATCCAGGGAGATTATAGCATCTTGTTCTTCAAATTTACATTTGGTCTCATCATACAAGGGATGGAGTCAAAAACAGACATGTCTATTTGAGAATTCTTTTGGTTGTTCTCATATGGGGCTGTGGTTAGCTGAGGAACCCAATCCTCGGAGCAGGACATTTGTTCTGTTTCCTGCTTGTTTTCCAGTTCATTCTGGGGACATTATGTGAAGCACGTCCTGATCCCGATTTAGCCGCCCACGTGGTAAGCAGTCATTGCTTAAGGGAGATCCCAGGCAGACTGAGAGCCATTAGCATCAGAGATCTTCACCTGGATATTTTTCTCTCCATTTCTGCAGGTGTGTAGGTTTAAGGAGGTGGAATGAGATACTTCTAGAGAGTAAGGAAGGTTGTTAGCCTTTATATAGTAGAAGAATCTCGTGACTCCTGGGTGGCACAGTTTGCTATGGATCTCTTTTAGCCCCTCCAGTTGAGCACAACAACAACTTAAAAGAAATTTTTAGCAACAGCTAAAGAACTCAACCTTACATTTAATGAGGGCAAATGTGTATTCAACGTGACAGAGCTGCCCATTCTGGGCTACATTGTCCGCAAGGGCGAAATTTGCCCCGACCCCATGCTTGTTAACTATTGAAGGCATCTTGGAATTGTGATCATGTGGCATTCTTCCCATTATTTCTGAACAGATGAAATGTGATTACTGTTGAATGCTTGTCAACCAGAATTAAAGCAACGGGCAGGATCAGGTGGCCGGCCAAAAAAAATTGCGGAAAATAAATAGGTAAATATTAAAGAAGTTTAAAAATTGGTACGTCTCGCTGTAAGTTCACCAATCATGCAACACACAATCTCAAGCAACCAGAAAATTCACGTATCTGGCATCTATCAATTTGGCATAGGTGCCAGTTATTGGGGGTTTTACTGCATATCAAAACTGATGACAGCCACCCTCCACCAACTCCCAATGTCTCCCCAAGAAACTAATTTCCATCTACTTTATTTCCGTCACCATAGCTTTATTCCCAACATCCATCACTATCTTCATATTTTCAATTATTCTAATGCTTATTACAGGTCAATTGTCATGGTGGCATGACTGCAAGAGAACACAAATGAGAACTGACAAGTGCAGCTCAATGTACTTAACTAGTGCCATGGAGACTTCTGCATAAGTTGAGATCAGGTTGAATGTGGAATTGTTCGCTCCACATCAAAAAAAGGCAGCTCTGAATCAGAGATAAGGCAACGTGTGTGTTCACTCTAAGAGGCTTGAAATTCACAAACACTCATGGTGGACTGGTAAATGGTCAATAACTAGCTTGTTCATGGACTGGCAGTTGAAATATAGTTGTTCTACGTGTATTGAATATTACTGTCTGGATCTTACACATGTCCTTTCAAATGTTGAGTCACGATGGGAGCTAGAAATGAAGAGATCTCAATCCAGTCTTGGTTTGGGTCATCAGGAGAGAACTCAATAGTGGAGTGACTGAAGTGTGTTGGCTGTTTGTTGCTGCCTTGTTGATCAGTGATAGACATAACAAGTACACTGGTCAATTTTTGAACTGCCTGTCTCATTTCATTTCTCATTTAGCATTTACAACAATTATGAACTTGCATTAATGTCTTCAAACTTCAATATACTTGAAAGCAACACTTGAGTCTGCAAACAGAGAGAAAACACAGTTCAAACACCAATTGACCTAAGTATGCTATTGAAGCTACAGAAGTTTCCCAGCATGCTACAAAAGACTGTTCTATTGCTCTGTGTAATATCAGCAATACACCAATTAATTCAGTCTTCCAGAAACCTGTACTTGTAAACATCAGTAATTAGCTTTAGAGACGCTTATCAGAAATCTCTCATTGGTGCTGAAATAAAAAGCTAAAATAAATGTTCATGTCAGCAAAATTACAGTTTCATTTGTTCCCTTCAGTTGTTAGTGGCAGTAACTTTTCAACCAAGCACATAGCCAACAATTAAGGTGACATTAAATTAATGTTACAGCTCCTTTTTCAACACAATTAAACCATGGTTAGATTTTTTTTTCTCGACATACACAAATTGACTACACTTATTTTCTGTTCCGGATTGGTTAGTTCCCCTGTGTTCAAACTAATGATTCTATGATATATTTTTGATAATGAGTTGTGCTGCAAAATATAAAGAAGGAGTCATTGTTTTCACGATATAGATGTGATTCTTCAGTTATAATTATGCAGTAACTGAAGGTCACTGAAGCTCTATTTCAAATGTTGGAAAATGTCATTATCAATCAGCACGAACACCTTTTGTACAGTAATTATCACAATCCATCACAATTGAAACCAGCCCCATTTACAGTACGTGATTATAATTTTTTCGCAAACATGTTTTGAACACGGACACGATATCGCTGCAACAAAAATGAACCATTTCTGGAATGTTTTTAGCTTGATGGAATAAAAGGAATTATGTTTGGTGAGCAATCAAATCAAAAGCTTAAATCAAGAAAAGGAAAAATCATTATAAGAAAGGGAATAGCATGAATTATGATATTAATTTAACAGTCAAATGCTCATCTACAGAACAGATTCAAATGTTTTAAAACAAAGTGTTTATTTTCCTGCTAATGTAACTGATACTCTTTCTTAATTTGTGGAATCATGGTTATGTCATTTTTGATAAGCTTGCTTATTTTTAATATTGAAACATTAACTTTAACCTGTTTTGCCTTCTGAAAATATCCTGCATTTGTGGTAGCTGTTACTCACTTAATAATATTAACATTAATTCCCCATCCCATTTCCTTGCTGACATGTTGGTCCATAGCCTCATACACTGAAACCAAGGACAGACTGAGACCATCACAAATTGGAGGTTCAACATCTTATCTTGTCTGGGCACCCTCCAACTGGATGTTATTGATTTCTCCAGTTTATATTGGAAGCCCATCCTCAACCCCACCCCTCCCCCATCACCCCCCATGTTTTCCATCCTCTAGCTCTCTCTCTCTCTCTCCCACTTCTATTTTCACTGTCTCCTTTCACAGAGCTAAAATCAATTCTCACCTTTCAATTTATCATATTCAATTAACACCTTTTGTTGGGCTGCACTCCTCTCACCCTCCATTAATTTTTGTCTTTATTCTGATGCTTTACTGTTCTTTGCTTACATCTTGAAGAAGGGCTCAGGCCTGTAATGACAGTAATATATATTTACATCCTATGGATTTTGAGACCAGCTGAATCATCCAGCATTACTGTGTCTTTTACTTTTCCCAACATCTGTCAAAAAAATGTTATTGTCCACATCTATTATTTAAGGTACATTAACACTTCTGTAAAAATACAAATCACTTGTTGTGCAATGTTTGGCATTGTGGCCACCAGTCTGTGAGTATTGTTGATATCACCAGAATTAGTGCAACTAAACATGTGGCTGAAGACGTGGTGCAGGAGGGAGGGCTTGAGATTTGTAAATAATTGGGCAACATTCCAGGGAAGATGGGAACTGTTCCGGCAGGACAAATATTCTTGCAGATAGGTTTGCTAGTGTGGCTCCATTGGGTTTAAACTAGATGTGAAGGGGGAGAGGAACCAGAATAAAAGAATCGATGTGGGGAGAAGGATGACATTGAAGAGAGAAAAGTTGTATGCACCATTAGTAATCAACAAAGATCAAGGGAAGGATATTTTCTTAAATATTAGGAACATTGTGAGCTTAAAGTATGGATAGATACTTGGAATTATGATCTGGTAGCCATTAGTGAAACATGGCTGCAGGAGAAGTGTGATTGGCAACTAAGCATACCAGGATTTCTTTGCTTCAGGTGTGATAGAATTGGGGGAACAAGAGGGGGAGGTGTTGCATTGCTTGTTAAAGTACTACAGTGGTGCTTTGGAAGGATAGATTAGAGGGCTTGTCTAGAGAAGCACTATGGGTAGAATTGAGTAGTGAGAAAGAAATGGTAAAACTTTTGGTGGTCTATGTGGACCATCTAATGTAGAGAGGGAAATGGATGAACAAATTTGTAAGGAAATAGGAGATATTTTTAGTAAGTTGTGATTGTGGGAGATTTTAACTTTTCACATGTTGACTGGGATGCCCATACTGTAAATAGAGTGGATAGGTTTGGAGTTCTACATCAATATATAGAGGTACCAACTAGAGAAGGGGCAGTGCTGGATCTACAATTAGGAAATGTGATAGGTCAGGTGACAGAGGTGTGTATTGGGGAGCACTTTGGGTCCAGTGATCACAATACTATTGATTTCAAAATAATTATGGAGAGAGATGGGTCTGGTCCCAGGGTTGAGATTTTTGATTAGAGGTGAGAATCAATTTGGAAGGTGTGGTCTGGGATAAATTGTTTTATGGAAAGGATGTCGAAAGAAAATTGAGGGCATTCAAAGGTGAAATTTAAGGGTACAGTGATAGTATGTTCCTGTTCGGATGAAAGAAAAGGTTAAAAGTTTTAGGGAGCCTTGGTTTTCAAGGGTTATTGGAAGAATGATTCAGAAAAAGAGAGAGGTGTACAAAAAGTATAGTCAGCATGAAGTAAATATAAAGAATGTAAAGAAGGAAATTAGAAAGTCTAAGAGGAGAAATGAGGTTGCTTTGACAAGAAAGGTGAAAATAAATCCAAAGGGTTTCTACATATATATTAAGAGCAAAAGGATAGTGAGGGATAAGATTGGTCCCCTCGAGGGTGAGAGTGGTCAGTTATGTGTGGAGCCAAAAGAGATGGGGGAGATTTTAAACATTTTTTTTTCAATATTAACTAAGGAGAAGGCTATTGATCTGTGTAAAGTAAAGGAAATAAGTAGGAGAGCTATGGAAATGACGATGATTAAAGGGGAGGAAGTACTTTTAAGGAAAATAAAAGTAGATTTCTCGAGGTCCTGACAAGATATTCCCTAGAACCCTGAGGGAGGTTAGTGTCGAAATATTTGGGGCTTTGACAGAGATATTTAAAATGTCATTAGTAATGGGAATGGTGCTGGAGGATTGAAGGGAAGCTCATGTTTTTCCATTGTTTAAAAGAAGGTACCTGGATTAAATCTAGTAATCATAGGCATGTAAGTTTGATATCAATGGTGGGTAAGTTAAGGAAAGTATTCTTAGAGATGGTATATATAATGGTAAATATTTGGATAGGCAGGGTTTGATTAGGACCAGTCAGCACGGATTTGTGAGAAGATCATGTTTGGCAAACCTTATCGAATTTTTTGTGGCAGTTTCTAGGAAAGTTGATGAGGGTAAGACAATGGATGTTGTTCATATGTACTTTAGTAAGCCCTTTGATAAAGTTCCTCAAGGAAGGTTAGTTAGGATGGTTCAATCATTAGCTATTAACATTGAAGTAGCAAAATTGATTCAACAGTAGTTGAATGGGAGATGCCAGAGAGTAGTGGAAGATAACTTTGCCAGATTGGAAGCCAATGACTAGTGATGGGCTTCAGAGTTCCATATTGGGCCCATTACTACTTGTCAAATATATATTAATGATTTGGATAATGAGGTGGTAAATTGGATTAGTAAGTATGTGGAAGATACTAAGATAGGTGGAGCTATGGAGAGTGAAGAAGAGTTTCAAAAGTTGAAGAGATATTTAGGCCAGTTAGAAGAGTGGCTGAATGATGGCATATGGAGTTTAATGCAAATAAGTATGAGGTGTTACATTTTGGTAGGGCTAATCAAAATAGGTCAAACAAGGTGAATGGTAGGGCATTGAAGAGTGCAGTAGAACAGAGGGATCTTGGCATAATACATAATGCCCTGAAGGTGAAGTCATGTGTGGATAGGGAGCTGAAGAAAGCATGTTGGCCTTTATAAATCAGAGCATTGAGTATAGAAGCTGGGATGTTAGGTTACAGGGCATTGGTGAGGGCAAACCTGAACTATTATGTACAGTTTTGGCTAACAAAGTATAGGAAAGATATCAACAAATTGGAGAGCGGGCAGAGAAGATTTACTAGAATGTTGTTGGGGTTACAGGGTCTAAGTTATAGGGAAAGGTTAAATATTCTTTGGAGCATAGAAGGCTGAGAGGGGATTTGATTGAGGTATTTAAGATTATTAGGGGTATAGATAGAGTTGATATGGAGAGGCTTTTCCTTTAGAAAAGGGGAGATACAAATGAGAGGACATGAGTTGAGAGTTAGGGGGGAAAAGAAGAGACATGAGGGGGGACTTCTTTACTCAGAGAGTGGAAAGTGTGTGGAACAAGCTTCCAGACAAAGTGGTGGAGGCAGGCTCAATATTAGCATTTAGGGAGATGTTAGATATGTATATGGATAGGAAAGGAATGGAAGGTTACAGGTTGAGTGTCAGTCAGTGGAGTGAGGTGGGAGAAAGTGTTTGGCATGGACTAGAAGTTGGCCTGTTTCTATGCTGTAATTTTTATATAGTTATTTGGTAATATAAATGCACAGAAATTAGAGAGAGCTGGAACACAGTAAAACCAATTAATCTGATTAAAGTTGACAAAATTTGCAGAGCAAATCTAAGTATGATGTACTTTCTAAGAAATGTGAAATGCTATTTTTTTGGAACACCGTCACATTTTAATATAGATGGTTACTGAAAGATAAGCAAGATTGTTTTCATCCTTTAATAACTTAATCATACTCTCACAATATGATGCTCAAACATGAAAGGTAAACCTGTTGTAATTATGATGCACACTTATAACTCATCATTAGTTAAATTATACCCATATCGGGAAACTTCATCAGGACAATTAGTTATTGACCCCACAAAGCCTAAGTTCTCAACAAAATAATTCGACTTTTTTCCTGCTGTTTGAAGTTAACGGTTTCAAGTGTATTTTAAACATTGTTATTCTTTTTCAACTAAAAGATGACTGACATCCAAAGTATAGAATGATCTAGATAGCAGAACTCAGCAGGAAGCCACTTAAAACTTACTTGCAATAACTTGCATAACTCTTGACTTTTTTTTTCATTAATCTACTGCACAATGATCCATTTTGTATTGAATTCAACAATTACCTGCATTAAACTAATGTAGTAATTTGACTGAAGCTCTTGTAGTGGTGTGAATGAATTATTTCTCCATGAATGTCTTACGTGCAGTAATATTCAAAACAGTCTGCAGTGGCATGAGTGGGTTCATACTGAGAGGTTGGTTTTGTTAAGAAAAATCTGAATCTGGGTATCTAGTGAGCCACCTTGAACAGTTGCTGTGCCAACATCACAGTTAAGGTAATTTAGGTCATGGCAATGAAGTAACAGCAACGTACTTTAAAGTTAGAATGCTGTGCAACTTGGAGGTCTTCCCAAGTACCTGAGGTACTTCTTTCTTTTGTCATTTGAGTAATCTTGGTAAGATTTAGCTACATAATGCAGTCACTGTGTATTTTATAGTAGAGGGAGTAAATGCTTCAGGTGGTTGACAGGATGCTCATTCCATGACCTGCTCATTCTGAGGTGATGTTAAAAAGTTATTGGCACTGCATTCATTCAGGGAAGTGAAAGTTTTCCATCACTGTCTGGTTTGTGCTTGTTGATGTTGGGAAGTCCTTGGAGTGTCAGCTTCTGACATGCCATTCTAACTCTGATATCTCACCAGACTGGTGGGCTTGGATTATAAGGACATGCTGGGACATTTTCCCCCAGGGTGTAGGAGGTCGATTGGTGAATTTATAAATGTTTATAAAATCTTGAGGGGTTTTGATACGTTGACTAATAGTTTCTGCTCATGGATGTTGTCTGACCTGTTGAGTTCCTCCAGGAATTCTTTATCTGCTCTTAAGTCCTTAGAGACCATAGAACCATAGAACATTACAGCACAAAAGAGGCCATTCAACCCTTCTGGTCTGAGCTGACCATTAAAACTAACTAGTCCCACTGACCTACTCTCATTGCATAACTCTCCAGACCAATCCTATCCATGTGTTTATCTAATGTATCTTAAAACTCAAGATTTAATCTGCATGCACTACATTAGATGGCAGCTCATTCCACACTCCTACCACTCCCACTTTCTGAGTGAAAATCTTTCCCACAATATTCCCCTCAAACCTCTCCCCTTTCAGCCTAAAGCTATGACTTTTCATATTTATCTCCCCTAATCTAAGTGGAAACATTTTACTCACTTCTACTCTGTCTAGACCATTCATAATCATATAAACCTCTATCAAATCACCCCTCATTCTTCTTCTTTCCAAGGAGAATAGTCCTAACTGGTTTAATCTTTCCTGGTAACTCAATTCCTCAAGGCCCAGCAACATCTTAGTAAATCTTCTCTGCACTCTTTCAATCGGATTGATATCTTTCCTGCTGCTGGGCGACCAGAGCTGCACACAATATTCTAAGTGTGGCCTTGAATAATTTCAACATAACATCCCAACTTCTAGACAATTTTTCTTTGGCTTGGCTTCGCGGACGAAGATTTATGGAAGGGGTAAAAAGTCCACGTCAGCTGCAGGCTCGTTTGTGGCTGACAAGTCCGATGCAGGACAGGCAGACACGGTTGCAGCGGTTGCAGGGGAAAATTGGTTGGTTGGGGTTGGGTGTTGGGTTTTTCCTCCTTTGCCTTTTGTCAGTGAGGTGGGCTCTGCGGTCTTCTTCAAAGGAGGTTGCTGCCCGCCAAACTGTGAGGCGCCAAGATGCACGGTTTGAGGCGTTATCAGCCGGCTAAGATGCCAAATGCTTTCTTTACAACTCTGTACACATTCGACACTACCTTCAGGGAACAATTCCAAGATCTCTTTGCTTCTCAATGGCTTACTATTTACAGTGTACGTCCTACCCTAATTAGCTCATCCAAAGTGCAACACTCACACTTATCTGCTTTAAAATCCATCAGCCATTTACTGGCCCAATTTCCCAGCTGGTCCAGATGCATCTGCAAGCTTTGAAAATCCTCCTCACAGTCCAATTCACCTCCTATCTTTGCATCATCAGCAAACTTGCTGATCCAATTCGCGATGTTATCATCTATCATTTTTATAGATAACAAAACAATAATGATCCCAGCACAGACCCTTGAAGCTCACCACTCAACACAGGCCTCCAGTTTGAAAAGCAACCATCCACTACCGGTTGCTTGTATATTGAAAAACAACAGCCTCAGTGGACTGACAGAAGATGGTGGCAGATCTTGAATAGGTCTTGCTGGTTGCCACAGCTGGTATTTCAGAAGTGAGGAGAGTCCACCTATTCTGCTAGTGGTATCTGCTGCATTTTGCAGTCAGCCCAAGTATGAAATGCCGGCTGCAGACGATTTGTTTGTAACAATTAACTTCACCAACCGCAATGGGTGGGCACTTGAATTTGGGGCTGGATTCTCAAAGGAGCAGGCAGTAAAATAAAGTATTGCAATCTGAGCACACAAAGGACAGCAGAGAATTTCCATCAAACAGTAATGATAACATCCACTGATAAACAATGCCCAGAATCACAGGAGTGACCTTCTCCAGTTGTGTGCAAGATCCCTGGGTATCTGGTAAGATTCCTCAGAATTATACAGGAACAGGCCCTTCAGTCCAACCCATCCTCAGTTCTTGACTTGGCTCTTTTTCCTGCATTTGACACATTTGCTACTAAATCTTTCCTATTCATTTAACTGAGTAAATTTCTTTTAAATGTTGTTGAATTACCTGCCTTAACCACTTCCTCCAGAATCTTTTTCCACATACTCAGCACCCACTGTGTGAAAAAGATGTCCCTCAGGTCCCCTTGAATTTATTCCTTTCTGAACTTAAATCAATGCCCTCCTATTTTAGTCTTCCCTATCCTGGGAACAAAATATTGTGGCCATTTATCTTTTCTGTACCCCTCACAGTTACATACAGCTATGATCTCACTCATCAGCCTTCTCTGCCTTATGGAAGTGAACACCCTTCCTTTTCAGAATCTCCTTATAACTGAAGACCTCCTGATAGCATCCCCCATTAATCTTTTCTGTCTGCTTTCCAGTTTAATAACATTCTTACTACAGTGTGATCTCACCAACTTCTTGGACAGTTTTAACAGGACATTTATCCACCCTCATTGATGAATATGTTGAAGTGAAGGGATGGGTTAGTAGTTCATGGGACAGAAGGTCACCTGGAGCATTACCCAGTGAAGGTGATAACCAAAGATGCACATAAATACATCAAACAAGACACTTGACTGCACTGATTATGTCTGAAGTGACTCGGGCTGCAAGCATTTCCTTGCAATATGCAGTTGTCAGATGTCAAGACCCATCATGGCCATACGCACACTAACCCTCATTGCATCAGCCAAGAGTGGACACAGATAACAGAGTGCACCACAAGCAGAGGAGGTTTTGCAAAAAATAAGTCTTTTCAGTCTCAACATAAATAATAAAATTTCTCTTGCACAGTTCCAGGCAAGTCACAGCCCAAAGGTTGTCTTCTGATAAGTTTGCTGGTTTTCCTGTTCAGTTTTGATTGTTAACTCTGTTTTAATCTTGCTTTATCAAAACATAAGAGGGTGCACAATAGCTGCTGGGCTCAGTTAGGCCCCAGCAAACCCGTAACTTACACCCAAATGGAAAACGCCTCTGTACTCCATGTACAATATTTCTCCATGAGAAATATTTGAAAGTTGATACTCACATTTTTGGAAAATGTGTGTGTGTGTGTGTGTGTGTGTGTGTGTGTGTGTGTGTGTGTGTGTGTGTGTGTGTGTGTGTGTGTGTGTGTGTGTGTGTGTGTGTCTAAAACTCATTCTCTTTCCATTGTCCCTGCACAGTTACCATTCTTGCATCTGTAAGAAAAGACAGGATATTCTGATCAGCGCACTAAAATGTTCTTGGCCAATATGTACTTGTTTTTGAGCTTGGGAAGGCCACTGCTGCATATTTCTGGGGCAGATTCTGGATAGAACTGAAGTTCTAACTGGGGTCTGGGGGATGGTTTGGTTAGCCTCTCTTATGTCCATGACATGCTGAGCACATTACTGCCAATAAAGGTCAACTGAATTCTCAAGGCAAGGTAATCGGTCATCTCTTTTGCCAAGGTGTACATTTTTACTTAAATGAAAAGATGCTGCACTGCTTTCTCACGATCAGTGGTTTTATGATATCATGTCTTGTTTGAATATGGAAAAGATTCGTTATTCAGTTAATCAGATATAAAATTTTAGATGTTATGAGGTCATTTATGACTCACTTTCTTACTTTATAATTTTACTTCAATGCAATTAAATTGTCCATTTTCACATTTTTTCTACGTTCATTTTTCTTTTAATACCAATCATATATAAAATATGGCAATACTGAGGTTTTAAGTTTTTCTCCTAGTTCTTTTCTTTCCTTTTTTTTATTTGTTCCTCTCTTCTCATTTTTCTTTCTTTTTTTATTTATACTTTTAGTTATGAAATTTTTCAATCAAAATATATAGTACCATATTATCACTCAAATAAATGCACACCCTCATATAATGCACAGAAAATCATAAATTGTGTAAAAATATTTTAATATACCACACACGGAAATATTGCATGGGTGTAATATTCTAAATTCTGACTGACAAAAGCAATTTGCACTTAATTGGGACATGAGACAAAACACATTTCATAGTCCCAGTTTCTGCCACAGTTAATCTCCCGCTATTTACACCCATTCAACTTCCCCCAGAGGTGTCAATTGCCATTATTTCGATGATATCCTCCTGCAACACATTAACAAGCTTTGGAGAGATCAATAAAATAGATTGAAGACAGGCTTTAGAGTTAATCAAGATTTTAATTCTGGCATGATTTAAATTGTGTGCATTGTTTCAACATGCAAAATTATTCTTGTATAGCATGCACCTGCATACAATGCATGGGGGATATCTTGTTTGTAATATGCGTTATTGTAATGTGTGTTATATGCAGAAAATACAGAAAATACAGACCTTCGTGATGCCATCATCATCGCCCTGTACAAAAACAAAGGCGAGAAATCAGACTGCTTAAACTACAGGGGAATCACGCTGCTCTCCATTGCAGGCAAAATCTTCGCTAGGATTCTACTAAATAGAATAATACCTAGTGTCGCCGAGAATATTCTCCCAGAATCACAGTGCGGCTTTCGCGCAAACAGAGGAACTACTGACATGGTCTTTGCCCTCAGACAGCTCCAAGAAAAGTGCAGAGAACAAAACAAAGGACTCTACATCACCTTTGTTGACCTCACCAAAGCCTTCGACACCGTGAGCAGGAAAGGGCTTTGGCAAATACTAGAGCGCATCGGTTGTCCCCCAAAGTTCCTCAACATGATTATCCAACTGCACGAAAACCAACAAGGTCGGGTCAGATACAGCAATGAGCTCTCTGAACCCTTCTCCATTAACAATGGAGTGAAGCAAGGCTGTGTTCTCGCACCAACCCTCTTTTCAATCTTCTTCAGCATGATGCTGAACCAAGCCATGAAAGACCCCAACAATGAAGACGCTGTTTACATCCGGTACCGCACGGATGGCAGTCTCTTCAATCTGAGGCGCCTGCAAGCTCACACCAAGACACAAGAGAAACTTGTCCGTGAACTACTCTTTGCAGACGATGCCGCTTTAGTTGCCCATTCAGAGCCAGCTCTTCAGCGCTTGACGTCCTGCTTTGCGGAAACTGCTAAAGTGTTCGGCCTGGAAGTCAGCCTGAAGAAAACTGAGGTCCTCCATCAGCCAGCTCCCCACCATGACTACCAGCCCCCCCACATCTCCATCGGGCATACAAAACTCAAAACGGTCAACCAGTTTACCTATCTCGGCTGCACCATTTCATCAGATGCAAGGATCGACAATGAGATAGACAACAGACTCGCCAAGGCAAATAGCGCCTTTGGAAGACTACACAAAAGAGTCTGGAAAAACAACCAACTGAAAAACCTCACAAAGATAAGCGTAGACAGAGCCGTTGTCATACCCACACTCCTGTTCGGCTCCGAATCATGGGTCCTCTACCGGCATCACCTACGGCTCCTAGAACGCTTCCACCAGCGTTGTCTCCGCTCCATCCTCAACATCCATTGGAGCGCTTTCATCCCTAACGTCGAAGTACTCGAGATGGCAGAGGTCGACAGCATCGAGTCCACGCTGCTGAAGATCCAGCTGCGCTGGATGGGTCACGTCTCCAGAATGGAGGACCATCGCCTTCCCAAGATCGTGTTATATGGCGAGCTCTCCACTGGCCACCGTGACAGAGGTGCACCAAAGAAAAGGTACAAGGACTGCCTAAAGAAATCTCTTGGTGCCTGCCACATTGACCACCGCCAGTGGGCTGATATCGCCTCAAACCGTGCATCTTGGCGCCTCACAGTTTGGCGGGCAGCAACCTCCTTTGAAGAAGACCGCAGAGCCCACCTCACTGACAAAAGGCAAAGGAGGAAAAACCCAACACCCAACCCCAACCAACCAATTTTCCCCTGCAGCCGCTGCAACCGTGTCTGCCTGTCCCGCATCGGACTTGTCAGCCACAAACGAGCCTGCAGCTGACGTGGACTTTTACCCCCTCCATAAATCTTAGTCCGCGAAGCCAAGCCAAAGAATGTGTGTTATATGCAGAAAATACAGTTCTTTGAATACAAATCATGATTTACCACTTGTGTATGTTTTTAATATACTGAATATTTTATTCATTTTATGTAACTATCCATATCATTTTATTGAATTGTATAATTTGTATAAATTCTTTATTAAAATCAATAAAATATTTTAAAAAGAAAGAAAGATGGCTTTAGAATGTGTTAGTGTAGGTCTGCATGAACACCTTTGCATTTCTTAAGGGTGGTTCCCACCCCTTCCCTGAACTAAAGCATCACCACAGAGACACCCAACATCATGTGCACGTGGTCAAGTGATATTACAATGGAACCCCATTATAACGTAATAGTTGTGGTCCAAAAGAAATCACATCATGAAAAAAATGGGGTCGCATTAAATCAGGGTTTCACTACTGTGTTCAATCTATACACACATCGATCGTGACAGCAATCCTTCCCAGCCCACCAACCCACCCCCTATATTCATGGCAGCACTCACCCCACATTACTCGTGGAAGTATTCACCCCTCCCCCCACCTGTTCGCGGAAGCACTGACACTTCACCTCCATTTACGGCAGGACCATCCTTCATCAATATAATGAATTCCCCACCAAGATAAACATTACTGCTCTTACCTTAATCTTTTAGACGTCCCAATTCTAAACAACTGCTGCACAACATGGTGGTCATCCCTGGTACTGCAGGTTTTAAAATGGGTTTGATTTACGTCCTATCTCAAAGAATGGAATGTGGACATTAGGCAATACATAACATGTATATATTGGGGTCCAATTACTCATCCTGATACATCAGAATTCGCATTAAATTGGGGCATATTAAATCGTGGTTCCACTGTCTTTCACCTCTCAAGATTGTATGGCTTTACACATCACATATTTGAATCATAGAGGATTGTAATTCAGAGACAGACCCCTCAGTCCATCTCTTCCACGATGACCATCAAGTGCCTATGGATAATGATCCTATTTTCCAGTTCTTGCTTTGTGGTCTTCAAGTGCTCAAGAAATTGCTTAAATGTTGTGAGAGTATAGGTATGCACTGCTTAATATCCATAATGTGTTCTGTGAAGTTGGGCATGATGCGATGTGGTCAAGGTGCGAACACCATATTAAATACTTGTTTGTTGGTCTTAAATTCTCAGTTTAGAAATAATTATAAAGAACTTTTAAACATTATATCTTCAGGCATTTTTACTCATGATATGGTTATTTTCTTCCTCAATTAGTTCACAAACCCAGACAAGGGTTAAAAAATGTGGTTATCTTCTTCCATGATGAAGTCACAAACCAGTCAAGGGATAAATGAAGTGGCTAAACAAAAGTAGACCCAGTAGAATTAAGTCCACTTTTCCAAAGAGACAGTGGAGTAGTCTTCCTTATTTCAAAAGCCACTGATTCTGAGATCCCCTTTTCCTAGTAGTAACATACAACAACAGCACCGATTCTGGTTACTGTAACTCAACCCTGTCTTTCACAAGGTTTAAATCCCATGTGTCACAGGAGTTTTGAGTTCTGTAAATACAAAGCTGAACTCTTCCAAAACTGTATTCAAAATGTCAGAATTCGGTAATATATTTCTCCAAATCATGTGACCGTTACATCATCACCAAAGTGAGTCTCAAGTCTTGGAAACCACATGACCATTGGTTTTATTTCTACCAAAATTCTGTTCCTTTTTTCAAAACTACTTCATATCAATAACAACCTCTGATCTCATCTCTGTTCAAGAGGCTTAAGTGGCTTTGATTAAAAACAGATGGCTTCCTTCAGCAGTTCTTGAATAATTAAGACCCACTTGAAATGCATTAGCTCTGTCTGTCCAAGCACATCAAGTCCGAGAATGAACAGTCTTCTCGGAAAACAAAGCTTGTCTATAGATATGCCGTGTCCTGTGTGTGACCCTGTACCAACCCACAGCTAACTTACTAAGAATACAGATACAATATTTTAATTCTATAATTTACTTTACTAAGAATTTTTATAAAAGAAATATAGTTTAACATTTAATTAAAAGTTAACACAAATCCATTACAGGACCAACATGGGGGTGTGGGCAGAGAGCAAGGCAGTGGGATCAGTGTGGATATACAATATACAATTTCCTATAGCTAGCTAGCAATCACTTAAATTGGTGCATACTTGTTCACGGTAACTGAATAATTAAGGGACCACAGACATATATTTGTTGGACGTTGTCCAAATGGTCATCAAGGGCCACCTGCCTGTACCTGCATGCACAGTGAGTTCTAGATTCTACTCCCTGATTGCGTGAAAAACATTTCACCATTACCCTAAATCTTATTTGCTAGTCCGAGGCAAAAGGCAAAAGTTTCTGACAGTTTGACCTATCTATATTATATTTTTATATTTTTTAATATTTTTCCATCTCAACTCCCTTGGGCTCCTCCACTCCAAGTAAAACAGACCTAGCCTCTCCTCAAAATGGAAATACTTCATCTGAGCTTGATGGAAATGTTAGGGAGCACATGGAAATAAGGAGAGGCAGGCACATGCTGGTATTTGAAAATGCATACAAGAAGAGCCTGACAGCAGAATTCATCTTTGCAGTACCATTTCTTTGAGTATTATAAATACCAAGTGAGCTCCAACTAATCTAAAGGATGAATAATGTTGTTTCTACTCCAGAATTAAGGTCATGCCACTCTCAGTCATTCAGCTACGATATGTTCCTCTGCAGATTTGAAAGCCAGTTTCCACTCAATCATGGAAGTATCTTGGACAAGGAGCCTTCAACCAAATATCTGCAGGACAAACTAATCTGAACCTGCTGCACAAGAAAATACTACAAGAAAATTCCATGATTGTCACTTCCCATAGTTTAGGTGCAAGCTCTCAGCAAAGGCAGGTCCCACAACAAGAAGTGGCCCATCTAATTTTAAAGTTTAAAAGCCTATGCACATGCATTCTTGTTGAACAAGGAAGTCTGAAGACACTATGATTGTTAAGTTAATATACAAAAGTGCTGGTGAAACTCAGCAAGTCACGCAGTATTCTTTATATAGCAAAGATTTAAAAAACATAACCAAGATTTCAGGCATGAACCCTTTGAGTGAAAAAGCAGACATACACCTGAATAAAATGGTTAGGGAAGGGGAAGAAAGAGGAGCACAGGTCCATTGGCAAGAGAGCATTAGTGGATATGGATGGAATGACAGAAAAGAAAAATACTGGGAAGTGAGCAGGGAGGGGTTAACTCCCTGAATGGAGAGGGAAGGGGCCAGGGAGCTAGAGGAAAGAAATGGAGAGAGAGGAAAAGAGAGGGAGATAGGGGAGAGACATAACAGAAACTGGAGAAAATGGTGCTAATGCCATCTGATTAGAGAGTACCCAGATGGAATATTTGGTGTGGTTCCTCAAATTTGTGAGTGGCCTCAAATTTGCGAGTGGCCACGCACGAGACCATGGACAGACAATTTGGGTAGGCGTGCAACTCAGAAATAGAATGGCCGGCCACTGGGAGGTCCCCGCTATTGCAGCAGACGGAGCAAAGGTACACAATAAAGAGATCTCTCAGTCTGCATCTAGCCTCTCCCACATAGATAAGGCCACAACAGGAGCACTAGATGCAGTAGATCAACATCTCCCAAACTGGGTTCCATTAGAAAAGTGTAGGGGTTCCACAGAAGAAATGGCAGATAGTAATAACTATTTATCATTCAACCTGTTTTTCTTTAAATTACTTTTTAACCTTGGTCTTTAAATCTCTGTGTTTCTGCGATAGCAGCGAACAGTTTCCTTGACACTAACAAAACAAAATGGTGTGATGAGGCCTGACATCAGCAACACAGATGTCAGGCCTGTGCATCATTTTCAACCAGTGATATTTGGATTTCTTTGGAACGAGGCTGGCCATATTTTAAAATTTAAACTGAAAGATATCCCAAGTGTGCAGTACTGTGTTGAGAACTATGGATCGTTACCCTAAAAAATAACCCTAGGAGACAGGATAATTCATCAGAAGAAAGTAATGAGATGCCACTGTTTTTTTTCATGAAAATTCTTCCATGTCACCTATATCTGAAAAATCAAGTGTAAAGAAACAAAGGTATGATGAAAATTATTTTCTGCTTGGATTCACCTCAGCCAGGAATAAAGAGGCATCAGATGCACAATGTGTTTTATGTGGTAAAATTCTGATGAAAATTATTTGCCACTTGGATTCACCTCAGCCAGGAATAAAGAGACACCAGATGCACAATGTGTTTTATGCGGTAAAATTCTGTCTAACATTTCATTGGCCCCAACAAAATTATAAAGACATCTGGAAACAAATAATCCCCAGCACAAAGATAAGGTTGTGATCTTCTCTAAAAGAAAACAAGATTGGAACCAGTAAAGTTTTTATGATGGAAACCATAAAGAGAGCAAAGACAGAGAATGAGAATGCAACTGAAGCTTCTTACAGGGTAAGTTATCAAATCACCCTTGCTGGAGAGGTCCACACTGTTGCAGAATTTATCATTAAGCCTTGTACAAAGGACATAGTGAAGTGTATGTTCAACAAGCAGTTCAGCAGGAAAAATTATGCAGAGCAAATGTTAAATAATACTGTTGCAAGACGTATTAAGCATATAGCTGAGGACCTAGAAGGAGAATTAATAAGTTTTTTGCTGTTATGTGACGCTTTTCCATTTCAACTGGATGAGACAACAGATGTAGCAGGTCTTCCAGTGTTGCTAGTCTTCATTAGCAACGTGTATGAGAAGGATATTGAAGAAGATGTGTTTCTTTGTGAAACTTTGCAAGGGGCATACAACTGAGGAAGAAATTTTTAACTGCATCAATAACTGCATGATGAAGAATGCCATTCCGTGGAAAAAGTGTTCACACGCGTGCACAGATGGAGCCAAAGCTCTCACGGGGGAAAATTGCTGTAACCGTTTACAAAATTAAGAGGATTTCACCCCAAATTGCAGCAGTATTCACTGTGCCCTTTATAGACGTGCACTTATAGTGAAAAAAATGGCCGTGGTCCTGTTAAAAGTGCTCGATGAAGCAGTCAAAATTGTTAATAATATCTAAAGTTGACCCCTGCAGACCCATTTGTTTAAAACTCTCTGTAAAGCCAACACACAGCCTTATTAAAGCATACAGAAGTGAGATGGTTACCCTGAGGGAAAGTATTGGTAAGGCTACTTGAACTTCACTAAAAACTTCAAGTGTCTTGTAGTAACTCAAAGTTTCAATATTCAGAGTGCCTGGTTTATGCCTGCAGCTGGTTAATGTGTCTTGTGTGTCCTACTGATATATTCACAAAATTGAATGAAACTAATATGGCCCTATAAGGCAAAAATGTGAGTCTTTAATGAGTTGGACAACCCTTAATCACTTTCTATAAAATTTGACTTTTGGATTTCAATGGTGAAAGGAAAACCTTTGATTGCTTCTCCCTGCTGAAAGACTGTGAGGGAGCATGATGTGAGTGTTGAAAAGATTTATGTGATGAAATGGTACAACATTTAACTATTTTACATGATGACTATTTTCCCAAATTTTCTCAGAAGAACAAGAGATGGGTACAAAATCCTTTCATTGTCACGACTCAACCTGCAATTTATCAGGGCAAGAATATTTAAATCTAATCGATGTGACATCCGACTTTGCATTTGCAACAGAAATGTAAAGATTTTCCACTGACTAAGTTCTGGATTAGTGCGAGTGAAGAATATCTGTCTTTAGCAAATCTGCTGTGCATTGCCTACAACCACTTTCCATAATTTATACGTGCGAAGCCGGATTTTCGTATTATGCAGCAACAAAAACATAATACAGAAACCAACTTGATGACACTCCTGTCATAAGGATTCATCCATCTAATATTGCGTCCAACATTAGGAATAAGATGAATGATCAAATTGGAACAAAAGGATGTATATCGGCCAAAGATGGCTTTGATTCAAAATGATCTTGTATATTTTGCAAAGGACTATTGACTTTTAAATATTTGGTTTTGTAAAGGTATTAAAAATATTGATGATTGTTATGAACAAAGCCAATTGATGTCTTTGAACAATTAAGGAATAAATATGGAATAACTCATCATATTCTTTTTTGTTATTTTCAACTGAGAGGATATTTGAGGGAAAAGTTAGGTCCAGCAATGCTATTAAGAATGGAATGGAAACTCTTGTTAGGAGAGGAAATACTAAGAAATTTACTTCTGCAATGAATCTTCTATTTCAAATGGGAACTACTAAACAAGGAGTGCATAAATCTAGACAGAGATGGGACATGGATTTGAATATTACAATTGATGAGCAAAGATGGTTAGATCTATGTCGAGATTGTATGACAAATACTATTAATTTAAGTGGAGATTAGTTCAATACAATTTTTTTACATCAGCTATACTTGGTGCCAGAAAAATTGAATAGAATGAAATCAGATTTATTAGATCAATATTTGACACGTAGTTGTAGCGACCCAACACAGAAAACAGCCATTGAACATGGCAATTGCTACCACAATATAATCTGCCTATACTAAAGCATTTAATGAAGTTATGGATAAAGAAAAATAAAATGATAAGTTCTAGGGGTAAATTATTGGCTTTGACTCTGTTGTGTAATAATCAACTTATTTCTTTTTCAATACATAATCAAAGTTTATTGCATTGGAGATTTAAAGATGTGAAAAATTTGGGAGATTGTTTTAAAGAGGGTAAGTTTTTATCTTTTAATCAGATGAGGGAAGATTTTGGTATTGATAAGAATTCTTTATTTCTTTATTATCAAATTCGATCTTTGGTAAAATGTATGTTTGGTAGAGATATGATTTTACCTAAAATGACTAAATTTGAGACTTCTCTTATGAAGGTACGAGAGAAGGATTATATTTCATTTATGTATCAAATATTACAGGATGGTATGGATAAAAAGGGTTGGGATAGATCTAAAATTAAATGGGAAGCAGATATTGGTTTTACTTTTTCTGAAGAGGATTGGTTAGATATTTGTAATGATAGTGTAACTAGATTGATAAATGCACGTTATGCAATGATTAATTACAATTTTTTACATCAATTATATTTGATATTTGAAAAATTTTTTAAAAATATGGTTTTAATGAATCAGATTTGTGTTTTAGATGTGGTGATACGGTTGGAAAATTTTTTCATGCTGTTTGGTCATGTATACATATACAATCTTTTTGGAAGAAAATTCAATCATTTTTAGAATATCTGTATAAGATTAAAATAGTTTTAGATCCAACAGTATTTTTATTGGGTCGTTTGCAACCGCTGAAACTTAGATAAGTTTCAGCTTGCTTTTGTATATTTAGCTTTATCTGCAGTGAAAAAATGTATTGCTAGTACGTGGAAAGATACAAATATGATTGATATTAATAGATGGCATAATGAGATGAAATATTGTTTAATAATGGAAAAAATTACATACGTTTCACATGATAATTATTATTTCTTTATTAATAAGTGGCTGTTATACTCGGAATATTTACATTTCAATTTATATTGATGATATTTTAAAATGTATATTTAACTTTGTTTTATATTCTTTCTTTTTTTCATTTTTTATGGCTCTCCTTAGGAGAGTTGGCTGAAAGAGTGGGGGGGGGGTCTTTTCTTTTTTTCTCTTTTTTTTATATGTATATATATATATATATAAATGTTCATGTTCATGTTTGATTGCTGTATATGTCAAATATTATTTGTTTTTTGAACGAATATATATTTTTTTTAAAAAAAGAACATGGCAATTGTGCAACCAGCACGTGGGATGAGACACCTGCTCCCATAGGCCGCAGGAATAGTGGTTGAATCAAACAATCACCACCAGAGGATCACAGGGGGTCAAATCTGTGCCAGCGCATCCAGGACAGCCAATCAGCCCCACTCAAGCCACACCCCGGTGGAGACACAGCCAGCTGCCTACAAAATACAGAGCTGCAGCCCAATAAAGTCAGTGTCAATTACACTCCCTTCATGTGAGAGTCTTCTTTCCTTAACCTCGAGCTATAATTGTAGCATCCCCACTACTTGGTGGAGACAGGAACATTCTTGCATTCAACTTCGTCATGTCCCAAGGTAAATCCTTTTTGGGTGAATTTAGGAATTTTTTTAGAAGAAGTTACATGCATTGTATTTCTACATAATCCAGCAACCAGAACTAAGTTGAAATTATCAATATACCAAATGAAATATGTTAAAATAGTATCAGTGGTAGCAAGGAATTGCATTGCAGTGACCTGGAAATCAGATCCACACTTGGGTATAGGAAGATGGAATGCAGAAATTCAAAGGTGTATCACCTTGGAGAAAATTACATCATATTTGAGAAACAAATATGGTAGATTTTTGAAAATTTGGAGCCCATATATGCAAATCTAAAATCTAAATATTTATGGTGATCGCCCAGACTCTTGAGATCTGTGTTAATCATCTTCTCTTCTTCTGCTTTCATCATCGGTGGTGGAATCACCATCATCAATATGTACCATGCCAGCTTTGCTGAATCCACTGTGGATAGTTTCTGGTTTAATCTTATCCCATGCTCTGGCAACCCATTTGCAAACTTCAGTATAGGTTGCCCTTTTCAACCACGCATCTGGGGTGAATTCATGAGTACGTTCTGCATCTATTCTTCCCATTCTGATCTGATAGACATCTTGAATGGATGATTAATGGAAATATCGAGTGGCTGCAGTTTACACGTCAACCCACCTGGAATAGCTGCAATGTAGGCACCAACACAATTTGTCCTTTGTGTTGAATGCTCATTGTGAGCTGCCATCGAATCAAGTATGAGGAACGACTTCTTTGAGAAAAAAAAACTGCCTGGTCTAGGCCTGTAACTCCTTTCCACCTACACTTTTGTAACATTGGAGTCGATACAGCCCTTCTTGTAACAGTGCACAATCACCGTATTGGGCTTTTTTTTCTCTCACAGCATTGTTACTCTATTAAATATGATCATTGGCTTCAATTTAGGACCACTTGTAGTGCAGCCAAGGACTTAAGTAAAGCACAAGCTTTCATGTTGGTTGCTGTCATGGCCACAGTTCTTGTGGCTACTTTGTCAAAAGCCTTTGGGATTTTGTCCATGTTAACCATGTCAGCTGGTGTAACTTTAAGTTCTCAAATTCTATTGGCAATGAAGCTGGGAAAAAAAATCAAAGATTTTTGTTCCCAATCTTCTGGAAGTTTCTGACTTACAGTTGTTCTGGTTCTTACCGACAATCTAATTCACTTTATCAACTTTGATATTCTAGAGAACCCCGCCTTGAAATCCAGGATGACTCTTTCACATGCCAATGGCCTAACTTTCACCTGAATGGTGACTGTAGATACAACCTGAATTTTTTCTCTACGACCAAGAACTTACCCCTTCAAATCAGACTCTAACTGGGGCCATTTAGCTTTGAGGCCATGACATATGCATTTTCGTGGATTCATTCTCTCAAGCACATCTTTCTCCATTCACAAATACATGATTTTCTAGCCACAAACTCTCTTGCTGCCACTCTGTTGCAAGTATTTTTTCTGCTCTGGTAACAACTTTCAGTTTGAAATTAGCAGTGTAAGATTTGCATTTGACTCCCCACATTGTCAAGACTACCAATACTCGAGATCTCAAAGGTAGCACTAAATGCAAGGGCCTTTTATACTGATTAGGCTAGATCAAATGCAGGTGATAGTGAGACAGGCTGATAATGTTATCTGCACAAGTATCACTTTTTTGTTTGTGAGTTTTATATGACATTTTATGAAAGTGCTGGACAGGACAACTACACCTACGCAGCATATGGATGTGTGCACTGTATGAAAATATTTTTATTTAGTTTAAGATTTTCTGTGCATTATATGTGTATGCACATTATATGATGAAAATGCGGTAATTGACAATTGGGGTTCCACGATTTCCAAGTGCTCCCCAAAAGGGTTGCGCAAGTTTAAAAATTTGGGAAGCCGTGCAGCAGATGATCTCCGTAGATTCACAAGTGAAGTGCAGCATTGCCACCGCCCTCCATCTAGCCCTCACCCACCTGGAAAATAACGACATATATGTTCGAAAGCTGTTTATTGATTTCAGTTCGTCATTCAACACAATCATACTTCAGTACTTGATAGGCAAATTGAGGCTGATGGGTCTAAACACCTCCTCTGCAACTGGATTCTTGACTTCATGTCGGGAGACCTCAGGGAGTCCAGATTAGCAACAGCACTTCCAAGACCATCACATTGAGTATGGGGCCCCCAGGGGCTACGTGCTTAGTCCACTGCTATTCACTCTGGTGATTCATGACAGGGCAGCAAAATATAGCTCGAACCACATCATCAAGTTCGCTGACAACATGATTGTGGTGGGTCTTATTAGTAAGAATGATGAGTCAATGTACAGGAATGAGGTGCAGTCACTAACGGACTGGTTCAGAGCCAACAACATGTATCTGAACATTGATAAAAAGAAAAGAGATGGTTGTTGACTTCAGGACTTCACTGACCATTGGCGGCTCCATTGTTGAGATCGTCAAGTGTATCAAGTTCCTTGGTGTGCATTTGGCGGAGAATCCACCTGGTCCCTTAACACCAGTTCCATAGCCAAGAAAGCTCAGCAGTGCCTCTACTTTCTACAAAGGTTGAGGAAAGCTCATCTCCCACCCTCCATCCTCATCACATTCTACAGAGGATGTATTCAGAGCATCCTGTGCAACTGCATCACCGCCTGGATTGGAAACTGTACCACTTCAGACTGTAAGATCCTGCAGAGGATAGTGAAGTCAACGGAAAAGATCATTGTGGGCTCTCTTCTTACCATGACAGACATCTACAACACTCAATGCACACAGAAAGCAATAAACATTTTGAAGGACTTCACACCCCCCTCATGTAAACTTTTCTCCCTTCTGCCATCTGGTGGGAAATACCGTAGCATTCTGGCACCTCATCCAGTTTTTTTTCCCCCAAGCAATCAGGCTCACCATTTACCAGAGCATGTGTGGATAATTTACTTTTACTGTATGTGACAATATTTTACCTTTTATTTATGTAGATCTGCTCCATGAACCTGGAAAAACGCTATTTCGTCTTTATCATGCAATGCATTGTATGAATGGCAAATAAAGGTGACTTGACTTGTCTTGGAAAGACAGTTTGGGGCCTATACATTCTATTCATGGCTCACCACAAATGGCTCTTATTGTTCTTCAATGTTTTGCCCTTTTTCTGCTTTGAATCATGTAATTATCAGTCCAAAGGTAGAACCACTGTGCAGCTGCCCTCGTAAAATAATTGAATGATGAGGAGGTTTGTCATGCACTTCAGGATGACAAAAGATTAGCAACAAAAGGAAGACAAGAGGAAGATTAAATTTAACACAAAATGAAAAGACAGTGCATCATATTTAGACAACTCTTACTCTTTGGTTTTTGAATATCCTGACACATTTCAAGAATTTGATGACTGATTTTGCTGCCAGCGAGCTCATCAAAATATGCTCTGATACAATTGTTTGAAACTTGTAAAGTTTTGACTGAATTTCTCAAAAGTGATGATGTTTATCCGAAGGAACATGTTCAGCAAATTTCATCCACCGAGATCAAAAGATTTGAAGGTGGCAGGACAAATAAGTAAAGATGTTAAAAGACAAATATTTGCCTAATGGATACCAGCTGCCAAACATCTGTTTCAATTTCTCAGGCACCACACTTTCAGAAGGTTGACACATCCTTAGTTTGGTACACAAGATATATTCTGGTGTGATATGAATGATGAGGGTATCACCTGAACAGATTGTAGAGCGCATTGAAAGAACCAAAGACTTGTTGATCCAAACCAAGGCTTTTATTAACTAAAACATAGAAACATAGAAACATAGAAGATAGGAGCAGGAGTAGGTCATTCGACCCTTCGAGCCTGCTCCGCCATTCAACGAGATCATGGCTGATCTTAAAGTTCAGTACCCCGTCCCCGCCTTCTCTCCGTAACCTTTAATAGCCTTATACTGAAGAAATAGATCTAATTCCCTCTTAAATATATTTAATGAACCTGCCTCTACTGCCCTCTGTGGCAATGAATTCCACAGATTCACCACCCTCTGGGTAAAGAAATTCCTCCTCATCTCGGTCCTAAATGGTTTTCCTATTATCCTCAAACCATGGCCCCGAGTTCTGGATTTTCCCATCATTGGAAACATCCCATCTGCATCCACTCTGTCCAATCCTGCCATAATTTTATATGTCTCCATGAGATCCCCTCTCAATCTTCAAAACTCCAGGGAGTACAATCCCAATTTGCGCAATCTTTCCTCATAAGTCATTCCTGCCATTCCAGGTATCAGCCTGGTGAATCACCTCTGCTCTCCCTCCATTGCAAGAACATCCTTCCTTAGATAAGGTGACCAAAACTGCACACAATACTCCAGGTAGGGTCTCACCAAGGCCCTGTACAGCTGCAGTAAGGTATCCTTGTTCCTATACTCAAAACCTCTTGATATGAAGGCCAACATACCATTTGCCTTTTTAACTGCCTGCTGTACCTGCATGCTCGCCTTCAGAGACTGATGTACAAGTACCCCTAGGTCTCTCTGCACTTCCCCATCTCTTAATCTATTGCCATTCAAATAGTAATCTGCCCTCCGGTTTGTATTACCAAAGTGGATAACCTCACATTTATCCACATTGTAGTGCATTTGCCATGTATCTGCCCAGTCCCTCAATTTATCCAAATCACACTGGAGCTTCCTGACCCCCTCTTCCATGCACACAACCCCTCCCAGCTTAGTTTCATCTGCAAATTTGGAGATATTACATCCAATCCCCTCATCCAGATCATTAATGTAAATTGTGAACAGCTGGGGTCCCAGTACAGATCCCTGTGGTACCCCACTGGTCACCGCCTGCCACTCAGAAAACGAGCCATTTATCCCAACTCTCTGTCTTCTACCTGCCAGCCAGTTTTCAATCGACATCAATACTTTGCCCCCAATCCCATGAGCCTTGATTTTGGAAGCCAGTCATTTATGTGGGACCTTATCGAAGGCCTTTTGGAAGTCCAGGTACTCCACATCCACTGGCTCTCCCCCATCTATTTTACCTGTCACCATCTCAAAGAATTCCAATAGATTTGTCAAGCACAATTTACCTTTTGTAAATCCAGGTTGACTCCGTCTGATCCCTTCTCTGCTAGTCATATGCTCCGCTATTACATCCTTAATAATGGATTCCATAATTTTGCCCACTACTGATGTAAGGCTCACCAGCCGATAATTCCCCGCTTTTTCTCTGCCCTGTGGGGTAGTGGGGTAACATTAAATAGTGGGGTAACATTAACTACCCTCCAATCCATGGGTACTGATCCTGAGTCTATCGAGTTCTGGAAAATAATTCTTAAAGCATCTGCTATCTGAATGGCCACTTCCTTGAGTACCCTAGGATGTAGATTATCAGGCCCTTGGGATTTATCTGCCTTCAATCCCATCAATTTCCCCAAGACCATGTCCTTAGAGATACTGATTTCTTTCAGTTCCTCCCTTGCATTAGTCTCTATGTTTCCCAACATCCTTGGGAGGTTATTTGTATCCTCTTGTAAAAACAGAACTAAAGTAAGAATTTAATTGGTCTGGCATTTCCTTATTCCCCATTATATATTATATATAAAGACTGGAACATATCACAAGTAGGTTGACCAGTCCAGAATGACCTGGTCTGGCCATGAGCAATCCTTTAAGACCTGCCGGTAGGTGTGGCTATGCTCTCAGCCAATCACAGTCATCCTACACTACCATCTGTACAAATACACATTGGTGATAGAATCTGTACTATCAACAGATAGCATGGCTTATTCTTCAACAGGATTAAGGGCTGAACAGGAAATAACAGCGAAACACAACATACTGGAGGAACTCAGTCATTCAAGCAGCTTCAGTGGGAGAAAAAGAATGGTCAACGTTTAATACTGAAACCTATTATGGAGAATGAAGACATAGAGAAGTGAAGCTCATGTAAAAAGGATAGGGCGGGAAGGGTTGGTTTAGGGGCCCATATCAGATTGGCGACTGAGGGAGAGGTAAATCATGGTGGACAGAGGTTGCAATTGGCAGAGGGCAGACAAAGGTGAGGAGATGGGGGCAGAGGAGGATGGAACTAAAGCTGAGGCAGACATGAGAATGTGTGGAAGGTTGGGTAGGGTATATGGAAAAGGGGACAAAAAAGGGAGAGAAACAGGAAATAAATTCTGCAGACGTTGTAGCTGTCGCAAAAACACAGAACTGCTGGAGGAACTCAGCGGGTCTTGCAGTGTCCATAGGAGGTAAATATACGTATCTTGAAGAAGAGCTTAGGCCCGAAATATTGATAATAAATGTATCTTTACCCGAGTTCCTCCAGCATTTCTGTGTTTGTACATTAAAAAAAAGGAAGAGAGGAACTCTTCAATTGGTTCTCAATCAATTGATGCTACTTGACCTGCTAATTGTTTCCAGCACTTACTGTTTTTATTTTTATGCTCCAGAATATTCAATCTCAGATAAAATCTGTCAATGCCAGGGTCTAGTGAGAGCACACGTCAGCATGTTACGTAGCATCCAGAGGAAGTATAAGGACTTGGGACTGAGGCCTTCTCCAGAAATAAGAAAAAGAAACAGGTAGATGCTTGAATAAAAAGGTATGAAGAGGGGAGAGGAGGCAGGAAGGGGAAAGGGTGAACAAATAAGAGATAATAAAGAGGTGGATACAGGTGGGAGGATAGAAGAGAACAAAGCTGAGTAGTGAAAAGGGGGAGAGGACAGAGGGCCTACTAGGGTGGCTCTCTGAAAGGGAAAAGAAGGGAAGGGGATGGGGAACTGGAGGAAAGGGTTCAGAGGGATAGGGAAAGGGAAAGACACATGAATTGAAATTGGAGATCAATACTAATGCCATCTAATTGGAGACCACCAAAATGGAATATCAGATGATGTCCCTCCAATTTGTGGGTGGCATCATTTTGGCAATATGCAAGTTCATGGACAGACATGCCGGAGTGACAGTGGTTTGTTGAAATAAAATTGTTGGCCACTGGGAGATCTTTGCTGTTGCCACGGACAGAGTGAAGGTACTCAATCCAATGATCACCGAGTCTGCGTCTAGTCTCCCCAAAGTAGATGAGGCTACATTGGAGTACTGGATGCAGTAAATGACCCCTACAGATTCATACAAAATGTTGCTTCTCTTGGAAGGACTGATTAGGGTTCCAGATAGTATCCACTTATTACCTCTTACCTGTTAGCCTGTGCTCCACCCCTTCCCCTTCGCCTTCCTCCCTCCACTCCTCTCCCCCTCCTTTGTATCCTGCTGTCCATTTTTTTCTCCCTTATTCCTGACGAAGGGCTCAGGGCCAAAATGTTGATCACCTTTTACTTTCTATGGATGCTGCGGTCCTGCTGAGTTTTTCCAGGACATTTGTGCATTGCACTCAATCTCAAAAGGTTTGTCTTCTTCAAACATTGTGATATGTAGGATTAATATGGGATTTGTGTAAATGAGTAGTTAATGGTCAGCTTGGACTCAGTGAGCCTTTATCCAGGCTAACTGGTATGTTACTCGCAGCTGTTCATGGTCCCCATGAGACAGTTCTTGGCCAGCTCATCTATGACTTGCTGGAATGCTTAATACAGTTCAAGATTGGAAAAAAAAACACTTCTTTTTGGGCATGTCGAAAATATTTAAAATCGACGGAGATGTGTAAAATATTCCACCAATTAAATCTAAACACAGAAGTCATCCAGATAAATATTAAATCATGTTTTATTCCTCTGCACTTTCAGGCTCAGTTTTATTTTTATTTAATCTGTATCTTTCAGGCTGTGTCTGTTTGGTTTCCTCTTTTGCTACTAAAGAGTGATCATGTGTAGATTTGTCATTGTAGATGCAAATCATTTTGCTTCAGAGCCATCATTCTATATCTATCCAAGTTTCCCAGCTTGGAGTACTAAAACCAAGATGTATTTTAACTTGGCAGAAGTAGGGCCACATCATCAGAATACTTAAGATTTATAAAGTAACACGATGTTGGCTCATTGCACCCACGATAATTTTCCTTAAAGATGGATTTCCCAAGCAAACATAGTGTTAATTTGAATGCCCAAACCTGCCTTTAAAATTTAACTTGGAATTTGATCATAGTACCTGGGTGGAATTTGGGCCTGAGGATAATTATTGTAATGTGTCTGCATGTGAAAGAACTAAATTTTATAGATGATCTCGGACTTGTATGGAGATAGCTGATTATTCTGGAGAGGAGCAAGGATGCTAGAGGTTCGACAAGAGCTCAGATCAGAGAAAGAAACAAAAGAAAAACAATTAAATGTTCCATTTTGTCCCTTATTTAGAGATGCACTAGAGATATGAACAAGTGGAAGTCAGAGAAGCACGTGATCAATTTTTGCAGTGATTTCCCACATGATTGAGCAGACAACTGACACTCGCCTCTGGGTTAACACATGATAAATGACCATCTGTGCAAAATAACTGTGTTACAAGATTCCACTGTGGCTGCAGTTTTAGGAGAAAACTGACAATGTGGTTAAAAATAAAGCTCAATTAAAAATGGTGCTTTCTGAAACTAAGTGAGCTTGTCCACTTCCCCTACGTTTCCATCTTTCCCATTAACTTTGACAGTCTTTCAGACGAGCTTAATCAAATAAAATACAAGTTCATTTGTATTGCTCACATTATATAATGTAAACTGTTTTACTTTGTAGTATTTCTTCATATTCTGTGTAACTTCTTCTGAAGCCATAAAATGTATTCAGCGACATTATTGCAAATGATTTGCATTGCTCTAAATTTTAACTGCTGACTTGGAAAGCATTAACCACACAAATTCGATGTCAGGTTGATAAAATCAAAAAACAATTCTGCCCATATCTCTTGGCCTGAGCAAAGATGAAACTCCCGAAACCTGACAATTTTTTTTAATCCCTTGAGAAAACTTACTTGCAGAAACTACACTCGCATTGTCATTTTCACACAATTCACATCAATTTCTATTTTGTTCCATGCCTTTGCAAGTATCTCCAAGGAAAGAGGTTGCTCATTTCCTAGTCTGTAACATAAATAATTCAGAAAAGTCACACGGATTCATTAAAGTTTGAGATATTAATATGGAAATAAAACAGTTGGAGAAAAACAGAGGGCCTTTGTTGAGAATGCTGTAAGGGAGAATGCTTCCAACAAGGGAGTTTCTTCATTTTTAAAAATTTCAAGTCACTTGAAAAACCGATTGACATGTGATGAAAAATGTCAGTAATTTTGATACAATAATTAATCACCGAGACCAACTCTGTGCACGAATTGTGTTTTGCTATGCGTGTACAATACTCAATTGCATCAGGGTTTTTATTTTTCTCTCGCACTGCATTGCCTCTCATTCTTCAATGAAAATAATTTTTTAAAAAATAGGGTAAAGGAGATGACAGAAAGATAGAGTCAGAAAAGGTTAAAAAAAAATCTTAAAAAGCAAAAGTTGAAAAGTTGAAACCAGAAATGCTGGATTTTGGTGAGATAGTATCACCAGAAATACATCTCTATGACCAGCTCTTGACACTGGGTAACATTAAAGAGCACAACGCATGTTATTTAATCCAAGAAATAACTTACATTTTGTGCAGCTGGGTATTATGGCTCTTGGCAAATGACAGAATGAAGGTGTTCAAAGGAAGATGATATAGCAAAATAGTTGCAAAAGTTTATTTCATCACCAACAATTTAATTTCATTGTCACCCAGATTGCCAGCAAACTCAGCTAATAATCTCCTTTATCAACAAGAAGAATTGCCTCTCCTTGGCATAGAAAGGTTTTAAGGTGAGGTTTAAGTGAACTAGACCAAATAAGGATGATTTCCCATTGCAAAATAAAGTGGCTTATTTTGAAAAATCCCACTGAAATGCTTCTACAGGGCTGCAGGACTCAAGTGAAACAAGGAAAAGTAAATTGCTCACTACCTTTTGACATTTTTGCTAATTTCTGCCCATTCATTCTGCCCTGGTGAAGCCAATCACAAGAGATCTAAATTATTTTCCAAAGCTTTCAATGTAATGACAATCCTCACCCCTCCCCCCCCCCCAACCCCACCACCAAGATCCATGAAACTTAACTGTTAGGAATGTTGGTTCAATCTCACAGTGCCCAGTTTTACTCCCCTATTTCGTGCATTGCATTGGCGACATCAAATGCACTTAAGTTCACTGTCAAATATATCAAGGTATTGTGAACACAGCAAGGTAAATGGCATCTTGCTCTTTGTCTTTCTTCTTTACTCCTTTATGAAATGCATCATGATAGGTCCTGATTCTGTGCGAAAACCAGAATATTAAAATGAAATCATATGACCTATTGGTGCTACCTCATCATTGAGCAACTGGAGACACACTGAAACATCACAGCTGGTGGAATCTGGAGCAAAGCCAACATGCTGGCAGAAAGAATTAAGCAGGTCAAACAGCATTTAGGGGGGAAAGAGAATGGCTATCCCTTCAGGCCTGAGGGTCTTGCTAATGGGTTCCTGCTCAGGATGTTAACCACTCTTTCTCTCCCACTGATGCTGCTCAATCCGCTTAACTCCTCCAGCAGATTGCATTTTGCTCACCAATATTGTGGTTGAATTTTATCAACTCTCCCGACATCTCTTGATGTTTAACATTTACTTTGGTTGTAATAGACTCATGGACTGACCACCTGACAAGCTCTACAGCTGGAAAATGCAAAAAAATATAGCGAACACGCAGAATTCAAATAATAATTTTCAAAATATTATTCCCAAAATGAATGGCCGACAATAACCATCATAAGCGGTATTGAGTATCTTCATAAAATCACTTTTATTTGATTTTTACATTATGTCATGCCACACAAATTTCTGCACCTGCACATTAGTTGATTGGTTGTCCTTGACTCCACCTGGGATTGTTGAACATTTCCTCCAAAAAAAGGTTCGAGATCAGAAAATTAGATTTTCAAGTCATTTGAATTTATTTTACATTCCATTTGTGCATATTCTGAAAAAAATGTAAGCAGTTATTATGCTTTAATTGATCGCCAAGTACAACTGGTTTGCTGCCAATGGTTGGAGCAGGCTGGCATTTAAAGCCAATAAGCATTAACACTGATAAGCCCTCAATGAGTTAAGATAAGGCTATTCTTCATATTGTGCAGTATATCCACTAATTTTACTCAATTCCTCCTCAAATTTTGAGGTTCTCCTTGAAAGAATCAATCTCAGCAGCGTCATTCTCAAGCTGAGACGGAGCAAAATTATACACTGCTAAAAAGCAACAACATAACTGCAGCTGACTTGTTTACATTAATCCTCCAAAGGCTGTGTGATTTATGCTCAAAACCCTCGAATTCCTCTGAATATACTTCCCCTTCAAAACTGATTTTCCTCCATTCCATGTTTCTCCACATCGGAAATTGTCTTTGACAAGCACCTGTTTTCAGCCTCTGTTTATCCAATCCCTTTTCTCTATTGTGACACTCCCCCCATTTTCCAGTTCATTTCATTTGTGTGGGACTGTCCCTTTAAGAGACCAGATTTAGTAAAAGCCTGCAGGTTTTGGAAAGTGACTGAGAACTAGCAGCAGGATTCGAAGACAGCATGTTCCAAAAAGTTGATATATTCTGCAGAGTGAAGGGGAGCAGCCTGGAGAAGCCAGGGGCAGAGACCATGTGATCAGTGTACTGAAAAGGCAGGGCACATTCTGTTCAAAGGGCCATTTTAAGAAGGCAGCTCAAGAGAAGCATCTCTTTGACCTCCTTTGAGGGACTGAGAAACCCGTTTAGCCTCATTGTGTGGTTATAGACAGAATTGTCAGATTTCTTCCTTTTGCTTACAGAGGAATGAGAGACCATTTCTACTGACCCACAAAAGGGGTTTTAAAGTTGCAGAAGAAATACTGCACTTGACTAAAAAGAGTTTTCATTGCAGAAGAAGGCACTCGTATAAAAAGGACATTTCTCTGAAGCCCTTCAACCAGGGTGTCATGAGTAATTAACATACTGTCTCCACCAGTCTCTTTCATCCAATTCAGGAACTGCTCACTTAATCTAAGGCCTGTGAGCCTCAACCATTTAAATTCTGAGTGTCTTATCAATCTCAAGCCAACTTATCATCTCCGAATGTCTGAACTTTCAACTTGGAACTGCCTTCCCAGAATTGGCTTGGAGTATTCCACACACACAAATATATTCGCACATAGTTAAAGTTAGATAATTTATATAAATTTAGTTCAGTTTAGATAAGTTAGTTAAATTAGAGTAGATGTTATATAATTGTTGATTAACAATTAAAAATATTATTTCAAATATAACACCATCTGGGTTAATCTTCATTGCTGCTGTAGTGTATGTAACACTATCCATTAAGTGTCATCAAACCATTCTAACCCAACAGCTCCAACCTTTTGTTTGGCTCGATGTCAATACTTGCTGAAATTCCATACATTTCCACTGATTCTTTCAACCCACATTGCAACTTTCTCTGCAAGAAATGACGAGGACTGTGAAACACTATTTTCCTTTGATTAAATCATATTGACAAAGTGGAATCAGGTTTTGAGTTTCTTGTGCCCTGTTAGAGACGAGCATTTTCCTGACAACTGAAATCAGAAAAGGTGGTTTATAGTGAAACGCAAAAGCTGCAGATACTGCAACCTTGAACTGACAAAGAATTCTTGGAGGAACTCGGCAGGTCAGACATAATCCATGGGAAGAAATAGTCAGTCAGCATGTCACATCAATTTAGTTCCATTTTTGCTTTAGTTATTGAAGAGCTAGACTGCACTTTGTTCCTTTCAATCCATAGAGATTAAAACTAACATATCTACAATTTCACGAGCCACCATCATTTAAGCCTTTGGTGCACAACTCAAATTTCCTTCATTTTCAATGAAAGGTTAAAATGGTGACAATAATATTTTCAAGAATTTGTCAAATTTGGCTTGTTTATTTCTCCAATCCCTTTTATTTTCAATGGAGTGAATTTGCTCCTCATGCTCTTCCCTGCTAACTTCTGTGATATTCCCCTGGCTGGCCTTTCATTTAGCAGCCCTTTTTTTTCCCATGCCCTTGTGAAACCATCCCAGAGGAATCTGTGAATGATAACTGGCCTCCAGTAACAGATCCTGAAGTCTTACCGAGTCCCGACTTTTACACTGTCCTTATGTCCTTGGAACAGCTTGTTGATCCCAGTGTCTTCTGAATTGTTTTTAAATATTTATGATCAGAAACATTTGAGCAGTCAAAAGGAATAAACTAATTAAAATATTATTAAAATACATTTGTGCAAATCACATGGGAATAACACTGGAATGAGCAAGTGCAGCATATTCACGCCATTGAAAATAAAAGGGAATGGATAAATTAACAATCTATAGACAATAGACAGTAGGTGCTGGAGTAGGCCAATTGGCCCGTAGAGCCACCACAATTTTTCAGATCATGGCAGGTCATGGCTGATCATTATCTATTCCATCTTATCCCTATAACCCAACTCCCTTGCCCACAAGAACCTTATTTACCTCCCTTTTGAACATATCCAGTGAATCTGCCCCTACCACCCTCTGCGGAAAAGCATTCCACAGATCCACACTTCTCTGGATAAAAAAAATTCTCCTCATCTCTGTCCTAAAGGGCCTTCCCTGTATTCTTAAACTATGCCCTCTAGACCTAGTCTCTCCCAACATTGGGAACTTGTAATCTGAATTCACTCTGTCTAGTCCCTTGTTAATCTTATTTGACAAATTCCTGAAAATTGTCAACATTTTAACCTTTCATTGAAAATAAGGGAACTTAGTGCTGTGCACCAAAGCTTAAAAGATGGTGCCTGCTGAGATTGTGGATATGTTGGTTTTAACCCCTGTGGATTGGAAGCAACAAAATGCAGCCTTGCTCTTCAATAAATAAAGGAAAAATGGAATTAAATCGATGTGACATGTTGACTATTTTTCTACCCATGGATGTTGTCTGACCTGCTGAGTTCCTCCAGCAAATCATTGTCTGTTCAAGGTTGCAGTATCTGCAGCTTTTGTGTTTCACCATAAACTAGTTTGTCCGATTTCAGTTATCAAGAAAGTGCTCAATTCTATCAGGGCACAAGAAACTTAAAACATGATTCTGCTTTAGCAATATGATTTCATCAAAGGGAAACAGTGTTTCACAATTGGTGATATAAATTTAATAAAATTATTAAATAGAACAAAATAAAGAATGCTTACCTGAGCTAACATTTATAATCAAGATAAGTGGCCCCATTGAACTGAATGAGGACACAATAGGCACACCAGATGCAAAGGGCACCCGATTCTTCAGATCAGTGTTCTTGTATATTCAATGCTGGGTACAGCTATGGAGTAGCTCAATGCACTGCATTGAACAGATATGGAAGCTGTAAGTAAGTAGCTAAGCTACGCTTCCCAGTGGAATTGTTGGCAAAACTGAGTCTGTTTTAGGCCAATGTTAATTATTTTACCTTCCTAGCAGTCATTGGTCCAATAGTTCCACAATCCTTTTGGTGTGTTTAATTTTGCCTACGGCAGTGGAAAAAGTATATGTTTAATCGCTGTTATTTCCCTATTTCAAGATTTTCTCTCTTGCTTTTGCCTTCAAGTGACCAACATTTAATTTCATTAATCTCTGTCTTTTGTCTATAATTTATTACAGTCTTTTTCTTTTTGTGTGGCTTGGTAATTAAGTTTCACTCCTCCTTATGAAACCCCTGTTTATGCTTTGCAAACAATTGAAGTTATTCCAATCCTGCAAATCATAATTCTCTTTATTAATGTTCTTTTATTCTGTTGAAGACATTGGTGAAGCCAAATTTGGAGTATTGTGTGCAGTTTTGGTCACCTTACGAGAGGAAAGGTATTAACTATATGGAAAGAGTACAGGGAAGATTTACATGGATGTTGTAGGGATTTCAGAAACTGAATTTCAGGGAAAGGTTAAGCAGGTTTGGACTTTATACCCTGGAGCATAAAAGAATGAGGGGAAATCTCCTAGAGGCATTTAAAATTATGGAAGGGTATAGATAGAGTAAATGCAAGGTGGTTTTTTTCCACGGAAGTTAGGTGAGATACAAACCAGAGGACATGGGTCAAGGGTTTAAAGTTTAGAGGGAACATTAGGGGGAACTTCTTCACACACGGGGTAGTGATATGGAACAAGCTGGCAGCTGAAGTGGTAAATGCAAGCTTAATGTTCACATTTAAGAAAAAATTAGATAGGTTTATGGATGGGAGGGTAAGGAGGGCTATGGACTGGGTGCAGGTCAGTGGGACTGGGCAGAATAATAGTTTGGCACACTAGAAGGGCCAAAAGGCCTGTTTTCTGTGCTATATTGTTCCATGGATCTATGTTTCTTATACCTTCTCCATTCTGCATGGATATTCAACTTCTCCATTATAGATTTGAACATCATAATGGAAGATATGGACAGCCAAAAAAATCAGATTACATGATTGAAACATCACTCTTTTTGCAATAATCAGAACAGTGAATATTTTGCATCTATCATTTTATATTTATAATCCATTTCTTTGACTCATGACAAATTGTGCTCATTTAATTCATACTATTGTAGTTGGTGAACTTTATGTTGTGTGAATTTCTGGCTGATACATCTGCATTAATGTATCTGACACTAAATTATCATACTCATAAATTTCATCTGCCATTCTTGCTGAGTTCATCTCGATCTGATGATAATCTTTGATAATCTTCAATATGTTGGTGTCATCTGCAAACTTACCAAACATGCTAACTACATTGTCCAAGTCATTAATACAGATGACAACAGTTGACTTTGCACTGATACCTGCAGCACACCAATCTATGAAACAACTGTCGACCAATCTAGAAGTCAACATCCAATTCGCCAGCTCACATGAGATTCTATGCGATATGACATTCCTGAATATCCTACCATGAAGAACTTTGTCAAGGGACTTGATAAATCCACATAGACAATGTCTTCCACATTCCTTCATCAATCTTCTTGGTCGCTTCCTAAAAAAAACTTAATCAAGTTCATTAGACACAATTTCACCATGCAGAAAGCTATGCTGACTAACCTTTTCAAATACAAGTAGGTTCTACATTGCAGGATCCCCTCCATTTACTGACCCAATGCCAACATTAAGCTCACTAGCCAATACTTAAAGTTTTTTTTTTAAACAATCACAGCATTAGTTATACTCCAGCCTCTCACCCATACTCAATGATATCTCTGCCAGATCTTGAAATTTCTTCCCTTCCATAACATAAGAATACACTTGATTAATTTTAATGAGTTTTGAAAGCTTGATGATATTCTCCCATATTATGATCATTCTTTACCAATGATTGTTTGTGAATGGTCACTGTTCTTATTAGTAAACATTGGGGTCTGTGATAGTGATAGTGAATCTCCAATTGATTCATGGTTAGACTCTTTTAGAAAATGGCCTTGAATACATTTCTGGAAGTTATTTTTGTCAATTTGTTTTGACTCATCTACCGAAAGATTAAGATTTCCCCAGAATGACCACACCAGTACCATGATAATTCTATTTTCATTACTTTTCATATACTCTGTCCAAAACAAGGATTACTATTCAAGGCCCTTCACTTGCTCTCAACAGTGTCCTCTGCATTGTTTTATTACACCATGAACTTGTTTTATTAAATGATGACCCACACACATTTTCTGGGTAAGGTTCTATGAACTGCTCAGATCAAATCCTTTATCAAGCCTATCTATTCTTATTTCCTATTTTTATCTTTTGGCTGCTGAAGAGTGTGGATGAACAGAAGGACCTTGGGATTCAAATCAATATATCCCTTAAGGATGCTGCATAGCTTGAAAGGATAGTTAAGAAGGATTATGGGATGCTGGGCTTCATTAATAGGGGGATTGAGTTGAGGAATAAAGGTCATGTTGCAACTTTAAGACCACACTTAGAATCTTGTGTTCAGTTCTGGTCGCCGCATTATAGGAAGGATGTGGAAGCTACAGAGAGGGTTAGAGGAGATTAACCAAGATGTTGCCTGGATTAGAAAACAGGTTTTATGAGGCAAGGTTAGCAGAGCTGGGACTTTTCTCTTTGGAGCGTAGAAGGATTAGAGGAGACTTGATAGAGGTCTACAAGATCAAGAGAGGCATAGATAAGGTGAATAGCCAGCACTTGTTTCCCAGAACAGGAATAGCACACACCAGAGGACATAAATGCAAAGTGAAAGGAGGGAAGTTAGGGAAGACACCAGGTGTATTTTTTTTTTTAACAAAGAGATCTGTGGGCGCCTGAATGCCTTGCTGGGGACGGTGGTGAAGGCTGAAACATTAGGGACATTTAAGAGACACTTGGACAGGCACATGGATGAAAGAAAAATAGAGGGTTATGAGGTAAGGTGGGTTCAGTACTTTGTTTAAGGAATATATGAGTTGGCGCAATATCGAGGGCCAAAGGGCCTGTACTGTGCTGAAGTGTTCTATGTTCTATCCTTCTAAACCTTCTCAAGTTGTACATTTCAGAATATTTGATTTCTAATCTTGGTCACATTGCAAAAATATCAAATTAATAGGTCTAAGACCAAACTTACTTGTTGCTATTTGTGACATAAATTAATGAATTTTGTCTTTTCAGGTTTAGCTAATTAATCTTCAACTTGTATGGTTCTACTCTGATGTGGTCTCAATTTTGAATGACAATGTTTAAATCCATCTTTCTCTGAAAACTTCAGCATGCAGATCAGGTTCAAATCCTTACCTCCTATCCCACTTTATTCAATTTGCCTGAACGTGATCCCAGTCCTTCAGAAAGGCTAAATGTGAACAAAGTGACTGAGGAAAAATAAAATCAGTAAAATAATGATCTGCAAAGTAAGAGTCCTGAAATGAGTTTCTGATTGAGTCTGTTGTTTCAGAGTCTGATGGTGGACGGGTGGCGACTGTTCCTGAATCTAGTGATGTGAGTCTTATAGCACCTATACTTCTTTCCAGATGGCAGTAGCAAGAACAGATGGGTGGTGTGAATCCTCGAATATTGCTGCTACTCTCCAATGGCAAGACTATATGTAGATTTTCTTGATGGTGAAGAGAGTTTTGACTGTTATGTTCTGGGCTGCGACCACAACCTTTTGAAGGTCTTTCCATTCAGAGGTATTGGTGCCCCCATATCAAGCAATGATGCAGCTGGTCAGCACTCTTTCGACTACTCATCTGTAGAAGTTTGCCAATGTTTTCCATGACATAATGGTCCCCCACTAACTCCTGAGGAATTTGACGCACTGATGTGCTTTCTTCAGGGTGAGATTCGAATGTTGGGCCCAGGAAAGGTTCTCCAAGATAGTTACTCCCATCTCTGATCCCCAAATGATTCCTGGATTGTACACCTCTGGTTTTCATTTCCTATAGTCTGTAATCAGTGATATTGGGTGTGAGGTTTTTAGTATACCATTCAGCCAAGTGTTGTCCCACATGCACGGTTTCCTTTTTATACAGTATTGAGAGCATTACTGACATACTTATCTTTATGCCATCTGGGGCATTGAAATTGTGAGGCTCTCTTGACCCCAGTTTCAAAGCAGCCTCAGCAGAAGCTCCAAATTCATGATAACAACTGAGGTGTTTTCCATGCTTCTCCATATTTTTTCCCATTTGTAGGAAATGTTTTTTTCACTGCTTCCAGTCAGTATAATCAAGGAAATTCTCGGATGCCCACACAGAGAGTAATATACTGTGCAATTCATTATTACCACCATGTTTGTCTTTGATTTTGTCTTTTGATTACCTTCTTTCCCATGTTCCAGGCTCTTGTAATCTTTGTCCTCATCCACTGTTAGATAAATCCATAGAATAAATCTACTGTCCCCACTACCAACAAAATCTAAATCCCTACCTGGCTGATCGTGTATGTGCGTCTATGAGTCAATGCTTTCCTAAACTCCCCCTCCTGTGGATGAGTGGAACAACATTGTAGCGATAATGATTGTGAAACATACTGGGCTTATGACACAGCCCCATGTGATATCGGTCTTAATTTAGATTGTCTCCACTGTAAATCTGTCAGTTAGGATCATGCCTTGAATGCTATCATGAAGGCACACATAAGGAGATGATTTTTTTTGTGCGACAATTGAACTTGAAGAGAGTGTTTCACAATCCCTCCCAATTAATGCAATGAATGGCTTCATACATTGAAAAGGGCCATGATCAGTGGTTGGTGCCTCTCACTGCCTGCATTTCTCTTGGAGTCAACACAATCAGAAAGTCATATCCACAGTGCCAAATCTCTGGGTGGATGCAGTTCTTTGAGACTGGGAAGATGTTGAGGAAGAATCTGCTGAAAAAAAAACTTGCCCTGATGCTGATGGAAGGGAGACACTTTTGGGGTTATCAGTTGGAATTTGTGGAGGTGAGTACAGTGAACTGGGATTCACTGGTTGTGGTGATAACTGGCTCTGCCTCCCGGCTCCGCGCCCATCTGCTCACTTATAACCCTGGTTTCCAGCCTAACCCCAGAACCCTTCTGAAGACTACTGTGAGACCCTACCTTTAGTTATAAGCAAATAAAAGCTTTTGTTCTCCCTCCAGTTGTGAGAGCTTTTATTCGCGCTACAGTGAGTATAATGTTGAAAAGATATTTGGACTGGTGCATGGATTGGAAAAAGAGGCGTGGGCCAAATGGAGTGAGCTCAGGAATTTGTGAACAAGTTGGCCCAAAGGGGATGTTTTTATATTTTATAAATCTATGATTCTATAATCCCTTTTTCTTTCTCCTTGGCTATGCACCCCTTCCTGTGCCTTGGTTCTTCTGAGCTTTATTTCTCAGCACCTTCAGGCTTCAGGATTAGATGGAGTAAAGGAGACTGGTTGGACCAGATGTAAAAAAAAATGGTCTGCTTTTTCCTGCAATATACACCCCAATGACCAGTTCAAACTGGTCGTAGATACCAATCAATCTGTGATCCTGGAGAAGTTCAGACCAGAAAACAATGATATCATCCATGTATCAGGAGGCTTTAACTTGGGCATCTCAACTGCATGGGATCAGTATCTCCCTTATGCCCACATTTTTTTGTTACTTTTCAATTCTGCATAGTACATGGCAATATCCAGAAAACTCATGCCTGTGTTTTTTTTAAAGAATTGATGGTGCAATGTCCTGCTCGTTCAAGTAGCCCGTCACAAGTCAGTGTCAAGAATTTCATGAGTTTTGGTAAAATGTGGAAGTCCAGCGATGAGAGGACGAGGAGAGAACAAAATTAGCAAGAAATCAAAGATAAATGATCATGTCATTACTGTATTTTACATTAATATGAAGTAGATTCAAATGAGGCATCAACTAATCAAATCAGGAATTAATGGAAAATGGGTCTGTAATCATTTTTCAAGAAGTGAGTTTAAAAGATTAGAGAGCTTGTCAGAATATTAATGGACTAGGTGCTTTGCTGAAGAAGTCCGGGTCCTGTTCAAAAGGATCAAAATTCTTGAGAGTGACTGGAATATAGCATGATATCGAAGGCGATCTGGATTAATCTACTTGAGTAGTTAACACATTTAAATTCTGTCAATCAGCTGCAAATTGAGGTGATTGAGTTTCACTTTTAAATAAAAATTTATTTTTCTCATAAGAGATGACACACCAACAACCTATTTCAATTCATTTCACGCGAACTTGCACATACTGAGGAGGACCCACTTTGTCCTTCGCTCCACTTTAGTTTATTTGGTTATTTCCAGGGTCAGCCCACATTACAGTTAATGTTGGTAAGTGCAGTTTCCAATATTACAAGATATTAACCAAAGTAAGTTGAAAGTTCCAACTGACAATGCAACTGTTGTCATCAAACTGAACTGCATTTCCATGCATTAATCAGTATCACTCCTTGCTGTGCAGAGCAATGTGTCAGTGAATAGTAGAGATAGCACTAAAAAACACAAATACAACTGACTGGATACTCATGGTATCATCTTGCAAAACATTCTCAAAAGACATTTCCTCAAAATCTGATTGCATGATTTACACACCATGATCAACATGACAAATGAACATTTTCTCATGTATTTGCTGCTCTGCTTTACCCATATTCTTGGTGACAGAATGGAAACCCCTGAAAAAAATATTGATTCATATGAAGACATAAGAGTTATCTCATGAATGGCATTCTCTTAAATTTAAACTGAGGCAGTGTGAATATTAGTTCAGTTTCAGAGTCTCAAAACCAAACCACTGAAAACATGACAGCTCCCTGCAGGAACCACACCAATCAATGGAACACCAAAGCACAAAGGGGTAGAGCAAACTTCTGGGCACTTTTATTTGACCAGAACCAGTTAAACATTGAAATATCCACAAATAAAATACTTCACTATTCATTTCATCCACAGGGCCAAGCAAGGCATTAGTTTCCATGACTGAACCAATCTGGCAAGAGTCCAAGTTCCAGTTAACTCTGCTCAGATTAATTGAGAAACCTCGTTAGATTCCACAAAAATCCTTCAGGACTGTGAACCTGCTGCACTCCAGTATGGGATTACCTGAGAACCACAGATCAACTTTGTATTCAGAATAGATAAGTTTTCTTTGCAGCCAATATATCCGCTTGAGAACCTGCATACTCTATTGAACCCCAAAGACATCAGTAATTTGATCAACAAATTCAGAGAATGGCTCATTATTGCGGTTTTTCTGAATTGGTCTCCAGAGCTGAGCAGCACACTCACTCATTCATACACTATGGCATCGAACTTCAAATAAACACAACCATTATATTGTGACAGCCTTCAAATGAATTGCAGGCATGGCATAACATCAGAGGAGATAAACGAGTCATGAGCTTTTTACTGCAGTAGCAACCCACTACTCTAGAAGCGCTTTTCCCAAGAGTAAAAGGACATGCACCATAACTATAAATATGTGTGAACATTTCAAAACCATAGCTTCACCCAGCTCATGGGGCCCATTTAAATGTCTCACCTGAGCAACGGATTAATTGAGCGTTGGGTGCAAAATATTTCCTTGAGCAAATCTTCACATTCGGAAGCATTGGAGTTCGCTGATTTATACCAAAACAAGGTAAATGCAGACATCAAACAGCAAAATGTTCAACGTTCAGTCCAACTTGAAACTGATCGATATCTAAAAGGTGAGGAGAGAATTTTCAACAAGGTCCTCATTCCCAATTCGTATTTATGATCATAACTGCAACAGCCACTGTACAGCAGCTTGGCTTCTAAAGGGGAAAAATAACTTCTGGAGGAGGAGCCTCATCACACAAAATTATAGACACCAAGTTGTAGAAGTCTTAGGGCATATGATAAAAAACAACACATGGAGGTCAATCATCCCAGAGTGAATTCTCTTATTTTGACCCTTGTTTGATGGCTTTTAATTGAAATAACTTTCCTTTACTTTGATGTATTGCTTCCGTTAATGCCTCTGTTAATTTAACCAAACTCAATCACATGAAGCAACAACCCCACATTCGGCTGCTAAGGTAAAATCAGTTGCAGAATGTCACAAAGTGCAACATTTAAATAAGCAGAAAGTCAAATAATGTATGATCATGGAATACAACTTGCCCATGCCAACCACAATGTCTCACACTAGTCTCACCTGCCTGTGTTTGGCTCATATCCTTCTACAACCATCCTGTCCATGCAGCCAATATTTCTTAAAAGGTTGCAAAAGTACCTACCTTAACTACCTCGTCTGGTAGCTTGTTCTACTCAACCACCACCCTTTGTGTAAAAAAGTTACCCCTCAGGTTCCTATTCAATCTCACCCCCACCCCGACCAAAATCCTTACAGTCTCTGGTTCTATTCTGTGCAAAATACTCTGTGAATTCACCCGATCCATATTCAATCCATTCTCAAGACATGAATCAACTGCTGAACCTTCCTTGTAATGCCTAAAATGAAAGGATATACCTTAATTATGGAGATGTGCTGAGCACCAGTTGCATTTTGGGCTCAATTCCTTTTGTCTTCCTAATTACCTGCCTGCTAATTAGTTGCTCTTCTGCGTGTCTCTCTAAATATCAACATTCAATAGTTGCAAATTATTTGATAGTATTCTGTTTCTTTTTTCCAAAATATTCCTTTTAAGTCTCTTATTCACCTCCTGAATGCTGCTTTGAAGGAAATGATTGGCCCAGTGACTGGTACAAAAAAGAGTGTTGAATCAGTGTTTTTCAGATTTTGAAGTGACTTGTTGGAATTCTCCAAGACTAAATTTTAGGTCCAGAATTTTTTTCAGTTTTTCTTAACAATTTGTAAACAGCATTATAAAATTTGTAGTACACATAACTTGGTATAGTAGCAATGATCAAAATACTTAAAGACTGCAGGATTCCACCAGTGTCAGGGTCAAGTATGCAGGGAAAGGCCAATAAGTAGTTTTTGGAAGGAGAAATATGGAAAGGAAAATCATATACATAATGGCTCTATGATCACGAGACTCAGGTAGACTTGGAACATTCCTTTTGTCAAAGCTTCTTTCAATGCAATCTACTGCTCTGTGGGAAGCAGAATGAGATGAATGATTGAATGTATAGATACTTGACGTCATTACTTTCTGTAAAACACTCAAATAAAAGCAAAATGAACTGTGGCCTCCTGTAAGATTCATATATTGCTCCTGATCTAATTGCAGCACTGATCACCTCAACATCTCAATTAATATTTTGCAGTTGAACAGTGACATTTATCCATTTTGGGTGCATGCTGACAACGACAAGGAAATAATAGTTATTCCTTTAACAAAAAAATCAAAAGAATAATCAGCCAAAAATCACAGTGGCTGTCAACTATCAGTTGGAATTGCTGGCAAACTATATGCAAGAACATAACCTTCACCAGCTTTTTCTCTTTCGTCAGTACGCAAATCTCCTGGCAATGGACTTCAACTTGTTAATTCCTGACTATACAACATCGTTTCTCTGCAAACTGTTTCCCAAGACCACACAGAATGCTAATTCAATATCTCCATTTTAAATAAGTAAATCATGAAAATCGGTATACATTGTGAAGTAAAAAAGCACAAAATGCTGGAGAAGCTCAGCAGGTCAAACAGGGTCCTTTTATGTAGCAAACGTAGAAATTTATAACCTAATGATTCGGGCTTGAGCCACTTTAAATATTTTAAATATCTTTGTTCGGTTGATAATTTCAATCTGCAATTGAGATTGGCTGTGAAGCTTCATTTGGACACTTGTCCAGCTATGATCATACCCTCGTAACATGTTGTCAATGTGTTCTGGTATTAAACCTGCTGAGCTGCCCAAATAATTTTATCAGTTGTTCACTCATTCGCAGTGTGAACATCAAACTCTTATTACCAGTTTTGAGCAATCCACGTAGCAATCTGGACAGAAAGTTATTTGCAGCACTAAACACTCAAGCTAAATAAATTTCTGCTCATCCAGCATTCTTAGCCTAATAACATATGTCATACAGCCCATGGGTAGCCAGGAACCCTGCCCAAGCATTGCACTTGTCCCAAAGATTGTGGAGTTTTGGACTCACGAAGTCGTGCTGACCTTGATGCACTAATTTACAACCTTACTTTCACTCCCACATATTTTACCATTCGACGATGGTAAACCCGCCTCACGGACCCGTCCCCTGAAACCCTCTGGGATCAGTTGAAAACTACCATACTGCAATCCACTGAAGAGGTACTGGGCTTCTCCTCCAGGTAAAACAAAGACTGGTTCGACGAAAACAGCCAGGAAATCCAGGAGCTGCTGGCAAAGAAGCGAGCTGCCCACCAGGCTCACCTTACAAAGCCGTCCTGTCCAGAGAAGAAACAAGCCTTCCGTCGCGCATGCAGCCATCTTCAGCGCAAACTCCGGGAGATCCAAAATGAGTGGTGGACTAGCCTCGCCAAACGAACCCAGCTCACTGCGGACACTGGAGACTTCAGGGGTTTCTACGAGGCTCTAAAGGCTGTGTACGGCCCCTCACCCCAAGTCCAAAACCCGCTGCGCAGCTCAGACGGCAAAGTCCTCCTCAGCGACAAGATCTCCATCCTCAACCGATGGTCAGAACACTTCCAATCTCTTTTCAGTGCCAACCGCTCAGTCCAAGATTCCGCCCTGCTCCAGCTCCCTCAACAGCCCCTAAGGCTAGAGCTGGATGAGGTCCTCACCCAGGATGAGACATATAAGGCAATCGAACAACTGAAAAGTGGCAAAGCAGCAGGTATGGATGGAATCCCCCCAGAGGTCTGGAAGGCTGGCGGCAAAACTCTGCATGCCAAACTGCATGAGTTTTTCAAGCTTTGTTGGGACCAAGGAAAACTGCCTCAGGACCTTCGTGATGCCACCATCATCACCCTGTACAAAAACAAAGGTGAGAAATCAGACTGCTCAAACTACAGGGAAATCACGCTGCTCTCCATTGCAGGCAAAATCTTCGCTAGGATTCTACTAAATAGAATAATACCTAGTGTCGCCGAGAATATTCTCCCAGAATCACAGTGCGGCTTTCGCGCAAACAGAGGAACTACTGACATGGTCTTTGCCCTCAGACAGCTCCAAGAAAAGTGCAGAGAACAAAACAAAGGACTCTACATCACCTTTGTTGACCTCACCAAAGCCTTCGACACCGTGAGTAGGAAAGGGCTTTGGCAAATACTAGAGCGCATCAGATGTCCCTCAAAGTTCCTCAACATGATTATCCAACTGCACGAAAACAAACGAGGTCGGGTCAGATACAGCAATGAGCTCTCTGAACCCTTCTCCATTAACAATGGCGTGAAGCAAGGCTGTGTTCTCGCACCAACCCTCTTTTCAATCTTCTTCAGCATGATGCTGAACCAAGCCATGAAAGACCTCAACAATGAAGACGCTGTTTACATCCGGTACCGCACGGATGGCAGTCTCTTCAATCTGAGGCGCCTGCAAGCTCACACCAAGACACAAGAGCAACTTGTCCGTGAACTACTCTTTGCAGACGATGCCGCTTTAGTTGCCCATTCAGAGCCAGCTCTTCAGCGCTTGACGTCCTGCTTTGCGGAAACTGCCAAAATGTTTGGCCTGGAAGTCAGACTGAAGAAAACTGAGGTCCTCCATCAGCCAGCTCCCCACCATGACTACCAGCCCCCCCACATCTCCATTGGGCACACAAAACTCAAAACGGTCAACCAGTTTACCTATCTCGGCTGCACCATTTCATCAGATGCAAGGATCGACAATGAGATAGACAACAGACTCGCCAAGGCAAATAGCACCTTTGGAAGACTACACAAAAGAGTCTGGAAAAACAACCAACTGAAAAACCTCACAAAGATAAGCATATACAGAGCCGTTGTCATACCCACACTCCTGTTCAGCTCCGAATCATGGGTCCTCTACCGGCATCACCTACGGCTCCTAGAACGCTTCCACCAGCGTTGTCTCCGCTCCATCCTCAACATCCATTAGAGCACTTTCATCCCTAACGTCGAAGTACTCGAGATGGCAGAGGTCGATAGCATCGAGTGCACGCTGCTGAAGATCCAGCTGCGCTGGGTGGGTCACGTCTCCAGAATGGAGGACCATCGCCTTCCCAAGATGGTGTATATCGCGAGCTCTCCACTGGTCACCGTGACAGAGGTGCACCAAAGAAAAGGTACAAGGACTGCCTAAAGAAATCTCTTGGTGCCTGCCACATTGACCACCGCCAGTGGGCTGATATCGCCTCAAACCGTGCATCTTGGCGCCTCACAGTTTGGCGGGCAGCAACCTCCTTTGAAGAAGACCGCAGAGCCCACCTTACTGACAAAAGGCAAAGGAGGAAAAACCCAACACCCAACCCCAACCAACCAATTTTCCCCTGCAGCCGCTGCAATCGTGTCTGCCTGTCCCGCATCGGACTTGTCAGCCACAAACAAGCCTGCAGCTGACGTGGACTTTTTACCCCCTCCATAAATCTTCGTCCGCGAAGCCAAGCCAAGGAAATCAAAAGGTAAGTGTTAGAATATGCGGGTAGAATAAAATAATTTATTATTTGGGATGGAAGATGAAAGTAAAGCACTCAGACACTACTGTGTCAATTAGGTTGGACTGAAGCCAGATCACTGGAGCTATTAAGCAGCAGCTCTTCTAGTTGAGCCATTGTCCCCTGAAACATTGAACATTACACCACAGGAACAAGCCCTTTGGCACACAATGACTGCATCAAATATGACACCCAAATTAAACTAAAAATCTGCAGTTTGCACATGATACCCATCTCCCTCCATTCCCTGCATATTCATGTATCTATCTGGAAACCTCTGAAATGCGAGAATCCTCTCTTCTTCCACCATTACCACTAGCAGCCTATTCCAGATTCCTACCACTCTCTGAATAAGATACTAGCCCCACACATTCCCCCTTTAAGTTCCACTGGCCCTGTTTCTATCATCTCAAATGCATGTCCTCTAATGTTTGACATTTTTATCTGGGCGCAAAAGATTTGACTGTCAACCATATCTGTGCTTCTCACAATGTTATAAACTTTAATCAGGTCTCCCCTCAGCCTTCAAACACTTCAGCAAAAACAACCCAAATTTGCATAAATACTCCCCATAGCCCAGAATCCAGGCAACATCCTGGTCAGCCTTTTCTCTCCCCTTTCCAAAGATTTAATATCATTCTGCGGCACGGGCTAGTGAGATGATTAGCACGATGCTGTTGCAGCGCAGTCTGTGAGGAGTTTTAACTTTCTCCGTGTCTGTGTGGGTTTCCTCAGGGCACTCTGGTTTCCTCCCTCTGTTCAAAACAAACCGGGTTTGTAGATTAATTGGGTGTCATTGGGCAGCAAGGGCTTGTGGGCGGAAGGGGCCTGTCACCATGCTGTACATCTATATTGTGAAAATAATTATAAAATGGTGACCAGAATGACACAAAATGCACTCTAACTAATTTTATACAGCCACTACATGACTTTCTCTCATACTCGGTGAAGGTTTTCTTTACCGCCCTATCAACTTGTGTGATCACTTTTAAGGATCTATGGATCTGAACATCCTCCACATGCTTATCGGGATTAAATTCCATCTGCCTATGCTCTGCCCATATCTGTAACTGCTCTGTATCCCATTGTATTCATTCTTAGCCTTCTATTCTGTCCTCCTCTCCATAAATCTTTGTGTTATCTGCTAACATACTGACCCAAGCACCTGCATTTTCCTCCAAGTCATTCCTACATCACGACCAGTAGATGTCCCAACTTGCTCATATGTCATTTGTCGATAGGCCTGATAGCAACTGATCCTAATTAACTTCCCCCTAACTGCTGCCCTAATTATGACAGAATGTTCCCTCTTCTAATTTAATATCTACCCACAAATATCTTGAAATTTAAGGAATAATGATCATAATTCTCAAAATGCTCTCCCATTGAAACTCCAATTGCCTAGCCAGTCTCAGCCCCTTCCCAGGTTGAACAATCCATAAACTGCTTCAAGAAACCATCCTGGACACACCTAACAGATTATGCCCTACCTCAGCCTCTGGCTTTATGGAAGCCCCAGCCAATATTATGGAAATTAAAGTCTTCCATAATGACAACCCTGTTGCTCTTACACCTTTCCAGAACCTCTTCATATATGTGTCTTGGTGCCAGAAAAGTTGCCAGATAAAAGTAATTCCTCATTCATGGCAGATGACTGAAATAATAAACATTTGCATCCTTTTCCAGAAAATATCATTGCATTACCCCACACCTTGACCAACATTCTGTCAATCAATAACGTGACCTTATCATCCTCTTGCCTCATACCTGACACTACAATTCTTTACACACTCAGTGGTGTCATAGGGTAGAGCTTGTCAAAAAGAAAGTATTTGGGACATTGGCCTTCATTAATCAATGATGAATACAGTAGTTGGGGTGTTATGTTGACGTTGTTTGAGACATTGGTGAGGCTAAATTTAAAGTATTGAATGCAGTTTTGGACACCTACAATCAGAAGTGAAATCAATAAGATTGAAAAAAATCACAGAAGATTGACTATGATGTTGCCAGAACTTCAGGAACTGAGTTACAGGGAACAGTTAAACAGGTTAGGACTTTATTCCCTGGAGCATGGAAACATTAGAGGAGATTTTACACAGGTATACCAAATTATGAGGGTTCTAGATAGGATAAATGCAAACAGGCTTTTGTTCCACTGAGTTTGTGTGAGACAGAACCAAAGAATTCGGGTTGAAGCTGTAAGGTAAATTGTTTGAGAACATTAAGGAAACGTCTTCACTCAGGAAGTGGTGAGAGTGTGGATCAAGCTGCCATTGGAAGTGATGAATGATTAAGAGAACATGTTGACATGTGGATAGGTACATGGATGGAAGTAGTATGGAGGGCTATGGTCTGGGTCCAGATTAATGTATGTAGGCAGGTTAATAGTTCAGCATAAATGAGATGGGCCAAAGGGTCTGTTTCCGTGCTGTAGTGTTCTATAATTCTATTATATTATAGCCATTTTTGTCACTTGATACAATATTCCGCAAATTTCCTTCTTTATGACTTCTTCCAAGGAACTCTATCTCTGTGCTCCAAATCTATTCTGGATACATTCTTGTTGGTTGTCTTATGTAATGTTTTAAAATAAATGTGAGGAGTCCATCTACTCAAGATGAGTTACTTTAAGTATTTTAGAAGAACAGATGAATAAAGAATGATAGCTAATACATTTATTCAAACATCTAAGATCGAAAGGGGGCTTGCCAGGGTCAAAGTTGGGATGCTTTCACCAGTGGAATTGTTTCAAACAAGAAGACATGTCTCCCAAACAAAGGGCCAATCATTCATAGCTGAAGTCCAGAGACATTTATTTTCACAGAGGGTGATGAACTTCTGCAAGGCAATGATGGAAACAGCATCACTGGAAACATTTGAAGAGACATAAGAAGTGGCATGGAAAAAGATTTGAAAAAAGCCAAGATTCACGATGATCAATAGCAGAGCAGACATTCTTGGCTGCCATATCCATGGAAATTAGTCCTATGCGCCAAATCAATTTTTGTGTCTCATACCTTCTGTTGGATCTTTTCATATCCAAAATTACATATTAACCAATCTTTGCAAACAATCTTAAAACCTCTCCATATTGTTATGAGTCCAGAGGATGCCAAAACCCAGCAGCAATAGAAATTCACCAAGACCATGGTTACTTAAACAAAAGTTGCTTTTAATTTTCTTTAAACATCAAAACAGGATCAAACATTAACTTATTATTATTAACTTAACAGTCTTCTAATTCTAAGTGCACATGTATGTAATGTTCAGGAAAGTTCTTTGTTTCACAGTCCAGTATTTCACTTCTTACTTCTCGGAGTTCAACGGTAACAGGCAATTCTTCTTCTGCGCATACAATTTAACATTTATGAATTTTCACCAGGATCTGCTCCTTAAAGTTAAATGGTTACCGCTCAGGAAGGTTCTTGCTGGTTGAGAGAGATATTTATTGCTCGTTGGACACACACAAACTGATTTCCTCCAATCAGTCACTTCAGTGTCTTGCTGAAGAAACTCATCTCATCATGGGTTTTCCTAATGATAGCATCTTCTTCCAGGTCACCCCAGAGTTCCTCGTGTTTCCCTTATTTCAGGAGAAACACTCTAGCCAGCCATTTCCTCTTGTAAAGACTACAAGGGTTTTGAACAGGCTGAACTCAGAACTCACAACCCATCTCAAAATGGGGTCTTTCAACAAGCCTGCCAGCTTGGCATTTTGCAGCCTCAACTGCTACTGTAGAACTGATTTCTTTCTCTCAGATAAGAATCCTGCTTGTTTTTCCTCTCTCTGCTTGTTAAAAATAAACAAATGACCTCTCCGAATGCTCCAAACCCAATCTTTGATAGATCGTATCAGCACTTGAGCCTGGACACTGTTCCAATTTGCACCTCCTTTTGAAGTTCTTTCCAAAGCAGTTCCATTGTCTCTGCAAAATCAACAGAGCCTCAAGGTCTATAGCTTCATCAAAGCTCTTGCATTTTAAATGAGATGTCTTTTGTGGTGTTACTCTGTTTGTGGTGACCTACACTAAACTCCCACAATCTATCACTTTTAAAGACATATTTATCCATAACCATAATAATATGATCCGTAACAATATATGCAAATAATATAATTATAGCTTTCTGCTGAGTTACCCACTGAGAATGTGCAACTCAAAGCCAATTTCAGTAAATATTGTTTTCTTGTGTTCATTTTCAACATTGTTTCCCAGATCAAGAATACTTTTAGACAATAAAAGCATTTCCATTCTCTCCGCATCAGATGTGAACGATTCATCCCCATGCTGCTTGTGAACTTGGCTTGTGATTGAGCTTCACTTTTCTTTCTATTCTCATCAAAACAAGACTCCCACATGATCCCACCAGGTCCTATGTTTACACATTTACACTGTCTTCTTTGCTTAAATTTTATCATCAAATTTCTTGCAAGCACACGCAGCTGGCTGCACTTTTCCTTTTTATTGGCCTTGTCAGATATACACCAAATGCTTTTAGTGACACTGCAGCTGGATGCCACCCTTTGGGCTCCTTTTCTGATGTGCTTCTGACAGTCATTCCACTTTCACAGAGTGCATGAGCTAAATCAAGCTACAATTCAAACTTCTCTGCCCGATTATTCTTAAGCTATCCTCATCTTCATTGCTGATTAGAATGCATCCTACAATGGGCCATGGACATGACTGAAGTACTGTTATGTTCTAATTGAAATAATATTTTTATAGTTCAGAACAACTTCAAACTATCATTTTTGTTCATGTTCTACTGCAAAGAGCTCTCACTTCAAACAGCATGTGCATGGTGCACACACAAACAATGCTATGTCATCCGACGGAGTTATTTACAAAACTACATACAGAGGAGGTACAAGGGTAGAACATCAAACATTACAGCAGAGTACAGGCCATTCAGCCCACAATGTTGTGCCCACCAATATATAAGGCACCTAAAAAAATCTAAACCCTCCCTATGTTATAACCATCCACTTCTATTTCTTCCACGTGCTGTCTCTTAAAATGCCCCATTTGTTCCAGCCTTCACCACCACCCCTGCCAATGCACTCCAGACACCCACTAATCTCTGTATAGAAAAAAAAAATTATCCCTGATGTCATCCCAAAATTTCTTCCCATCCCTTTGAAAGGTTGTCCTCTGATGTTTACTCAACCTGTGCTGGGAAAAAGGTGCTGCCTATCAATCTTCTCTCTGACTCTCATAATCTTGTAGACCTCTATCAAATCACCTCTCATCCATCATCACTCTAAAGTGAAAATCCCAAGTTCTGCTAACCTTGCCTCGTAAGCCATATTTTCCAATCCAGGCAACATCCTGGTAAATCTCCTCTGCACCCTTTCCATAGCTTCCACATCCTTCCTGTAATGAGGTGACAAGAACTGAACAAAATACTCTAAGTGTGGTCACACTAGATATTTAGAGAGCTTCAACCACACCTCACAACTCCTAAATTCAATCCCCTGACTAACATGGTCCCAAGGCTCTATAAACACACACAGAAAAGAAAATGTTTCAAATGATGCAGTCGTGGCTCAGTTGTTTTATAAAAATAAAATACACACAGTGTACTGAGCAATTTGTTGGTTCTGAGCCAATGAATTATAGTGAAGGACTGGGGCACGAATGTGATGGCAGAAGAGAGGCGTTCAACCATGAAAGCCATCAAAGGGGGAAAAAACACTGAATGGCACAATCGCATGTATTTTTTCTCAATGGCTTTGACCATCAGTATTATGAATGATCCTGTAGTTGTGGTGGAAACCTCATTGGAGAAATTCAAACAACTGCAAGAAAAATGGCACAATGAAAAATCAAAACCACCTCCAAATTTAATGGACAAAATTCAGCTCAATCAATTATATCTGTCTTACTTTTAAATCTTGCAAGATTTTTCTTCAGACATTTACATCAAAATAGTTCATTTATCTTCCTGTGGCTGCTGACCCTTTTCTCTATTTTTTTGTGTTTAACATTCTTTTTCATTCTCAAAATTAAAAATCTACTGATTTCATGTAATATTATTGATTGTAGTAACTTATGGTTCTTCGAGCTTTCTTTGCATAAAGAGGTACTTTACAACTTGTCTCTGGAATGATCCAGCTCCTAATTTAAGGTTATGCCCCAGTGTGTGGACACATTATCAAGCAGAAAAAAGTTTATTTCCATCCACCAATAAATCACTTTCTAAATCCTGTTAACCTTCCTTTGATGTGGTAGAGAGGCTTAAGCACAACAACAACCCTGTCTACAGCTGGCACTTCTAGAGTGGCCGCTAATGACAGTCTGGCCGATACAGAAATTTCAGACAAAAACAGATCCAAAATGTTCTGAGTGTAGAGTGGGCAAAGAAAGACAATGACCTTGAAGGCTCTGCTGGTGGAAGCAAGTTCCTACATGGAAGTGATCCCAGGTCTCCCGCCAATGAACCTTTCCCCACACCTGCAAGGTTGGGTGAACTCAAATCCCCATTGTAAATTAACTACATGAGGGCTTCCTCCAGATCCAAATGATGAGGATGGAGATTTGATGCTGAGCACTGGGTTGCCATGTGTTGCAGTCTTCGTCAAAAATCTGCAGACTGCTTCCAGATCTTAGTGCCAGGCTAGGACATGTTGTTCCTTCCAATCCGGAAATTTGCTTGAAAAGAGATGGTTCAAAGATAAGATAATCTATCTCTCCTGTGTTGGAAACCACACCTTGCATCCTTCATCATTGTGAGAGTGAGGACATGATACAGCTGGGATAGGAAAAGTCTCACTGACAACCCAAATAGCAATCTCCCAGAAAGAGGGATTATCATTCAAGAATCCAAGAGCTAACAAAGGGAGAGTATCAACACAGCAACTGTTTGTTAAATGCACCTTGCTGATAAGAGGCAGCTCCAGGATGTCAGTGGAGGCACATCTAGAATGGAAACTCAGACCAGGCAGCTGTGCCATCAGGAAGAAGATCGCTGTTGCAAAACACTTCCAATTGCAGGATGAGTCACTATTCAACATGTAAGATGATACCATCTGACTACTCTAGCAATTGAAACTCTATTGTAAGTCCCTGGTATTCCACCAACCATGAGATGAACACCAACAGGTATACCCACAGAAGTCAAGTAGAGTGACAGTTATGGGACCATTTTATCCTCCACTTCTGGGAAGAAAGGTATGTTTCTAGTAATTCTGACAATCTATTACAGCGATTCTCATCCTTTTTCTTTCCACTCACACACCACTTTAAGTAATTCCTATGCCTTAGATGCTCTGTGATTAGTAAGAGATTGCTTAAAGTGGTTATGTGAGTTGGAAGGGATGGTTGTGAAGAGCTCGTCGAAAGAATCAAAGACTTGTTGATCCAAACAAAGGCATTTATTAGCAAAAGACAGGAGCTCTTCACAGGTGGCCAACCAGTCCGGAATGATCCGACCTGGCTAGGGGCACAACCCTTTAAGGCCCAGACAGTAGGCGTGGCTAAGCTCTCAGCCAATCGCTGTAAGCACAGTCTAGATACTGTAACTATATACACTATATACATTGGTGATAGATCTGTACTATCACAGGTGGAGAATCACTGCTCTAGATGCTTTGAGAAAAATTTGGTTTGAGAAAAATTGTCATTGGCCCATTTCCTTTGGCGTAATGAAACCATGCACATAACGAGTCAATTAGGGATGCTTAAAACAGCGGTTTCAAACTTTTTCTTTCCACCCACATACCACCTTAAGCAATCCCTTACTAATCACAGAGCACCTTGGCTATTGGTTGATGATCACACATTTATCTGTGTTGAAATATATCCACCAAAATTTCATCTCCACATAGGGATTACTTAAAGTAGTATGTGGGCACGATCTGTGTTATATGGCGAGCTCTCCACTGGCCACCGTGACAGAGGTGCACCAAAGAAGAGGTACAAGGACTGCCTAAAGAAATCTCTTGGTGCCTGCCACATTGACCACTGCCAGTGGGCTGATATCGCCTCAAACCGTGCATCTTGGCGCCTCACAGTTCGGCGGGCAGCAACCTCCTTTGAAGAAGACTGCAGAGCCCACCTCACTGACAAAAGACAAAGGAGGAAAAACCCAACACCCAAACCCAACCAACCAATTTTCCCCTGCAAACGCTGCAACCGTGTCTGCCTGTCCCGCATCGGACTTGTCAGCCACAAACGAGCCTGCAGCTGACGTGGACATTACCCCTCCATAAATCTTCGTCCGCGAAGCCAAGCCAAAGAAAGAAGATGTGGGCAGAAAGAAAAAGGGTGAGAACACCTGGTGTAGAGAGAGGCCACAACCCCTCAAGCCTATCCAGCTTTTGAATATGATATTAATTGAGCTGCCCAGACCTCATCTCCTATCCTCATTGCCCTCAATGCTCTGATATCTGAAAAAAAAATCTGCTTCTTCCTTTTGGATCCCCAATGATACAACTAAATGTATTATTCAGTCTAATTTATGATTTATCCTGTATAATCAAAGCAGCAAACATTCTGATGAGTCTGTACCATACTCTTTACGAGGTTATTTTTGTACCTGACAAGGTAGAGATCCCAAAAGCTGCCTAGCTGCAGTGAAGAATCCTTTTTAACATTGTAGTATCTTAAATTTTAAAATAAATTCTAATATTTCATCACACTTTTAAATTATTCCTTTTGTGCCTAACCACATAACTTAGCAGACAAGAAACATTCACACATGACATGGCATGACATGGAGCTTCTGCTACTTCCTGTTTTTCACCATTCAAGCAGAACTCAGATCTGTCTATCCTTGGCTATTGGTTGATGTTATCTGTGTTGAAACACATTGACCACCACGCAATCTCCACACAATTTAGCTGTCAGTGATTCTCTAATTTCACATTCTTGTCTGAAGTGCAAACTGTGTGACCAATCTTATTGTTATGGACAAACTTAGAACCATAGTTCATCTTTTTGGTCATTAATTAAGTAAATTCTGCCCAAAGCATTTCTTTGCTCGGTCGCCCCAATCCCTGCTAATGTGAACAGTATCCTTTCCATTTGAAACATGATCAAGCAGAGATGATTTACCCTGCAATGTGACTCAGCAATTGTGCAAAATTTCGATTGTAATTTGTGTGCAATTGGAAAACCCAGGGACACCTTTCACCTTATATTAAAGTGCCTGGTCCCATGTCGATCATGTCTTCTTGGCTTGGCTTTGCGGACGAAGATTTATGGAGGAGTAAATGTCCACGTCAGCTGCAGGCTCGTTTGTGGCTGACAAGTCCGATGTGGGACAGGCAGACACGGTTGCAGCGGTTGCAGGGGAAAATTGGTTGGTTGGGATTGGGTGTTGGGTTTTTCCTCCTTTGTCTTTTGTCAGTGAGGTGGGCTCTGCGGTCTTCTTCAAAGGAGGTTGCTGCCCGCCGAACTGTGAGGCGCCAAGATGCACGGTTTGAGGTGATATCAGCCCACTGGCGGTGGTCAATGTGCAGGCACCAAAAGATTTCTTTAGTGGCTGGTCCCATGTCGATCATGTAAGTTGAACATTAATGGGCATGATAGGATAATGTTCAAGCCAATGAACTAGCAGCCAGAGGCCTGAATCATTGATCCAAGAACATCAATTTAAAATCCAAATGGCAGTTTGGGAACTTAAATTCAAATAATCACAAGAATCCAGAATAGTAAATAAAAGGTTCATTTTCAGCAATAATAACAGAAAACTACTAGATTGTCTTCAAATGCTTCATATTCACTTCAATTTTTGAGAGAAAGAATCTGCAGTTTTTATCCTTCTGTCCTTTGTAATTCCAGGCCTGCCAAAGCCATTGACTATTAACTCCTTTTTAGATCAGGAGATAATAAGAATGGACAATAAATACCCACATTGCCAGCAGAGTTGCTTCAAATAAATGTCAAAATGCAATATTCTTCTGATGGTTATTTGGCTTTCTATTTAATGATAATGCAAAGCATAGACCACAAGTCAAACAGCAGCAGTAGGCCAGTTCTTTATTATTTGATCCTTTATTATTTGTTGGGATTCCTTTGGAACAGAACTAAAGGAGCATGGCATGGAGCAGAGCTTGGCCGGCAGGGGGGTGGGGGGAGGCGGGGGGCATGACCTGGGGCAGAACAGGTGGAATATGTCCTGGGGCAGAGATGGAGAGCATGGCCTGAAGCAGAACTGGCAGTGGGTGAGAGGGGAGAGCAAGGCCTGGGGCAGAGCTGGTGGAGGATGGCCTGGAGCTGCAAGGGTTGTCAGAAATGTTGTTCATTTTTGAAAAGCAATGAGGCTTAGTGTGAGGGGAAAGTTTGGATCAGTGTTGGTTTGGTGCACTATTGCAGTGAAAATATGGCCAACACGATCAGTACAAGTGGATTAAACCAGTTATATCTACAGAATGACCATGCAGAAAGTTATTTAAATTCCTTTTTTGCTTTTCAAAAATGGTTCCACTCGAACTCCCCCACTGCTCCAGCACAAACTGTAGAAGGAAGAGTGGCATGAAAGTTGGGCCTCTTTGTCAGCATCAGCTGAGGAGGATGAGAAGCACCTTCTCAGCAAGATCTTTGAGTCCGTTGGGAGCAATGTTCCCATGCATCTGAAGAGCAATCTGACCAGAGATTAACCTGTTCAAAGAAGTCATCACTGTGATCTGCCACTGTTACAGGCACAGCTCTATCCCTACAATTGTGCCCAAGCTCTCTACCTCTGGGATAAAGTGGCTCTTTAATACTTAACTTGTGGATCATTCCAAGTGCTGCCAGCTGAAGTTTGCCAGATCTCATATGCATAAAGTATATTTTGTTGCATACAAAAAAATACAAGATGAGGACAGTAATCAAGACCTGCATGTAAATTTCTGGAGATTGGAAGTTCAGGATGTGTCAAGGTGAATCTTGTAGATCCCAAGCAGTTATTCAATGTAATTCCTTCCAGCTGATTTACTGAAACTATTTGCATTGTTCAGCACTGATGTGAATTTTTTATTATTATTTCAAAATAAACTTTATTCACATTAAAAATATTTACCTTACCAAGTCTTTTCAAATTTGCAGTGCCTTGTTCAGCAGATATACACACTAAGGGGTGGATGCTACATGGGTGTAAGTAGCAGGATGGTCGAATGATATCACAAGGGGAGCAGAAAAGTTTTCTATGGAGGATGTGGGGGAGGTAGGATGTAGAGGCTACCATATATTTTGGCATATAAGCCAACCAGCAGATAGGTCAACCTCCCTTTTTTGCCTCATTTTTTATGGTATATCTCAATGGTTCTATGGAATATTGGGCATATAAATCGACACCCCATTTTCGGGCAGTTCGGACCTTGCAGCCACAACTCAATTTTTTTTTAAAAACACCTAATGCCAAGTATTAAAGCTGTAAATTAAGCAAGTAAAAAAAGTATAAAAATACTCAACCTACCAGGCAGGAGTGGTGACCTCTTTCTCCGGGCAGGAGTGGAAACCTCCTGCCAGGAGAACAAGGTCACCGCTCCTGCTTGAGAGAATGAGGTTGCCGCTTCTGTCAAGTGGCAGAGGCAACCATGTTCTCCTTTTGGCCGACGTAAAAGAACCAGCGACCTCAGTTTACCTTGCAAGAGCGGCGACCTCAGGCTCCTGCGTAGGAGCAGGGACCTTGGGCTCTATACTTATAGAATGTCTGAGTAAGTTATGGCTGTGCCCGGCGGTGGGGAGATGCTTCCAGGATCGACTAATGTTCCAAACTGGGGCTTTATTTTTTCACCTAAATTTAAGGTCGCAAAAGTATATCTGATGTACAAGTCAACCCCCAAATTTTTGAGGGTTTCACAACTCGACTTCTACACTGAAATATATGGTAATTCTGTAAATGACCATGTGTTGAAAAGATTTATGTATGAATAATGTCTTATAAAGCTGGAGCATATTTTATTAATTTCCAAATTGGATGAGTAAAGCAAAAGTAAGCTCATGGACCTTGCATTCATCAATTTATCACACCAATCAAATTTCTTTTTTTTTTATTTTAAGCTTAAAATCAGTGCATGATTCAAACATTAACTTTTAGGTTTTTAATTTATTTTTGATTGATAATGTTTCAAAACCCATGACACACTCCTCACTTCCAGAAAGACAGATCGCTCCATCTTCTATTGCTTGTGATCCGGATGTTGCACATGCCTTTTCAGACATAATCAAACCAAAAGCAAATTCTAAGAATTATACAAAAGAAAGGATACTATTAATTATTCACCAAAATAAACTGCAAAAAATCCAAATGCACAACAAAATACTTGACAGTGGTATCTCAAAACCTACTCAATGAGGCTTCTGTACCTAGGCCTCTGTACATCACTCTGCAATTGGATCCTTGACTTTCTCAACAGAAGAGCACAGTCAGTATGAATTGGAAACAACATCTCCTCCTCACTGATTATCAACACAGGTGCACCCCAGGGACACATGCTTAGCCCACTGCTCTGCCCATTAAACACGCATGACTGTGTGGCCAGGCACAATTCCAATACCATTACCATCTACAAGTTTGCTGATGACACCACAGTTGTTGGCAGAATCACAAATGGAAATGAGGAAGTGTACAGGAGGGAGATAAATCAGCACATTGAATGGTGTAACGACAACAACCTTGCGCTCAACATCAGGAAAACCAATGAGATGATTGTGGACTTCAGGAAGAAGTTAGGGGAACATGACCCAGTCCTCATTGAGAACTCAGTAGTGGAGAGAGTAAAGAACTTCAAATTCCTGTGTGTCAACATCTCCAAGGATCTGTCCTGGAGACTCACATTGATGCAATCACAAAGTAGGCTTATCAGCAGCTATACTTCGTGAGGTGTCTGAGGAGATTCGGTATATCATCGAAGACTCTCGTGAACTTCTACAGGTGTACCATGGATCACATTCTAGCTAGTTATATCACTGCCTGGTATGGAGACACCAACTCTCAGGACAAGAATAAATTCCAGAGGGTTGCTCACTTGGCCTGCAACATCACAGACACCGATTTCACTCCATCGAGGATATCTCCATAAGGGGTGTCATAAAAAAACAACTTTTATCCTCAAAGACCCCTACCACCCAGGCCATGCCCTCTTCACTCTGCTACCTTTGGGAAAAATGTAGAGGAGCCTAAAGACAAGTACTCAGCCGCACAAGGACAGCTTCATCTGCCCTGCCATCAGATTCTTGAATAATCAATGAACCAAAGACACTACCTTACTTTTCATGGATTTTCTTTTACTTTTTCATAGCAATGTTGTATGATGGTTATAATATGAATGTTTACACTGTGATGCTGCCACAAAATACTGAATCTCATGACTTGTTTATGACAATAAATTCTGATTCTGTGAAGTATTCAGATTTATTGTCAGAATGCATAGATGACATCACATACAAACCTGAGATCCATTTTTTTCTCAATTCCAATAACAAATTATTTTGCCTGTCATCATTCATCTTTTCTTGAATGTTCAACCAACTCCAAATTCTCTCAGACAGAGATATAAATGGGAAAACAACACAGCAAACATTGCTGCAATCTTGTCAAATTGCATGTCATGTGCACCAGTGTAGAAGTCTTTACTACTTGTATCTCCAATGGAAAATTATACTTAATTTGTATCCAATTCTTGAGATACAAATTGAAAAATCAATATAATTTGGTATAAAACTGATGATGAATAACAAAAACCACTCCAATGATGGCATAGTAAAATACTTCTTTCTCAGCTCACTGGTTGCACATCAGCGAATCAATAGAGACTGACATTTAAGCATGCCTGCTATAAATGTGATTGGTCTTATCAGTTCTCAGCCAGCTGCAGATAAGGTGGCCTGCAAACGAAGAGAAAATTGAGGTATACAATATTGCATTGCCTGTCAGTTGGAATATGAACACACAGTAACCTTTAAAGACTGCCCTTAATCATGCCATTTTATAACATTCAATGTTGCAACATACACAATAACGTCATGAGCTAAAAATCAGCACCCATCTTCAATATGCTTAGAAAACGCAAGTGATAATATAAAGTACATCCTTGGGTTTCAAACCAAGATTGACACAAAGATACTGGAAGACGATTGGTTTTGCTGAACCTGGACAGAAGCTTCTTCACCAATTGCCTTCACTAAGTGAATGACAAAACAGTCAAGTCATTGAAGGTGAGTAGTAAAGGGTGAGGAGGGGAGGTGTAAGTTTGGAATGGTTGCAAAAGAATGAAATATTTAATAGAAATAAATTTCTCCAAAAATAAAACAGTATCTGACAATACCGTCAAAATAAAAAATTAGAAATGAGCAGGGAGTAAAGAAATCTCATGGTGATATAAAATATTTAAAAAGTGTGCTTAGAATGGCAGTGTGTACTTAAATCTAAAATTCCAATTTTTAATTTCTGCATTTTCTGCCTATTTTCAAGAATGAATCACAGTAAATTGGAAATTCCTCCCACTCAGTGATCTTTCATAATATGCTGCAATTATGAGAGAACATGGTGGTTCCAGTTGACAAAGACAAAAACTGTTCAACTGCAGGACTGTTTTGATGCAGAATAAATTGGCTAATGAGGCAGAGGACAATGCCTTATAATAGCCTGTGCTGCCATAAATGGTGAAAGAACCATTCTGCACATTCACCATTAATTCAGCTGCCCATACAGTTTCAGTAAACATTTCAGGTTTCGAGCTTACTCTCTGAAATCAGGATCTGAGGCATCTGTAAGAAGGTTCAGCATCAAGGTGCCACCTCAGCCAATTAGACCAAATCATATTAGCTAATTAGACTGAAGAGTAGTTCCAGCAAGCACGTGAAAATATAAGTGAGACAAATTATTCTTAATTCAGTACAACCAAAATTAATAACATACCAATGTAGTGAAAACTATTGAAAAAATCCTTAAAATACATATATAAGTATTTTGTATCATTTCATATAATTTTACTTTTTCACTTGTCAACTGTATTAATTATCTTCTGATTGAATATAAACAGGGGTGCAGTGCTGCTGGAGCTCTGGCCCCTCATGGTGTCGCTCCACGTACCTCCGGCACCTCCTTGTCATTGTTTTTGGCACCTAAAAAATTAGCACTGCAACCCTGAATATAACTCAACACTTGTTGGCAGAAATTGACATGATACGCTCATTGTTTCTGATTTACATAGCCTTAATTTCTTTACCCATTTTAATGCAGTACTATTAATTTATTAATTATTATTTTTTCAATGATTTATGTCAAATCCATCAGTAAAAGCTGGAACAATGTATCCTGTTGAGGAAGAGCATACCTAAATCCTGAGTTTTCTCTTTAGTTATACAGAAGTGGATACCTGAAGACACTACTAGGTTTACTCATTGACACTTTGGACTCCAGTGTTTTTAACCTTTCATAATATATATTCTTGAACACCAGTATGAAACAGCTGGTGATTGGTATAAAACCAGTCCCAGTAAACAGGTAGACAGAAGCCACTTTAGGTGGCCACAATACCTGACTGTAGAGCAGCCTATTGTACTCCTATACGGCTGTCGGGTGGCCACCTGAAAGTGGAGAACCCGGCCAGGAGGTTTACCTACCTAACCCTTCTCCTGTAGGTATAATATCCTGCTCTGAGAATCCACAGTTGCACCTAAAAGCAGCTCAGGCAAAGTTGCTTGCAGCTTTCAGGTGCCTAGCAGCGGGCAGGCTGTTGACAGTCAGCTGGTGACCCGCTGACAGCTACCCTCCCCGCTGCCAACACCTACCCTCCCCACTGCCGACACCTACCCTCCTTGCTGCGGTCTGGGGACAATGTGGGGCAGGAGTCCCTGATGCTGACACCTACCCTCCGCTCAGCCTGACAGTGCCCTGGCATAGGACTACAGGGCTGGAGCGGCCAGTGCAGCACCGGGCCCCTAATGTCCCGCGCCGGCCGCACCAGCCCTGTAGTCCCGTGCCGGGGGGCTGTCAGGCAGTGGAAAAGTGAGCTGTCAGGCCAGCTGTCAGATGGCTGCCCCTGCCCAAACTCAGGAGCCGGTGTTTGCTCTGCAGCCCCTCTCCTCGCTTCAGATGGCAGAACACTTCCTTCAGCGCTGCCACCTGAGCGTCCCTTCACAGACACCCACAGCCTGCTCCAGAGCTGCATTCTCCAGGTGATTCCACCTGAAAGCGACTAAAGTAAATACGCTTGCTGGTAGACCATTGAAAATAGGACACAGAGCTTATGTATTTGTTGGTCGTCCCTGAAAACAGGTACATGGAATCCAAAGGGTTAAAATCAAATAACGCCTTTCCATTATTTGTGGAGAAAAGTGCAAACAAATAATTTCTTATGGTTTGCAACACATCAAAACATGAGATATAAGAAGAGGAATAAAGCCATCTGACTCTTCGAGCCTAAAGCCGCTTTCAGGTAGCCAAAATACTTGACTGTAAAGCCGCCTATTCTACCCCAATGTGGCTGTCAGGTGGCCACCTGAAAATGGAGAACCCAGCCAGCAAGACCACTTACCTAACCCTTCTCCTTTAGGTATATTCTCTGGCTCGGAGAATCCCGGTTGAAGCTGAAAGCAGCAGAGGGACTATGGCCACAGTCCACAGGAGCCAGCATTCACTCAGACACGGCTCTCCTTCAGCTGGTATGCTCAGGTGACAGAAAGACATCTTCTCCGCGGCCACCTGAACGTCCCAGCTGCACTCCCCCAGCCACGTCTACCAGTGCATTATCTGCATCCGGGCACCTGAAAGTGGCTTTGGGCTAAGAAATCCAACATTTTATTGCAATCCAAAATGGATGTTTAGTCAAAATTGACAATCCTTTGTTTTAGTTCCCATAAGGAGAAACAATCTCTCAGCTTGAAAAAAAACTTTGTCACATATGAAATGGTGCTACTTTCATAAATGAAGCAACACTTCCACTGGCAATGAAAGTTATTTATATCTTAAAGCCCTTTGTACATTGTAAGTCTTAGCTATTATCATACTGTGAATTCTTCAGTGTGATTCAAATGGTTCCATCACAAATGCTGGGAAGAACTGTGCAACTTGCATTTGTCTGTAAAAGTGACACTGGTAATGACATGCAAGCATTGATTAACATTACAAGCATCTATATATATATATTCTTTCAAGTTAAATAGCATGTCTCAACTTACAAAAACAGCACACAAAAAATAATGATCAAATCTATTTAACGGGAACAGAAAAAGTATAGTTTAATGATATGTCCAGTTGCATTGAATGATCATACACCAGTTTAGTCGAATTCAGCTTCAGTGAATTTCCTGCTTTGTAAATTTCATTGCTTGAGAGAAGTCAAGTGAAAGTTGATGGTTAAGAAATGTAGTGACATCACAAAAATAGATCAGAAATCTGTTCTATCTTAAGACAAAAATGTCAAAAACTGTCAAAGAAACTGGATGGCATATTTTTAATAAGAAGACTATTGACTTCACTAGTGAAACCTCTCAATGAATGAATGGTTCTATGATTTGATTATGCAGTTGGTTGGACATACCTTGTGACTGAAAAAAAGATTTAATTATTTTATCAGTGCTTAAGATATAAACCACAAAGAATTATATTCCAAATAATCAATACAGATTACTTAGCAGCCACATAACCCATCATAATGTGTGCATGAACCAGCTTGCCCACAGTCAATGATATTGTGCTAGATTTGTCTGCATTAAGACACCTGAATGAGTTCAATTTTCCATTACTGTACATTCAGAATCACTTTCAATCCATTTTTTTCTATTCCAAGAGTCCATATTCATTCACAAAATTAAGAAATTTCTGGCAAGGTCAGGACCTATTGGCCATCTTTACTGAGCTTTATGTACCTTGCACAGTTGTAAGTAGAACTGGTTAATGCTTTCATCTATCTTGTTGATAAATGAAGCAGAACAATCCAAACACCAATGCACTTTATGAGCAAACCGCCTCCACCCAAAACAAATATGACCAGAAATTAGTCCAGCAGACAACTGTACTTTTAAACAAAGGGTGAAATGAATGCAATTGAATAGGTTGTCTGTTATAAATATGACTTGAATGCATGGCTGACTGAATATCATGTCATGGTAATAATATTAGCTATTTTGGCTTCAAGGAATGCAACTTATTCCTGGCACAAATGAAAATATACTCAATGGCATCCAACTTTCTTGATAGCCTTTGCTCATTATCTGGGTATATAACATCAACCAGGCTTTTATCATCTCCCTTTCAACTGGTTAAAGGAAAATATTTTTCAGAAACTTTTGGAGTTAAAGTAACATCTCTTTGAATTGAATCTAATGATATAAGACAGAGAGATATGCATTTAATATAACCTGTATTTAAACTTTAATGAATAATCTGGAGATACAAGAGATTACAGTTGCTAGAATGTGGAGAAAAAACCAAACTGCTTGAGAAACTCAGTGGTTGAGGCAACCTCTGTGGAGTCAATGTTTCTGTTCAACTCTCTATATCAGGACAGAGTGTTAATAGGAGATAGCCAGTGCAAAGAGTGAGAGGGTGGGGTGAGGCAGGAACAGGCAAGAAGATGGTCAGATGGAACCAAATGGGTCATGGATTGCAAAACAGGGGAGGAGGTGATAATGGAGACAACAATGAGCTGAAGATTATGGAATTTCATCAGAAAGGAAAGTGATCGATATAAGGGAGGGGTGGGTCAGCAGATGGGAACAGAAGGGATGGGGAGCAAGGGGACAGGAAAGAGGAAAAACTGTAATAAGGAATCTCCAGCAGTCTTGTGTATTGCAGGGGATAAACAAGAAGGTAACAGATGCTGGAAAACTGGAGCAACACAAAAATTGTGAGAGGAACTCAAGGGGTCAGGCAGCATCCATGGAATATAATAAACAATTAAAAGGGGGCTTGTGGAGAGGGATATTTTGGGAAAAAAATCAGTGGGTGTGAGAGGCCTCCGTGGATGAGAAGCAGAGAAGGAAATCGAGTGTAATTAACTGAAGATGGAGAATTCAATGTTTAAACCTTATGATTCAGGCTATCCAGATGAATTAAGGGATGCTATTCCTCTAGATTGCATTGGACCTCACCCAGGCAAATGGAGAAGAATGAGGACAGTTAAGTCAGTGTAGAAATGATGAGGGGAGTTAAAATGACTTGTAAGCGAGAACTCCAAGTCCCCATTGTGGACACAAAGGGGTTAACTCAACTGCACTTGATCAAGGGAGCCCATATTCAGAGCACCAAATCCAATAGACAAGATTGGAGGACATTTACATATACATATTTACACATACCCTTCCTTCCATACCACTTTCCCCTCCAGCATCCGGCTCCATCTATCACATTTCTCCCATTGGTTTTCCCAATACCCTCACCTTCTTGTTTTCATCTGCCCACCATCCCTCCCTTAGGTGAAATCACCTAGATTTCAAAATCTTCAGTTCTTCGTTACCTCCATATCACTTCCCAGTCTCTTGTCACCATCTCCACCCTTCCCTCCCACACTCAGCTCCATCTGCTCATCAACCCTTTCTCACCTGGAGCCACCCATTTCTTGCCAGCTCCTGCCTCTTCCCTCCACCTCACCTCTTCATACCAGCTGTCAATCCTGATGAAAAGTCTCAATGCAAAACATTGCCTATCTTCTTGCTTCCTCAAATGCAGCCTGACCCATTGACTCACAGTTTGTATTTGTCACTTTAATTAATAAATGTACAGTGAACAAGTTTAATCATATAATCCTTTTAAAATATGCTATCTAAAACAATATTTTTATCTCCAGAAATAATGCCCAAATGCTGGAGATCTGTTAAATAAATAAGCTGGCATAAGGATCACAGAATCTCTTCCCCAATTCTTTGAGTAATTTTGGATACCCTTAGTGGTTGCAACCTGACCTATTTTCAGCTTAGTTTTATCCATGATGATGCGGGAATCGTTAATTCAGTCCCATGAAACATTATTTCATAACCCGAACACTACATTTTGCAGTGAATAAATAGAAAGCGAATGTTTAAAGGCTTTGTCATATCATGGGACTTGACCTGAATCACAAAAATAAAACAGAAAATACTGATAAAACTCAGCAGGTGAAGGCAATATCTTTGGAGAGAAGAGAGAGAAACTTAAGACAATGATCATTCATGCATTCTAATGAAAACTACACTATCACTGTTTCATCTTCCACAAATGCTGATTGACCAGCTGAGTATTTCATCATTTTCTGTTTTTTTATTTTGGAATTCCAGCATTGACAGTTTCCCTCCCCCCACCCCCCCCCCCCCACCTATTTCCTTCACTTGGGTTTTGATCCATGGAGCCCTTGCAAAGCTATGGAATACAGGGGATGATTACAAGGTAGGCAAAATAAATATATGGTACCAGCATGGAACCATGCATAAAAATATGGTAAAGAATGACAGGATGTCATATAATATCCTGGAAATCCAACTGCATAATACCAATGCTTTTCATTTCTGCAAATGAAAATCAAATTATTTTTTTAGCAAAGTAAGATAATGCACCAAACACTCGATGTTACAGTGGCACAGCTGTTGGCGCTGAAGCCTCATTGCACCAGGTTCAGTCCTGTATGGAGCTTCACATTCTCCCTGTGAGCCCTCTGGGTGTCCAGTTTCCTATCACATCACAAAAAAGTGGTGATCGATAGAGAATTGTTCAAATTAAATTGTCGCCAGTGGCATTGATGAACAGCGAATCTGGGAATGGTTGAAAAGAATACAGAGGGAAGCTTTAAAATTAGGATTAATTTATGATTGGATTAAATGAGTGGTTGATGGCTGGTCAGGACTTTGCCCAAAGTGTGTCCTGATTCTGTGCCAATTGTCACCACCAAAATGCTAGTTTCCTTTACCCAATCCATCCACTCCCACTATCTTTATGAGCAAGGTCCAATCTCCTGATCCCAGTTTCACTGATATATTGAGCTCTATCATGAAATTAAGTTTCTTGCCAGTATGGCCATACCAGTAAATATACCTTATTTTATGCATTTAGCCTCATCCCTCTCTATTCGCTACACCATCCCATACCAGCCCATCCTTTCTTGTTTTCAGTTCTGGCTGAACCCCAACACCCCCTCTTTCCAAGGCAGCAAGAATACAGTCCCCATTCTTTAGCTTGGCTTCGCGGATTAAGATTTACGGAGGGGTAATGTCCACGTCAGCTGCAGGCTCGTTTGTGGCTGACAAGTCCGATGCGGGACAGGCAGACACGGTTGCAGCGGTTGCAAGGGAAAATTGGTTGGTTGGGGTTGGGTGTTGGGTTTTTCCTCCTTTGTCTTTTGTCAGTGAGGTGGGCTCTGTGGTCTTCTTCAATGGAGGTTGCTGCCCGCCGAACTGTGAGGCGCCAAGATGCACGGTTTGAGGCGATATCAGCCCACTGGCGGTGGTCAATGTGGCAGGCACCAAGAGATTTCTTTAGGCAGTCCTTGTATCTCTTCTTTGGTGCACCTCTGTCTCAGTGGCCAGTGGAGAGCTCGCCATATAACACGATCTTGGGAAGGCGATGGTACTCCATTCTGGAGACGTGACCTACCCAGCGCAGTTGGATCTTCAGCAGCGTGGATTCAATGCTGTTGGCCTCTGCCATCTCAAGTACTTCGATGTTGGTGATGAAATCGCTCCAATGAATGTTGAGGATGGAGCGGAGACAACGCTGGTGGAAGCGTTCTAGGATCCGTAGGTGATGCCGGTAGAGGACCCATGATTCGGAGCCGAACAGGAGTGTGGGTATGACAACGGCTCTGTATACACTAATCTTTGTGAGGTTTTTCAGTTGGTTGTTTTTCCAGACTGTTTTGTGTAGTCTTCCAAAGGTGCTATTTGCCTTGGCGAGTCTGTTGTCTATCTTGTTGTCGATCCTTGCATCCGATGAAATGGTGCAGCCGAGATAGGTAAACTGGTTGGCCGTTTTGAGTTTTGTGTGCCCGATGGAGATGTGGGGGGGGGGCTGGTAGTCATGGTGGGGAGCGGCTTTCGCACAAACAGAGGAACTACTGACATGGGCTTTGCCCTCAGACAGCTCCAAGAAAAGTGCAGAGAACAAAGCAAAGGACCTCACCAAAGCCTTCGACACCGTGAGTAGGAAAGGGCTTTGGCAAATACTAGAGCGCCTCTGATGCCCCCCAAAAATCCTCAACATGGTTATTCAACTGCACGAAAACCAACAAGGTCAGGTCAGATACAGCAATGAGCTCTTTGAACCCTTCTCCATTAACAATGGCGTGAAGCAAGGCTGTGTTCTCGCACCAACCCTCTTTTCAATCTTCTTCAGCATGATGCTGAACCAAGCCATGAAAGACCTCAACAATGAAGACGCTGTTTTCATCCGGTACCGCACGGATGGCAGTCTCTTCAATCTGAGGCGCCTGCAAGCTCACACCAAGACACAAGAGCAACTTGTCCGTGAACTACTCTTTGCAGACGATGCCGCTTTAGTTACCCATTCAGAGCCAGCTCTTCAGCGCTTGACGTCCTGTTTTGCGGAAACTGCCAAAATGTTTGGCCTGGAAGTCAGCCTGAAGAAAACTGAGGTCCTCCATCAGCCAGCTCCCCACCAATCCCCATTAAACCTTTAGCACAAAGAGGAAGAGAATGATCTCTAAACCAAAGATCAGGCACCACATTTTCATCTCCAGAATGTGCAATGGCAGGTTTGTCCTGCCTTGAGATTTCACACCTTAAGTTTTCAGAGTAAAGCTCTTTGGCATCGTGTTGCTACATCTTTCCAGCATAGACATTTCTCTGTGGGTTTTTTTAAATCATTGAACCATAACATTTGTCCATTTCCCTGGGTGGCAAAGAAATTGATCTTTGTACATTGTGTCGCTTCATTTTATACACAAAGTTCATACATTTCCTGACATCAAAGTACATCACACATTAGATTTTAAGACTTTTGTTCTGATTCACATCTGAAAGGCAGACCATGTGGTCAACTAAACTTAATGAAGGAAGATTAAAAATGTAAACTTGGCACACAAAGATTTAGACTGGGATAAGGTAACTGATTAAACCTGCAAAAGGTTAAGGGTGATTGCAATCGATGCTGGACATGATAAATTAGACTGAAACAAATAGCTTCTGTGATGTCATGTCCATACCCTTCAAATGCTCTCACAGCAACTTTGCCACATGTCCTTTTCCATGTTGACAGACAGGGCAGGTTTGATTTTAAGGTCTCTTTTCACAGCACTCAGCTAAGATCAATGCAACTTCAAATCTCACTCAGAACCTTTGCGGAAATTATCACCTGAACCTTGATAGAGGGTTATGGTAAAAAAAAACAAAGACCCCACCACCAGACCATGCCCTCTTCACTCTGCTACCATTTGGAAAAAGGTACAGGAGCCTAAAGACGAGCACTCAATGGTATAAGGACAGCTTCTTCCCCGCTGCCATCAGATTCCTGAGTAACCAATGAATCAAAAGAAACTCCCTTACTTTTAATGCAGTATTATTTTTATAGTAACGTTGTAAGATGGTTATAATATGAATGTTTACACTTTGATGCTGCCACAAAACACCAAATTTCATGACTTGTTCATGACAATAAATTTTAATTCTGATGCCATCTCACTGGCTCTACACAAAGCCAGGGAACACCTGGACAGCAAAGATACATACATCAGGATGCTTTTCATCAACTACAATTCGGCAGTTCACACCATCATCCCTCAAAACTAATCAGTAAACTCCTTCCGAGGACTCAATACCTCACTGTGTAATTGGATCCTTAATTTCCTCACTAAGAGACCACCATCAGTGAGGTTTGACAAGAACATCTCCACACTCTCCATCAGTACTGGAGGGCTACAGGGCTGAATTCTTAGCCCCCTGCTTGACTCCCTTTATACCTCTGACTGTGTGGCTCGGTACGACAACACCATCTACAAATTCACAGATGCTACCATATTAAAGTGTTGTATAAAAAGCGGCGATGAGTAGGCATACAGAAGGGAGATTTAAAAACTTGGCCAAGTGATGCACCAACAATTAACTTGCACTCACTGTCACTGAAACCAAGGAGCTGAGTGTTGACTTCAGGAAGGAAAAACCAGATGTGTACGAATCAGTGATCATTGTGGAATCAGAGGTGGAGAAAGTGAGCAAGTTTTTGGGAGTCAATACCTCAGAGGATCTTTCCTGGACCTAACACACTAATAACATCGTGAAGAAAGCATGTCACTGCCTCTACTTCTTCAGGAGTTTGTGGAGGTTTTGTATGACATCAGAAACCCTGGCAAATTTCTACATAAGTATGGTGGAAAGATGTTGACTGGCTACATTACAGTCTGATTTGGGGACACTAATATCCCTGAGTGTAAAACCCTGCAAAAGGTAGTGAACGTAGCTCAGGACCTCACAAGCAAATCCCTTCCCACCATCGAGAACATTTTTAGGGAACGCTGCTGTCAGAGAGCAGTAGCAATCATCAACAATCCATACCACCCACAAAATGCTCTGTTCTTGCTGCCACCATCAGAAAAGAGGCATAAGTGCCACAAGACTCACACCACCAGGTTCAGGAACAGCTGCTACCCTTCCACCATCAGACACCTCAATGACAAACTCAATGAGGGACTCATTCAAGGAGTCTTACTTTATTTTTTTTTTCCTCTTTGTATTGCATAGTCAGTTGTATACATTTGTTTATTTGCTTACATGTGTACTTTCTTTTGCACTACCAATAAGTGGTCATTCTGCCTGGCCTGCAGGGTAAAAGGCATCTTTGGGTTGTATATGATGTCATGTATGTACTCTAACAATAAATCTGAAAGCTGAATCTGAAATCAGAATTTTTGCTGAAATTATCTCAACTGCCCTTTGTGGAATTCAAAAAACAAATTGGAGTATTGATGAATTTCCACAACTAATATTAGTTGTTACTTGAGTAGATGTGTAACCCCTTAAATTTCAATTTACATGGGCTTGAGTAAATATACTATGTGTGAATTTGCTTGAAGTCTCTTCAGATTTTCCCAAATCAGAGACTCCCTCATGAAAAATGTTACTTGTTGAATAGTTATGCAAGTTTGCCTTATAGAAACTAATTATTTACCTGGGAATTATGGGAAAGCTACTTTATGTCAGATGTTTACAATTTAACAATAAACCAGTGATACTTTTCTCTTTGTCCTGCGCACTGTGACCATTAGATACTGAAATGAATTTTGTGTTTCTGAATTGGTATTTGATACAAATTGTGTTGTTTTTGAGTGGGAATAAAGGATCAGTTCTGTTCTCCATTTAATAAGGTCATGGCTGCATCATGAGCCATAAATCCTGTTCTCTGGTTAAAAAAATGAGCTCTCTCTGATTCAAAATTATATCTTTGGCCAACTATCAACAGTTTATTGGAAGAAAATCTCACACCAGATGTGCCTAGAATTTTCAAATCTGATCATCAAGTTTTGTACTTTTTCTGCCTCAATTCCATTAAGCTTTACCAAATATACCATTGGTTTTTTGCAGATGCCTGCAATTGGTAGTTTTTCTCCACTACCTTTGAATATCAGAATCAGAGAAATCTGAAATTAAATTATTGATAGACCTCAGTGGGGCAACAGTCATCCTTGAGCATTGCATTATTTACACAATTGCAGAAACTAATGATTTCACTCAAACAGCTCCTCATATAGTGAACTTCAAGGGAATCTGTGAGAGCTAAAGTTTTGTTAACCCACATGTGCTGGAGTGGCCAGTTGCCAATTTATCAAATATCCTGACTTTCAAAAGTGCCAGATATCGAACTTTTTGTGTACATGCGAGTCTTGAAACAATACAAATACTCAGCTGGGCAGACAATGTGTGGAGAGTGGAGTAAAGGTGACACTTCCAGTTCATTTACCTTTTAACAGAACATATTTATTTCAAGATCTTGGATATCTGCAACTTTTTGTATTTTTAAATCCAATCCACCTCAAAGATATCTAATGAATATTTGATATTTGATGTTATTGATGTTATGGTATTTGATGTTATTGCCCTTTCATTTCAAACTTTATTCAGTTGGTACAAGTTTAGAATTTCCCAATTTTTGCACCTACTTTTAAGCAAATTTACATTGTGCATTTTCTCACCACCTTTTCTTTCACCTTCCAATTATTCATTTGATTGTATGTGTAATATTTTTTGTGTTAATAACCACATGTTTGGATGTGCTCAGTCATGCCCATTGCTGACTGTGCCTCAGGCTCCTTCCACTGAACCCCAAATAAAGGCATCTGTGCCACAGCCCCCTCCTCAGTCCAGGACGTTCAACCAGCATGCACTTGCCTCCATTCTGTTGTGAATAAAAGCCTATTAGTTTTTCTACAACTAGTCTTTGAAGTTATTGATGGTGCATCAATTTTAAACAGCTTTACAATGGATTCATTTATCTTTCTCAAATTCTTAATGTTGTGGTATATTCTGGATTCCAAAAGCAACTGTATAAATTAAGTGGTTGATAAGCACCTTAAAAGGCTGAGCTAAGTAAATGATTCTGATTACAAACACCTTGGTCATAATCAAAACACTTAAAAAATGTGAATATAATTTCTGGCCAAAGCACATGTATAATTTCCCTGTAAAGATTCAAAACAAATGATCTCATTTGTTATTTGCCCATCACATGTTTTTTTTTGGTGTTTTAATCTCTCATCATACATTCTATCATTGAGACTACTTCCTCGAAATGTAACCCAAGTCAGCTGTACAAAAGAACGGAATATCTGAGGGAGGATAAAGAGTGCTGCCACTTCCATCTCGGGTCAGTACGCAACTCGCCCCAATAGTACACTCAATTTTTGAATGAATCGAAAGTCCCAATTGCCAGTGAAAATACAGGAAATTAATACCAAGACAGAAGGATATACACGTTCAAGAATTTTCAGGCAGGATTTACCAACAATAAATAATTCTTATTACAGTAATAAAAATGAGGTAATGTTCTTCAGAATTACCTTCATGCTTCTATTCCAAATCTTCCTGCTAGACTAACATGGAAAAATGGTTACCAGAAGAATATATGATGGCTACCTCTGTTCCTTATTGGGCTTCAGACATTAGTTGATTCATGGACGATAAACTCGCAAAAATAAATTTGGGATTTAATTGCTCTTTTTTTTTGCTGGTACTTATTCGTCTTTGTCATATTTTCTTGTTATGATTCATTTATGTTCAATTAACCAGATACTTGGTTGATGTATTAAGAGATGCATGGCAACTTGACTCAATTAATCAGTTATAAAACATCTTTCCATTGTCCAAGACCAGATAATAATGTTGATGAATTTTTAAGCATGTAGCATGGATAAAAAAGTTAACGTCTGAAGTACTCTTCAGAAATTAATATTTAGGTGAATTACAAGTGGGTTACTAATATAGACCAGTTGAGAAATGTTTAATTCCATAATTATGCACAATATTGCAGTTTTCCGACAATTAGCTCTTAAAAAGCTACTGTGCAACTCAAGATATTTTTTGTTTGCAATGTTATGTCTCAAACCAGCAACAACAGAAGATGCAATTCAAAAGGGTTAAATTTTAACTCTATTTATTCATGAATATTAACAATGTAATGTCTGAACACAATTAATCCCACTGAAAGTATCTATAGCAATATACAGATATATATTTATAAACTGTGTATATGTGGAAAAACCCAGACCATTACAGTGTGTGCCCAATAATCAAAAAGGGAAAATCTCCAAAAATTCCAGGTCAGTCAGTCAGTCAGTCAAGTAAGTCCTTTTAAACCACAGTGCACAGAATTCAATCTCAAAGTTCAATATCCAAGTTCAGTTCTTTAACTAATAACAAAGGATGCAGTATTGAACATTGGAGAGAAAAATGATTGATGTTGTGTTACTGTAAACGTACAAATCCACACTTATGAGCCATGTGCATTTCACACAGCTCTCCAGCTACCCTCTGCCATTTCAATGCCATTCTGCCACTCTAACTGCCACTCTCTGCTTCACAGCTGGATTCTCCCTTTAAAGATCTCTAAAGTTCCAAGCAATTGGCAAGTCAGCACTCAGCTGTACCACAAGTTGCACAAAGCTCTTCAGTGAAATCCATCCAGTCCATGGTCCAAAAAGGTCAGACCATGGTCCGTAATAGCAAAGGTTCAAAGATAAATAATTATTGAGAACCGATAATTTAATAAATGCTCCTTCTTATAGGCAATTTTTAGTCAGGAGCCATTTTGGTTTAAAAAGTTTTAAATGGTCTGTTTGGAACTTAAGAGTGGTGCACAATCAATGCTGATCTTTTGATACATTTGGAAATAATGCTATAATATCAGCAAATGTCTACTATTAAGATTTCAAGCAATCTAATGTTACCCTATGGTTCAAATTAATTTCAATGACTCCACAAACAGCAGTCACATGTGGTTTTTTTTTAATTAGAGCTTTTCTCAACTAATTTTAGCAGCAGGCACAAATGTAACTGTTCGTTCAAATTATTTAACCACTATTATACATCGAATTGCAGCTGTGGATGTCTGTCAGCATTTTGAAGATACATTCAAAACACTTGCAACATGCTGAAAACACAATGCAAATCCAAAATGATGACTTAGCTAAAACCAGCATTAACATGATGAGTACAGGTTTGCGGTTTTGTTCTGAGAATATATTACTTTACTTGATATTACATGGCTTCATCACAACAGGAAATCAAGGATGGTTAGAATAATTGCAGCCTGAGGTTATACAAGCATGGTTGCCTTGCCACATGTTCAAGATAGTGGTGCCCATGCTATAAAGGCAATGTGCTGCTAGTGAAGCAATGTAGCAGGAATGTGTTTTTCTGCGTTCCTATGCTGGGTTCTGCTGCCTCGATATCCCACATCACCCTCGTCAAAGTTTAAACCAATCCTAGAATGGGCTTGCAGGGTTTACTTTACATCTGAGATCCACGGAGGTCTGGGGCCAAGATGGAAGGGCCCAAGCTCAGCAGCCCAGACCAGGAGGGTTGCAGGCTCCATGGGACCAGCAGACTGGTGCAGCCAATACTCCCTTCTCTCCACCCTTCTGGGAAGAAGAGACCTGGGAGAGGACCGACAGGGTCAGGGACCATGGCAGGAAATAAACAGAGCTCAGCGGCCGAATAACTCACTCCAGACTGGGGGGCTGCTGGAAACCAGCTACAGGACCAGGATTCCTGGGAGTTTTGATGGCAAGAAGGACTTCTGAAGGGCGTTGGATGCTGACAGGTTCTCACTCTCATTAGGTGTTTGGAACCAAGGGCTGAGAAGGGTGATTGAGATGCTCTGGGCTCAAGTACACTGCTGGAATGGACGGGAGAGTGAAGCTACAGAGATACGGAAGTATAGGAGATTGTGAGATCCATGGACACTCTATGTTTCCAAGAGGACTCTATTTTACTTCTCTTTCTTGATTTGATAGTCACACTGGAGTAGTGGTGCCCCTTTTAATGCCTTTACAGGACAAACAAATGAAAACAAATGTGCATTTTGTGAACATGACAATAAAGGTATCTTGAATCTTTTTTTCTGCAGACGTGTACATAATTTATTCAAATATTGTCAGGCACAAAATCTATTATTCTTCCCCCTTGTTACCGTCAAGTTTACTTTCAAGATTGGACTTCAAAATTCCAACAAGATTCACAGAACTATAAAAAACCTGCAATTAAAAATCATAACTGGAAGTACAATTAAATCAAAGCTCACTTTGCTGATCAGAGGCTCGGAGTTGTTTTGTTCATCCAACTCACAATGGCTACAATATAATGAATATTGTGATAAATCATAGCAATACAGACCCAGAAGTTACAAGAATTCTGGGGAGATATCAAGCTTTTGTAGCCATAAATTCAAACATTACAAATACGCCAGTCCCAAAACTTATCACCCTTGTTTTTTCCACCCAGAAATGTTACTTGCTGATGGGAACCCATCACATTTTCATCACACAAAACTCCACTGCTTGTAATGTCTCAATGGAGAAGCTCTTTCGCTGGTTAAACATTTACGCTCTGTAATATATTTTCCACCTTGCAAGAGGTATGGAACTTTTCTGTTTTAATTCTGCCAATCAAGGTGAAGCAGATTGTCATGGTTGATATTCCTTCAAAGAGAGTCTTTGTTAAGCCTCTCAATCTATTCCAGTGAGAACATGTTCAGTTTACATAATCACACTTCATAATCGTATCTCTCAATCATTGCAATAGGGGCAATAACCTTCTTAAGCATGAGAGGCAACTTCATGAGTTGCAGGCAATAAGCTGAAAAGTCACACACTTGGAAGCTAATTAGGCTGTGGTCGCGTCCAATAGAGGCCATTAACTGCAGTCAAAAAAAGTAACTGCTAATAACATAAAAGTGAAGACAGTTACCATAGCTTAAAGCTACAAGTGTCACCAAAAAAATCAGTAAGGGCCATCACAAAATGAAAGGTCAGAGAATTAAACTGGTTCATTACATTCTTGCATTTTCCATTTCTAAATAATTACTGTACTCACTGAACCATTTTGTACAGTTTTTCATTGTTTATGAAAGATATTCATTTGGATTTTGACTTGGAAGTGGAAAAGGCAAAAAACAGAAGGAAATAGAATGAGGTTTTAAATATAAATAAGCATAAAAATAAACTGCAAAATATAAAGCATCCACCAGATTATTAAATACTAGTAGCATCACAAGTAATGTCCTCATTGAAAAAAAAGCTATCTGTCAGAAAATGTAAATCATATGATAAGTATATATTCGATCTATCCAACCTCAGAGTATCGGTACAAATTGTTTTTGTGATATTATACAGATCTACCTTAAATTTGGAAATTCCAGCAAAATTCCCTCAACTTGCACGCAATAAAGTTGGCATAAACTGTATCAGTGTAGGCTTTAGTGCTTTTCACTGTGTTTTTAGTGCTGAAGAACATAAAAGGCTAAATTCCAGAAGTTACAAAACAAGGTCCTAGCAAGGCATTGACATGTTCTACATCACCAGCAGCCAGGAGAGACCATTGATGACTACCTGCTGGATCTGTGGACGCTTGCCAAGAAATGCAGGTACGAAGCGGATATGGGCCACATTCATGAGGAAGAACAGATCCGGGACACTCTAGTTGCGGGAGTCCACTCGAGGTACATGAGACAGCGACTACTCTAGTCGGGTAAGAAGGACCTGGCTAGTCACGTTGAACTGGCCAAATCATTGGAACAGGCCAAGCTCGAAAATGACAACCTCGAAGCCAGCGAGCTTGCTCACCCAGGTGACCCCTTCCAAGAACCAGCTGCTCTAGCTGCCTCAGCCCTAACAGGTGCCACTTACTGTGCTAGGGAGTGCTTTTAGTGCAGCAAGAGCCAGCATCCCCAATCTCGTTGCCCCGCTAAAGACTCAGTGTCTTCCAGCTGTTGCAAGGAAGGGCATTGGGCGAGGGTTTGCTGTGCGTGTGGAAACCAAGGGAAGTCCACAGCCTGCACCGCTCCCAGATCTGATTCCAACCCCAAGCTGTCTGTATAGTACAGCTGTCATTTGAAGGAGGGGAACTCTGTAAATTTTGCCTGTTTATACTTGAATTGTGTGTTCTGGTGTTGTTGGGTCTGGACTTCCTGTGTCACCTTAAAAGCATGACCTTGGAGTATTCTGGTCCCCTCCCCCCTGTAATGGTTTGGAACGGAGGGCCCCTAAAATCCAAACCCACATGCAGCCTCTCCACACTGAATATCGACCTCCCTCCTCCTCCTGAATCTGTCCTCGGACTGCAAACCCATTGATACCAAAAGCAGGAAGTACAGTACAGCAGACTGAGATTTTATAAAGTCTGGGACACATCTGATTGACAAAGGTATAATTAAACCAAGCACCATCCTGTGGAGAGTGCAAGTGTTAGTGGTAAAAGGGGAAAACAAGTCCAGGCTAGTAATTGACTATAGCTAAACCATTAATCTGTACTCACACCTGGATGCATTCCCCTACCTCAATTTCGAACATGGTGAATGATATTGTGCAGTATCGTGTCTATTTGACCACTGACCTGAAAGCTGCCTATCACCAGCTGCCAATCCATTCCAAGGACAGGTCATATACAGCATTTGAAGCTAACGGTCATCTCTGTCAATTCCGGAGGATCCCTTTTGGTATCACTAATGGGATTTCTATCTTCCAGAGGCAGATGGACAGAATGGTGGATGAGTATGTGTTGAAGGTTACCTTCCCCTACCTCGATAATGTCATCATCTGTGGCCATACCTTGGAAGACCATGACGCTAACTCCCAGAGTTTTTTCCACGCGGTGAAAACCCTGAACTTCACTTGACTCCAACAAGTGCGTGTTCAGGACTAAATGTTTGGCTATCTTTGGCTACGTGGTGGAGAATGGCATCATTGGTCCTGACCCCGATAGGATGCGCCCCCTGTTAGAGCTCCCCGTTCCCAAGACCACAAGGGCTTTTCTCATATTACGCCCAGTGGATCCCTCAATTCGTTGATAAGGTTCACCCTCTCTTAAAAGCCACTAATATCCCCCTCTCAAATACCTCCGGAACCACATCACAAAAGCCACCATGCATGTGGTGGATGAGAATGTACCTTTCTAAGTGGAAAGCAATACTTCGGATGTAGTCCTGGCTGCTACCAGGCACCAGACGGGCAGGCTGGTTGCACTTTTTTCTCTGACATTACAAGGCCAAGAGCCCTGGAACCCATCTGTGGAAAGGAGGTTCAAGCCATTATAGAAGCCGTGAGGCACTGGAGACACTACCTGGCTGATAGGAAATTTACGCTCCTCACTGGCCAGCACTCTGTAACTTTCATGATTATTAATGTCAAGATGAGGAAAAATCAAAAAATGACAAGATTGCTAGGTGGAGGATCGAACTCTCTACCTACAATTATGACATCGCCTATCAGCCAGGAGCCCTTAATGACCCTCCAGATGCCTTATCCAGAGGAAGCTGTGCCTCTGCACACACCGGTCAACAGTGGTTTCTCCATGAGCTCTGCCATCCAGGGGTTACCTGCATGGCTCATTTTGTCAAGGAGCACAATTTGCCCTACTCCATGGAAGACATCAGGGAAATTACCAGGTCTTGCCAGGTCTGCGCGGAGTGCAAGCCACACTTCTATTGCCCCGCAAAGGCCCACCTGATCAAATCATCGAGGCCTTTTGAACAGCTCAATGTTGATTTTAAGGGACCTCTCCTCTCCACGAACAGGAACACTTTCTTCCTCTCTATCATTGATGAGTACTCCCGCTTCCTGTTCACCATTCAGTGTCCAGACACGTCCACTTCGTCAGTCAAAAAAGCCCTAGACTCCATTTTCACCCTGTTCGGGTATCCCAGCTATATTCATAGTGACTGGAGGTCATCCTTTATGAGTGACAATGGGCAGATTGAAAAGGAGAATGCCATGGTCTGGAATGCTGTCAAACTGGCACTGATGTCAAAAAGCCTTCCAGAATCCTGCTCGCACCAAGTCCTCTCTATGGCGCTCCATTCCATCCGATCACTACTATGCACCGTGATCAGTACTACTCCTCACGAGTTCCTATTTTAATTTTGAAAGAAGGCTGGCATCGGGAACTATACTCCCAACCTGGCTTACAACTCCTGGTCCAGTCCATTTCATGAAGCACATGAGGAGAAGCAAGACTGACTCCTTAGTGAAAAGGGTGAAACTGCTCCAAGCCAATCCAACGTATGTCTATGTGGAGTACCCAGATGGCAGGGAGGACATCGCCTCCATCAGGGACCTAGCACCCACCGGAACAGCGGGTCCATTGCCTCACGTGCCCTGTGAGCCACGGAACTCATTCTCACCAACCTCAGTCAGGGCCTCAGGGGATCCAGTACAGGAGGAAAGTGCATTCCCCTCCACCATTGAGCCAGAGACCCTGCCCACCTCTCCTCCCTCACAAGGGGACCAGGAGACTCAAGGAGTTCAAGGCCCCCCAATGTTAAGGTGCTTCATCAGGATCTCTGGACACTTAAATCTGTAAATTTGTAAATAACTGAATTTTTTCTGAACCTATGTTCTCTGTCTTCATTCACAGACCCTAAATTCTACTGGAAGGGGTGAATGCTGTGAACTGGGATTCACTGGTAGTGTGCCATGCTGATGGCTGGCTCCGCCTCCCAACTCCACCCCCATCTGCACACATATAATCCTGGATTCCCACCTAAACCCAGAACCCTTCTGAAGACTACTGTGAAACGCGACCCATAGTTATAAGCTAATAAAATTGTTTGTTCTCCCTCCAGTCGTGAGAGCTTTTATTCCCATTACACATACCGAAAAGAAAAACAATAATTTGTCTTCTGGCTCACTGCCATGCTTCCTTCTGTGCTCTTTATAAAAGGGATTGAACATTTTGACAACTTTCTCAATTCATGCTCCTCTAACAAATGTTACTGTATTGGTGCATTCAAATTCTTGCCAGCTTCTGTCACACCCAGTAAATAAATGGTCAACAAGAGATTAGTTTCCTGTGATGTCATTAAGTGGTGGGAAGTGTCAATATCATATTATAGATTTGAAACAAAACTCATTTGAATCTTCCACAATTCTGTGTGTTCAACATTATTTACAATGAGTCTCAGGTGTTATTTCAGTGGTCAATTTCCATTTTCTGAATCACTCATATTTATGCACATCTTGATAAAGTAATATGGATAATATAGTACTTTGCAGCCTATACTCAGGATGTTTCTGTTGTGGACTTACCAGCTTTATTCCATGTGTGTTCATTACATCATGAGCAAAACGATTTTGACATCAAATGTATACAAAGGAGATGAGATAGTGGTCTCGTTTAGACAGCTCATCTTAACCTTGCAATTTTTTTTTTCATTTTTATATTTTGAGTAACCTTGCAGCAAATAAAGGGCTAATTGCAATTGCAATTTTGATCAAGCTATTGAGACTGTAATTGACTGAAGAAGCTTTATTATTTTAGGAATATCAAATGAATACAGCTCAATGAAGCCCGGACATTATACTAATCTTACTTCATTATGCAAATAAAAATGCAGCAAGTACACATTGTTCTTTTATAAAATATGTTCAGGCCATTTTTTAGCGACAGGACATTATGTTTAAAGATATGATCAATTGTGTCAGTTAATTTGGAAAATGATTTATCCTACTTTCATTTCCACCCTGATTCCCTAATAACTGCTCCATTGAACATCACTTCAATTTTTGTCTGCACAAAAATGTTTTCAGCTACTTTTTGCAATAAATATGTTGAAATGACAAATAATTAATGTTCCAAGGATAAAACTACTGGGCCACACACTTCAAATTAAAATTTGAAGAGATTGAATATTTACTTATAAAACAATTTACAAATCTCTTTCAAAAGCTCCTCAGGATGGTATTGAGGTTATTTCATCACTAAGCTAAATATAGAGTGCCCTGTATATTGACTGTTCTCACTTAGAAACAAAACTTGCTACTCCAACTTACAATGTAAATGAATGAAATCAAGTCTATCTATGAACGTGATATGAAATAACTTGATATTAAATTAAATGCTAGTTACATGTTATTGTTTTGCTGGGAAAGATATGTCCCACAGGCAATTCCATATTTAACATGCTCGAATCTTCAAAGCATTTCATACATAAAAATATTGTATGCTTGGGGCAACAACCTTTCAATCTTTTTAGAAATTTGATGCAAGATTATACATGGGATTACATTACTCATCAAGTAACTGCAACTGACAGATAATAATCAACCAACCAGGCACTTTGTCACAGGTAAATTATTAAATTCTACTATCATACAACCCAGTTAGAGTTAATCAAAAGAAACCAATCTTGAATTTTGAATTTTTTTCACAGAGATTGAGATGAACTTTTCTGACAAAGCAAATAGGTAATCTTGTTCCTCCACAAACAAAAGAACACAATCTTAGCTTCAATCACATAAGATTTCATGAAACATATTTTAACTCGACATTTCCAATGTCAATCTGAAATGCCAAGTCATTAAATGTTTTATTGTGTACCTAAACCACATAAAATAAAACTGACAGTTGCTTTGAAAGCTATTTTATCAGGTAAATTTAATTGCCAGAATGATGCTAATGCAATGATAACAAAGGCATGACCTCCTGGACACTTACATAAACCGCTAAATTTAAACAGAACTCAGTGGGTATATGGATGTAATTTCATCCAGAATAATCTAAACACACTGTTTATAGCTGTCTAAAAGGAGCATGCCAAACTGCAAGAGTTTTTCATCTCTGCTGGGACCAAGGAAAGCTGCCTCAGGACCTTCGTGATGCCATCATCAACACCCTGTACAAAAACAAAGGCGAGAAATGAAACTGCTGAAACTACAGGGGAATCATGCTGCTCTCCATTCCAGGCAAAATCTTCACTAGGATTCTCTTAAATAGAACAATACCTAGTGTCGCCAAAAATGTTCTCCCAGAATCACAGTGCGGCTTTCGCGCAAACAGAGGAACTACTGACATTGTCTTTGCCCTCAGACAGCTCCAAGAAAAGTGCAGAGAACAAAACAAAGGACTCTACATCACCTTTGTTGACCTCAGCAAAGTCTTCGACACCGTGAGTAAGAAAGGGCTTTGGCAAATACTAGAGCGCCTCGGATGCCCCCCAAAGTTCTTTAACATGGTTATCCCACTGCACGAAAACCAACAAGGTCGGGTCAGATACAGCAATGAGCTCTCTGAACCCTTCTCCATTAACAATGGCGTGAAGCAAGGCTGCGTTCTCGCACCAACCCTCTTTTCAATCTTCTTCAGCATGATGCTGAGACAAGTCATGAAAGACCTCAACAATGAAGACGCTGTTTACATCTGGTACCGCACGGATGGCAGTCTCTTCAATCTGAGGCGCCTGCAAGCTCACACCAAGACACAAGAGCAACTTGTTCGTGAACTACTCTTTGCAGACGATGCCGCTTTAGTTGCCCATTCAGCGCCAGCTCTTCAGTGCTTGACATCCTGTTTTGCGGAAACTGCCAAAATGTTTGGCCTGGAAGTCAGACTGAAGAAAACTGAGGTCCTCCATCAGCCAGCTCCCCACCATGACTACCAGCCCCCCACATCTCCATCGGGCACACAAAACTCAAAACGGTCAACCAGTGCACCTATCTCGGATGCAAGGATCGACAACGAGATAGACAACAGACTCGCCAAGGCAAATAGCGCCTTTGGAAGACTACACAAAAGAGTCTGGAAAAACAACCAACTGAAAAACCTCACAAAGATTAGCATATACAGAGCTGTTGTCATACCCACACTCCTGTTCAGCTCTGAATCATGGGTCCTCCACCAGCATCACCTACGGCTCCTAGAACACTTCCACCAGCGTTGTCTCCGCTCCATCCTCAACATTCATTGGAGTGACTTAATCTGAAACATCGAAGTACTTGAGATGGCAGAGGCCGACAGCACTGAATCCATGCTGCTGAAGATCCAACTGCGCTGGGTAGGTCACATCTCCAGAATGGAGGACCATCGCCTTCCCAAGATCGTGTTATATGGCGAGCTCTCCACTGGCCACCGAGACAGAGGTGCACCAAAGAAGAGGTACAAGGACTGCCTAAAGAAATCTCTTGGTGCATGCCACATTGACCACCGCCAGTGGGCTGATATCGCCTCAAACCGTGCATCTTGGCGCCTCACAGTTCGGCGGGCAGCAACCTCCTTTGAAGAAGACCGCAGATAGTCCTTCCACATCTATAAGTAAAATCAAAGATAAAAAATACCAACTTCTTCAAAGAATACAGCAACAGTGGAAAGAGAATAGAATGTGGGAAATGATTATCAACAGGTTTGGCATAGGCAACTAAAAATGCAAAGGAAAATGGATATGTTAGTAGTTAATACACAAAAATGCTTGAGAAACTCAGCAGATCCCAGAGCATCCAGAGGAGGCAAAGATATGTAACCAATGTTTTTGACATGAGCCCTTTGTCGTGTTGTGAGCAAAAAACTAGGCAGGTGCCTGAATAAAAAGGCAAGGGGAGGAGGGAAGAAAATGTTAAGGGGAGGAGCACAGGCCAACAGTCACGAAGCCCTAGATGGATGTAGATAGGAGGGCAGGAAAGAAAAGCTGAGAACTGATTGGGGGAGGGGGGGGTATCTCTGTGAATGCAGAGCTAGAGGAAAGGAGATAGAGGGAAAAGGAAAGAAAGAGAGACAGAGCTAGAAGAATCCAGAATCAGAAATTATTATCATGAACATGTCACAAAATACGTTGTTTTGCAGCAGTGTTATAATGGAAATATTGCAATAAATTACATTTTAAGGAAATAAATAAATATGAACAAAAAGAAGAGAGTATGACATGGTGTCTGTGGTTGATTGTCCATTCAGAAATCTAAGAGCAGAGGGGAAAAAGTTGTTTTTCTACCTTTGGGTGTTCGTCGTCAGGCCCCTGTACCTCCTTCCCGATGGCAGGAGATGAAGGCCCTTAAGGATAGAGGCTGCTTCCTTGAGCCACCCCCTCCTGTAGATAACCTTGATGCAGGGAAGACTGATGTCCATGATGGCAATGACCAAGTTCATAACTTCCTGTAGTTTATTTTCAGTCATCTGTGTTGGCACCTCCATAGCAGACAGTGAAGTTTTGAGCCAGAATATACTTCATAGCACACTTATAGAAATTTCCAAGTGTCTTTGCTGACGTACCAAATCCTCTCAAACTCCTTACGAAGTATAGTTGCTGGCGAGCCTTCTTCAGGATTGCGTCAACATGGAGTCCCCAGGTTGGAGGATGCTCAGACAAAATATGAGTGCTGTTCCTCCAACTTGCAGGAGGTCTCAGTTTGGGAATGCAGCAGGCTATGGCAGACATGTCAGCATGGAAATGGGATGATGAAAGGAAAGAGGTGGCCACTGTGAGATTCTCGCTATTGCAGCGGATAGAGCAAAGGTGTCCAATTAAGCAATTTCCCAGTCTGCATCCAGTCTCTCCAATGCAGAGGAGACCACAATGGGACCACCGGAGGCAGTAGATGACCACTGCAGATTTGCAAGTGAACTGTTGCTTCCCTTGGAAGGACTGTTTGGGGCCCCGAATGGTGGTGAGCGAGGAGGTGCGGGTGTGTGGATATGTAGTCATAGGGGTAGGTACAAAGGGACCAACTAGTTGGAGTAGACAAAGGACTCAGAGAGGGAGGTGGAGAGGGAAGAAGGGAAGATGGCAGTGGGATCATGTTGTAGGTGGCAGAAATTGCAGAGCATGCTATGTCAGATGCAAAGGATGGGAGTGGGGTAGTAATTTACAACAAGGGGGATTCTGTCCTTGCTGCGAGCATCGTGCAAGCATGAAGCAGCACCAATGTAGTCTTTAATGTAGTGGAGAAAGAGTTGAGCAGCATTGCCTGTGTCAGCTTGCACCATGGATTGCTCCACATAGCAGGCATAGGTTGGGTCCATGGCTACCCTTCTGGCTTGGTGAAAGTAGGATGAGTCAAAGGTGAAGCTATTAAGGATGAGAACACGTTTTTCTAGCCAGATAAGGTTGGTGGTGGAGGGAGACTGGTAGGACTGTTGTTGAGAAAGAAACTGTAGAAAACCACTATTATGCTATGGTTGGCTGCTGCCAGCTGGACACACCTCCTGAGACCGATCCTACCCCTAGCCCTCTGCATGCTCCCCATTTCACTTTGCCTTGATCAGTCATTCCAGTCTACAGTTAATAAAAGCCTACCCGTTTCACAACTTGATGGTGTGTCAATTTTATTAACTATAAATGTACCTGAAATGTACCTTAAACTCAAGAAGTTCAACATAGACCCGTGATTATCTGATGTCTCGAACACATTCAAACTCTTGCCACGTTGTTTTGAAGATTTCCTGATGGCAGCCGTGGATGTTATCAACATGGATAAAAACCGACTGAGGCTCCTTTTTTCGCATGTCGGACTCCTGGTATTCCTGATAATGATGCCAGCTTGTACCTGCAGGCCATGGGAATACTGAAGGCCCAGTATCGCAGGAGGGTAAATAAGGCACCTCTTGGCCACCAGAAAACAGTGACCTGGTGAGTCAACCACCATAACCTGCAGGTTCTCCAGAACCTATGCAATACATGCAACTGCAAGGCCGTGACAGCTGCTCAGAATGCTAAGGACCTCATTTGGGATGTTTATGTGGCAGGTATATGCTCCGGTAACATCAGGTAGAGACTCCTGGAACAAAAGGTACCTTATCTTCAGACGGCGGTTGAATGGACAGAGAACCTGATGATGGCCCTCCAAAACTCCGATGATTACTCGGACACCTCTTAGTTGCCACGGGCACCACGATCTTGGGATGGGGTATCGTCCGGTGCCTTGCGTGACTGGTCACTGACACCATCCCACTCCTCTAGTGACCTGTCCTTGGTCACCATTGCGGGTGATCACCCCAAATGCTACTTCTGTGGGCAGAGTAAGCACCTGATGAAATGCTGCCTTGCTAAGGAGATGGTCTGTCCTAGATGCAGAAAAAAAGGTCACCATGCCAAAGTCTGCCAGTCCAAATCATCTGCATAACCTTGCAGCGTCGCGTGCAGACAGTCACCACACAAACTAGCGACGCCATGTGCAAATAATGGGGGGGCCACCATGTTGGACCATGCGGCAATCACCATCTTCTCAGGCCTACAGGAGAACAGCAAGGGTGGTTATTTTGGGATCGTGAGTACCCATCGGACTCAGACAACAAGTCTATGCAGGACTCCATCACCCTGAACCAAGAGAGTTCACATGAACTCACCAAGTCCACGATGGATGTCCAGGTAAATGGACGTGTTACAAACTGTTTATTTGACAGCAGGAATAGAGAAAGTTTTATTCACTCCAATATTGCTAAGCTCCTATTCCTCAAGGTACAGCCCGCCAAACACAAGATATCACTTGCGTCCAGATCCTATACAGCAGCCATCTATGGGTTTTGCGTAGTGACCCTGACCATTGGAGGCATAGATTACTCTTCATGCCAGAACCCTGTGCCCCCTTGCTACTGGGGCAAGACTTCCAGTGCCAACTTCAGAAAGTTACATTGAAATTCAATGGGCCCATCCCCCCTCACCGTTTGCAACAAATACTTCACAGATGGCCCTATACGTGTGACCTGTGGCCTCTTGACTCTCAAGATCAACCCCCACCCCCACCCACCCCCCCACCCACCCCCGTTTGCCAACCTCATCACCGATTGCAAGCCGGTGGCCACCAGAAGCAGATGATACTGTGCCGCAAACAAGGCATTCATTAAGTCAGAGGTTCAGCGTTTGTTGGGCTAGGGCATTATCAAGGCCAGCAATATCCCCTGGAGGGTCCAGGTGATTGTGGGAAAGAATGGAGAAAAGGAATAGGATGGTTATAGATTACAGCCAACCATCAACCAGTACATACAGCTTGATGTGTACCTCCTTCCCTGCACATCTGATATGGTCAACCACATTGAAAAATATTGGGTACTCTCCACAATCAACCTGAAGTTGGCATATCACCAGCTTCTGATCTGCCTGGAGTACCACCAGTATACAGCATTCGAGACAGACAGCCAGCTCCATCACTTCCTCCAGGTCCCTTTCAGCATCACCAACGGGGTCTCTGTTTTCCAGCAGGAGATAGACTACATGGTGGACTACTATAAACTGCAGGCCACTTTCCCATTCCTTAATAATGTGACCATCTTCAGCACTGACCTGAAGACCATGATACAAATCTCTGTAAATTCCTCCAGGCAGCAAAACTCCTGAATCTTACTTATTAAGGACATGTGTGTTCCGGACAGCACGACTAACCATCCTCACCTGTGTGGTCAAGAATGGCCTCATTAGCCCTGATCCCAACCACATGCATCCATTGATGGAGCTATGTCTCCTAAATATTCTCAAAGCTTTGAAGAGATGCCTTGGGTTCTTCTCATACTATGCTCAATGGGACCGCAAATATACAGACAAGGTTTTCCCATTGATCAAAGCCACCACGTTTCCCTTGCCAGCAGAGGCAAAAGTATCAAGGATGACATTGCCAAGGTAATCATGCATGCTACAGACAAGTCCACACCATTTCAAGTGGAGAGAGATGTGTCCAACTTTGCCCTAGTTGCTACACTCAACTAAGCAGGCAGACTTGCCACCTTCTCCAAGGCCCTGAAATTTGCCACTCCTCAGTCGAAAAGGAGGCCCAGACAATTGTGGAGGCAGTATGCCACAGGAGGCACTATCTTGCGGGAAAACGATTCACGCTCCTCACAGATCTGCAAGCCGTCGCATCATATTTACTAATAAGCAGAGGGGCAAAATCAAGAATGATAATATCCTCAGGTGGAGAATTGAACTGCCCACCTACAACTATGATACCCTCTACCTGCCTGGCAAACTTAACAAGCCCCCAGATGTTCTATCCCGTGGGACGTGTTAGTGTCCAAATGGACAGGCTACAGACCCTCCATAATAACCCATGTCACCCCGGAGTGACCAGGTTTTTCTATTTTATTAAAACTCGGAACCTACCATAGTCCATTGAGGAAGTCCAAACAATGGCTAAAAATATGCAGGTCTGCATCGAATGCAAAATACAATTCTACTGACTGGACTAGGTGCACCTGATCAAAGATACCTGCCCTTCGAGCACCTAAGCATTAATTTCAAGGGGCTCCTCCCCTCCTCCAATTGGAATGTCTACTTCCTTACAATCATCGATGAATACACCCGTTTCCCTTTTGCCGTCCCATGCCCGGACATGACCATGGCCACAGTCATCAAGGCCTGTTGCAATATCTTCATGCTCTTTGGGTACCCTGGCTTCATCCACAGTGACTGGGGGACCTCATTCATGAGTAATGAGCTGCAATAGTACCTGCTGGTCAAGAGCATCGCCATGAGCAGGACCACCAGCTACAATCTTAGAGAGAATAGGCAAGTTAAAAGAGAGAATGCCATCCTCCAGGTACTGAAGTTACAGGGGCTCCCTGTCTCCCAATGGGAAAAGTCCTCCCAGATTCCATTCGGTCACTTTTATGTACAGCCACCAATGACATCCCTCATGAACATATGTATGTTTCCTTTCCCGAGGAAATCTACGTCAGGGACTACCTGCCCGCCTGGCTTATCTCCCCAGGATTGGTCCTCTTCGGAACCATGCCATGCAATCTAAGATTAATCCATTGAGAGGGTCTACCTGCTCCATGCTAACCCCTAGTATGCCTACATTGTCTTCCCTGATGGGTGCAAGGACACAGTCTCAATCTGGTATCTGGCCCCATCACTGACCACCAATAGACACTCCATCTCACTTCTACCTTAGGGGAAACTGAGCCTGCGGCTGACCACTCTCCATCCCTGGCTACTGTTGTCACCCATGATGCACCAGCGCCACACTCCCTTACCCCCTCACCTGCACCCCCCCCCAATGAATTATAACCGGTGATGACAGGCCAACCCCACGACAGCACCCCCAATCATTACCACATTGTTCGCTGCAGCAGAGGAGACCCCCTTGATAGACTTAATCTGTAAAATGTATATATGTATATTGTCTTTTTTTTCGTTCTCACCTTGCAGGACTCTTCTTAAAGAAGAGGGGTGAATGTGGCAAGCCATTGTTATACTATGATTGGCTGCTGCCAGCTGGACACACCTCCCAAGAATGATCCTACCCATAGCCCTTTGCATGATCTTCATTTAATTCTGCCTTGATCAGTCAATGAAGTTGATGCTGTTCAAGTCTATAGTTAATAAAAGCCTATCAATTTCACCACTTCATTCTTTTGTGATTATTGATGTTGCATCAGAAACTGAGGAGTTTGCAGCCTTCAGTATGGGGGATGGAAGTTGATAGTGATTGGATATCTATGGAGGTTGTGGAAGTGATTACGGGCACACTCTGCCATGGCCCCCAGATGATGCAATGACAGGATTCTCCTTGTCCTCACCTACCACTCCACCAGCCTCTTCAGCCAACATATCATCCTCCGCCATTTCTGCCACCTACAACAATATCCCACCAACTGATACAACTTCACCTCTCTGCCTTCCACAGGGGCTGCTCCCTCTGTGACTCCCTTGTCCACTCCTCCCTTCCCACCAATTTCCCCCTTGGTACCTACCCCTGTGACGGCAGGAAATACTACACTTGCACCCACAACCCCTATCCACATCACCATTCTGGGCCCCAAACAGACATTTCAAGTGAACTATTACATCTGGTGCTTCCATTGTGGTGTCCTCTATGTCAGAGAGACTGAATGCTGAATGGGAGTCAGCTTCGTTGAGCACCTTCACTCTGTCCATTGAAATCTCCCAGTGGCAACCTGTTTCAATTCTCCACCAGATTCACATGCTAACCTGTCAGCTCATGGTCTCATGTACTGCCATACTAGAGGAGCACTCTCCCATATTCCGTCTGGGCAACATCCAACCAGATGGCATTAACATTGACTTCTCCAGTTTCCATTAGGCCAACTCCCACTATTTCGCCCTTTCCCTACCCACATGTCCCCCTTTCTCTAGCTTGGTCTCTCTCTTTTTTCCTTATCCCTCTGCCTCTTTTCCTCCATCTCTGCATTCACAGAGCTATACCCCCCTCCCCGATCAATTCTCAGCTTTCTTTCCTGCCATCCTATCCATGTCCATCTTGGCTGTGATCCTACCCCTGTCCTTTCTTCCCTCTTCTGCCTTTTTATTCAGATGCTGAGAAGGGCAATGTAGCAGTGCTATAGCAGCACTGCAAGCCTCAGAATGCATCAAACCAGCCATGTGACGTCAGTGCATGATGACGACAGCACGTGTCGAGTGCACGATTCGGGCTTTTAAAAGTTTGCGTGCGTGATAAAGGATAAATCCGATTGATTCACTCTAAAAATGCCTTGTGTGGTTATATTGTTGTGTCCATTGTGATTCCAGTGGCTACAAACCTATGTAAACTGAAAAGCTAATTATGAATCATACTTTTTCTCAACTCTGTTTCATTATTTTCTTTCCAAATTCAGCAACCACAGGGGAGTCCAAACTCCACATGATTGGGAACTTCAATGGATTTATTACAAAAGAAATTGAAAGCTGCAGGCAACAACCTTCCAACTTTGCTGCTGGAACATGCAGAGTATTTCCTTGGACTTCAATAAGAAATCATAATAACTTAATTCTAGGGAATGTTGAACACAGGCAATCCTCTGTATGAGGGCCATCATGGCAAAGGAAATTCACCCTGATAGAATTCATAATCTGAGATACGGAATAAAATTTGCCTTTGCAGAACTTATGTTTAAAAAAAAGTAAATGAATACAGTAACACAAGCAACCGGCAGCCTCAAGCAACTGTAAAATTACCAAGGAAAATAAATTTAAAAATTAAAAAGATATAAGAACAAAATTAAGAAGTAAAAAAATACGTAAATTTTAAATGGTAAAAGTCAATGTTTCCTGAAGTAACACACAAACCTTTGGTGAAGAGAGGAGCAAACTTTCAGCCAGCGAGTGATTTGATCATGCTTTGCTCGTAGCAGCTGATTGAATAAAGTTGTGTGAACCACAAGGAAGAAGAGCTGGTAGATGCCACTCGCCATTGGGGTGAATCTCTTAAAGTGTCTCCTTATCCTTGCTTAGTAAGAGTCACCACGGTCAGAGACTTTATCTGTAAACTTTGGTGGGGGGGGAGGGGGATAAATCATCTACAATGTTATTGCTCATCTCTCGGGCAGCTCTATGGAGGGGGAGAAACCTGCAGATGCAGTGACGGTCAAATGTTTTCAAAGAATGTGACTGAAAACTAAGTAAAATATTTTACGTTTTATATATTCATGCAAGTCGAGTTTGTTCAGTGTAACAACAATATAGTAATTTTATCATTTAAACTGCTTATTCTTAATACTTGGGCTTTGTAAGGGTAAGTCTCAAGCAACCGGAAAATACATTTATTTAGCACCTACCAAAACAGATAGGTACCAGATACCTGGAGTGTTACTGAACAAATTTTCTCAGCTCATATTTCTTCAAGTGTAGATAACACAGCTTTGCATTATGGAAAATCAGAAGACACACACACAAACACACACACAGATGAATAATTGCTTGATTCACTGTGCTGGCGTCAGGTGGCATCTAACAAGGCTTGTAAAATCTGGTGAAGACAAATCTGCCTTTATGGTTTCAGGGATGAGGTGTGCCATGTTTTCCTGAGTAATAGCCACCTTTGAGAAAGAAGGATTTTGTTGTGACTTTGGCATGGTCAATTTTCAGCAAGTGTTTTCATTTCTTCAACATTTTATTTTCACTTTATACAGAATTTAGCGTACTAATGTATCAACCTCTGGAGTTAAAAAGGCAAGCCATCTTATCAAGGTGTCCAGGGATTGCTGGCTCAATATAAAGACGTGTCAGTCAGGAGAAGCACTCAAAGATCATCTGGCACATCTATTCTCACAGACATTATTATGCTGACCTCTCAAATTTGGGCATTAAATGAGCTCAAGAAGAAAAAAATTGGTGCCAATCTTTTAAGCAATAAAAACAGGATGAACTCAGGCAACATCTATGAAGACAGAAATAGAGATAATGGCAATAACATCTATGGGTAAAGCAAGTCAGGTGCTTCCTGCATATCTTCTGTTGGAATGACAATTGGCTAAGTTATATGCTAAGTCGATATTGAAATTTTCAAAGACTTATTATTTTTGATCATCAAAATTATTTTAAAAGTACTCATTATTTTAAATTGATAATTATGAAAATAAACCTAAATGAAAACAATTACTCAAACAATTGCTTAAACAAACAATTAAAATAATCTAAAAAAAATTGGAATACATCTACCTTGATTACACTTTCTCCCACCCTGCTTCCTGTAAGAATTGTCATTTTTTTTCTAATTTCCCCTCTCTCTCTCTGTCACATCTGCACCAATGACACAACAGTCTGCAGAATGTCTTTCTTCTTCCCGAACTATGGCTTGTTCTTTAACATAACATGGAGAAATTCCAGCATTGTGTTTTTACTTCAACCATGGTGTCTGCCGACTTTTGTGTTTTACCTTTAACATAACGTCTGCTTTTCCTCTATTTCCTGCACCTCCCTCCTCCAAGGCAGTGTGAGAATGAAGTAACCTCAGGGTCTTTACCTTCCATCTATGTTCAACAGATTGTTCTTCACAATTTACTATATCTATTCGAATTTAATTTCCACAAGGTTTTAATCCTAAAGTTTTGGTACATTTCTGATATTTGAATTGCATAATTAATAGTTCAACTCACATAAATCAAATTAATTTTTTTTAATCTGCTGACTGACATATTGAACACATCCAGCATTTTCTGTTCACTGCTTCACAATGCAACCCAGTTTTCTTTTCAAGATTCTTTATTTTGCCATGTACTAATAAAAAATGTTTGCATCCGCATTTTGAATTCATGTTATTTTTCCTGCTGTGAGGGTAATTTGATGGTCCCTCGCCTTTCAAAGCATCTGCTGAAACAATATGGAACAGGGAAAAAATTGGGACATTTCATAAAAATAGGGAATCATCAAGAAAACAAACCTTTACATAAGAGGGAGCAAATATGAATTGTTTAATAGAGTTAAAAGACCCCTCCAGCATTAAACTTAAGTGCTAAGATTTACATACTGCAACTTAAATTAAATTGTTTAATTTAGACATACAGTACTGTAACAGGCCCTTTCAGCCCACGAGCCTGTGCTGCTCAACTGCATCCGACTGGACGGTGGGAAGAAACTGGAGCCCCTGGGACAAACCCATGCAGACACAGGGACAACATACAAATCCCTTACAGACAGCGTGGGATTCGAATCCTGGTCCCAATTGCTGTCTCTGTAAAGGAATTGCACTAACTGTTACACCAATCGTGCCACCCTAAAAACTATATGGGTATTTCTGTTAATTCTGCAGAACATAGTAAAATTGTTTCTCAAGTAGTCAGATGAAATGAATAAAAATGTAATTTAGATGAGATTAAACTTTATTAGTCATTGTGCCAAGTCAATGAAATGCAATTAGCATCTAACCAGAAGTACAACAAATAGTGCTATTTACAAGTAACTGTGAATAAAAGCAAGCACTCCAACAAACAAACAAGTAGAAAAATACAATCAGTACAATATTGGTGGAATACCTCTCAGTGATGTGTTGCAAGATTCAGCAGGGTCACAGGCTCAGGGAGGAAGCTCTTCCTGAGCCTGCTAGTTCGGGAGCCGAGGCTCCTGTAGTGCCCACCAGATGGAAGGAGAGTAAAAAGTCCATTGTTAGGGTGAGATGCAAGCTTGCTAAAGCTTTTCGCTCTGCCCAGGCAGTGTTTCTGAAAGATGTTCTCAACGCTGGTCAGTTGGGTACCGAAATCGGCTGGGCAGTTTTCAACACCCGTTGGAGTGCTTTATGGTCCGATACAGGACAGTAGCCACATCACACAGAGATGTTACAGGTGAGTCTACTCTCAATGGTACAGTGGTAAAAATCCATCAGTATCCGGGGACAGAATTCAGCTTACTTGATGCTCCACGGGAAATAAAGGCGCTGCTTCAGTATCTACTAACCATTTAACCTTTGAAAACATCAATAGTTGTGACCAAATGCATGATAACATAATCTTCATGTGTAAATCATAATAATATTTCAGGCAAAAGTTTGCATGGTGATATTTCTGTTGAATAATATGTTAATACTCCGGAGCACCACAGAAATTCACAGGACAGCATGAGTGCAGAATCAGAATTTATTGGCATGAAGATGTCACAAAATTTGTTGTTTTGCAGCAGCGTCAAAAGTGAGATTGTGTCACATTTATATAAACCACTTGACAAAATAACTAAAAATAGCGCAAGAAAAAGACAAAGTAATGTAGGGTCTATGGTCTATTGTTCATTTAGAAATCTGATGGAAGAGGGAAAGTGGTTGTCCTTGTGCCACTGAGTGCTCATCTTCAGGCTCCTGTACCTTTTTCCCCGATGGTAGCAATGTGAAGAGGGCATGGCCTGGGTGGTGGGGATCCTTGAGGATAGAGGTTGTTTTCTTAAGACACCGTCTCTTGTAGATGTCCTCAATGGAGTGGTCTGATGCTCGTGATGCAGCAGACCAAGTTAACTCTTGAGTTTATCTTGTCCTGGTTATTGGCACCTCCATACCAGGCAATGATGCAACCAGTCAGAATTGGTCTCCACAATACACCTGTAGATTTTTGAGTCTTTGGTGGAATACTGAATCTTCTCACGCTCCTCAAAGTACAGCTGCTAGTAAATAAGTCCCCTTCGTGATTTCATCAATATGGAGACTCCAGGACTGATCCTCAGGTATGTTGACACCCAGGAATTTGCAGTCAGCCACTGATGGGGTGCTTCTTTGAAAGAGAAACTGAAAACCAATGTTAGAGCCCTGTGCTTCCTTCTTCACATGACTCTACATCACTTTCAGTTTCAAACATTTTCAACCTTCCCTTAAAAAGGCACAATGGACCATCTCAATCACTTCTTTGGCAAACCATTACAAGCTCTAATAACCCTCTGCCCAATAAAGGAATTAATCCCAATCTTTCTGCTCATAGTTTGAGGATTTCCTGTTAATGCTTTCTCAACATTACTGTCTCCAAGTAGAAAAAAATGGCTTTCTTTTCTTATAATTTTATCCAAACCTACCATAATATGAAAATAATGCACATTAAAACTGCTTTGCTCCTATTCTACCTGTCAAAGTCCCATGCAATGAATCAGGTTTCCACCTTTTTTTTTCCTGAGTGTGAGACCTGTGCTAGATTCAGTATTCTCCCTCATTCAGTTTTCCTACAGACAATCACATATTGGCCAAAGTGACATTTGCAATGGTGTTACAGTGGTTTATGCACTTTAACTCGTGCTAAAAACAACACGTGTGAATCCCAATGAGAATTTCACCAATTCAGTGCAATTGCCAGCATTTTGCTGACTACCAATCAAGCAAAAAACTGCCAGACAACAGTAACACATCTTATGGATCAACCACTGACATAGGGAGGAGAGTAAAATCATGCTGTATTTCACCCAGAGGGACAGCACTGTCAATGGGGTATGGATGAGAGTGTCCTATGTGCCAGGGAGGCCAGGGCGTCTGCCATGGTAGCCATTAAAAGAGGATGGAAGGCGATATCTGGAATAGCATTGGCCAAAACGGAGAATTCCTCTGTCGTGGAACAATATCATGACTTACTGAGATTTGTCTGGGTCGCCGCTCTTCAATCATATCTTTACCCCAGTGATAGAAGACATCCACAGAGGAATGAGATGAAAATCCTTGTCCCCTCCTTTCAGATCAAGGGAAGCAGAGATAGTCAGGGGACTATCTCAAAGACTGTGGCTCAAATGAGGGCCACGTGCGAGATGATTTCATGAAGAGGTTTGTCATCCCTCAGAGGCTTTTTTTTTTAATCACATGGCATCTTTTGTGGCTGCTGGTGACAACTGGCCTGGATTCACAGCCAAAAGATCATACAGTCTTGTTGCCTCTGTAGTCACATGCTGATCAGGCTTGATATATGCTCTTTGCCACAGGGGAACAACTTTAAGCTTTAAAGGCGCAGCAATAACCCACCAAGGAGTAGCTTGAACACTGGAATACATAAATTTCATTAATAAATCACTGATCTCAAGAGATGCAATCCATGAGCAAACTCCTCTTCGCCAAAGCAAAGTGCATCTGTGGTCTTCCAACTGCCCCTCTAAACTCGCATTCTACCTTAATTAATCTCTGTGCCATAAATGCTCTGTGATTAGTAAGGAATTGCTTCAGGTGGTATGTGAATGGAAAGGGAAAGTTGAGAATCACTGCTCTTGGCCAGTTGCTACTGAAATGTTTTGTTTGAAAAAATTTGTCATCGGTTTCATAACTCCAAAAGAAACGGGCCATTCACATAATGAGTCAATTAGGTACAATTAAAACAGTGATTTTCAAATCTTTTTCTTTCCATTCACATACCACCTTGAGCAATCTCTATGCCATAGGTTTCTCTGTGATGAGTAAGAGATTACTTGAGGTGGAATGTGAGTTAGACAGGCAGTTTGAAAACCACTGATCTAAATGAAACTGGAGTGGCGATTGTGATATTTCTGCAGACCCTGCCCACCTCATTGAAGAGAGATGTGAATGGAGTGTTGCCAATAGTGACAAAAGAAACATCCACTGAATGAGTAGTTCAGCAACTAGGTGCTAAGGAAGCACTCCCTGTTGGTTGTAGCATGTGGTGAACTTTGCAAGGCATACGAGCCTATAGTCAGTTCTGAAGTTGCTCAGATGGGTATTTTGGACACCTGAGAGTCCCTTTAAACAGACACAAGGGCAACTTATTTGGACAAAATAAATGTTCAACATGAGAACTCAAAACTAGGGAATTCTATCTGGCCTTTCAAGCAGATTGCCAATTCATTATGTTCATGGTTGATCTTCCACCTCAGTGTCATGTTTCTGCACTATCCCCACATCCCTAAATTCTAGTTATGTCCAGAAATATCCAGGTATGTTCTGAATGAACTTAATGATGGAGCTTCTGATTGATTCGTTGGAAATTCAAAGCCAAAGGAATAATGTGAAAATACTTGGTCTTCCAGAGGTTATTGAAAGTTCCGATCCTATAAAAAATTTTAAGCATTGGATCCCAGAGGTGCTGGGTAAAGAGTTTTTTCCTGAAGGCTTGGAAATGGATCGGGCTCATAGAGCTCTGAGAAGAAAATTACTTCCAGGACAAACAGCGAGGGCAGTCTTGGATAGTTATTTAAAATACGAAGATAGAGAAATTATTCTACATATGGCAGTACAGAAAGCACGGCAGAATCAGTCTCCATTAATGGTTCAAAATAACAGAGTGTTTTTTTATGCCGATTTGAGCCAGGAGGTTATTAGAGAGAACATAATACGGCTAAAGATGTATTGTGTCAAAAAGGCTATAAGTTTGCTTTTAGTTATCCTGCAATTTTGAAGGTTTTTTATAGAAACATTCAATTTCAATTTTTTGAGAATGATCATGATGCTTTGGTTTTTGTTAATTCTTTGCCGGAACTACAAAGAAATGGGTGTTCTCCTCCATTGTCTCCTAAGAGGAGGGTCAATGGAAATGGGTATGGAAAGAATGGAAAGAAAGAAGAGTTGACACAAAGTCTTCTTGATGATGAAGATCCGGAGCAGTCGTTGGGCAAGGAATGATTGGGCTGAATATATGGACTATATTTTATTGTGTTTAATTAAATAATAAATATGTATCTGGCTGGTGGGGTGGATGACACTGAAAAATTTGACAGTCATCTGCCACTAGTGGGTTTATCACACCCAGATTTTTAGGGTATTACTACCTTTAGATGTTTTTTTTTTGTGTTTTACTGTTTTTTTTAGGGTTTTTTTGAAGAATTATAGAGGGAAGCATTATTTTATAGCGTGTAAATATATTAGTAGTTAAAAATGATGATTAAATTGAATTTTGCAACTTTTAATATTCAGGGATTAAATAATCCAATTAAGAGAAAGAGAATATTGGGTTATATTTTAAAAATTGAAAATTGATATTGCTTTTTTACAAGAAACACATTTGACTGAAAAATAACATTTGAAATTGAAAAGAGGTGGTTGGTCATGTTTTTTTCTTTTAATTCTAAGGCAAGAGGAGTAGCGATTTTGATTCATAAAAAATTACCATTTGAATTTGAATCTTCAGAGGGGTATGCTGGTAGAGTATTAAGAGTGAACTGTTAAATTTTTGCTGAACCTTGGAATTTGCTGAATCTTTATGCCCCTAATATAGATTATGAGCAGATTATTTCAGAAGCTTTTTTACTGTTCAAGTTAATGAAAATGTCTTAGTTTGTGGTGATTTTAATTGTGTTCTGGACAAAATTGGACAAAAATCAAAAAAGTATAAGGAAATCAAAGATGGCAACACAAATTAATGTGTTAATGAAAGATTTAAATTTGGTGGATATTTGGAGAAAAGTTAACCCTACAGAGAAAGATTTTTCTTTTTATTCTTTACGACATGATTCATTTTCTAGAATTGATTTATTTTTGGTATCAGCACATTTACAAGGTAGAATATTACAAGCTGAATATAAAAGTAGAGTTATATCAGATCATTCATTATTACTTTTTGCTTGTGAAAATTTGGAGGTGGTACGTCCGTCATGTAGATGAAGGTTTAAAGCAATGTTATTAAAAAATACAGAGTTTGTTACTTTTGTTAAAGGGCATATTTCTTTATTTTTGACTGAGAATGTTAATTCTGTGGATAGTCATTTTGTTATATGGGATGCTTTAAAAGCTTATTTGAGGGGGAAGATTATTAGTTATTCTATGAAAGTTAAGAAACAATATATATCAGAAAGTTTAGAGTTAGAAAATAAGATTGCTGAGTTAGAGAAAGATTTTCAGAAAGTTGTAACAGAACATAAAAAAGTTGCATTAGCGAAGTTGTAATTATGTTATAATACTTTACAAACTTATCAGTTTGAGTGCTTAATTAATCAATCTAAACAACGCTATTATGATTTGGGGAAAGAGCTCATAAGGTACTTGCTTGGTAATTGAAAGCTGAACAGACATCTCGGGCTATTAATGCTGTTAAGAAGAATTCAAAAGTTACTTCCAAACCTCAGGAAATTAATGACCAGTTTTATTTATTTTATTTGAAATTAAATACTTGTAAGGGGAAACAGGATAATGGTAATATTGACTCTTACTTATCTAAATTAAAGTTACCGGTATTAGATGGAAATGATGTTCAGGAATTGGAATCTCCATTTATGGATTTTGAAATTAAGGAAGCTATTCAGGAAATGCCTAATGGAAAGTCCCCAGGGGATGATGGATTCCCTGTGGAATTTTATAAAATTTTTATGATGATTTTTCTAATTTATTTGGAGAAGTGTTGAATCAAGTTACTGAAGATCAGAAGTTGTCAGAATCATGTTCAAGTGCTTTAATAACTGTCATTCCAAAAAAAGATAGAGTTCCATTAAAAGTGTTTTCATATTGAGATATTTCTTTATTAAATGTAGATTATAAAATTATTGCGAAAGTTTAGCTAATAGACTTGCTAAATATTTACCTAAATTGGTACATATTAATCAAACAGGTTTTATTAAGAATAGAAATGCATCAGACAATATATTTCAATTAATTACTTTGGTCAACGCACATTGAAAACAACCTAACCATTAGATGCAGAAAAAGCTTTTGATAGGGTTGAGTGGAATTTTTTATTCAAAGTGTTAGAGAAATTTAAATTTGGCCATTTTTTATTGATTGGGTTAAGGCTTTATACACCAACCCAATCACTAGGGTGGTGACAAATGGAGAGATTTCTTCACCATTTAAATTGATTTGTTCAACTTGACAGGGCTGCCTATTGTGACCAGCCTTATTTGTGTTGGTTATTGAACCGTTAGCTCAGGCTATTAGACAAAATGAAGAAATTAGAGGGTTGAGGGTTAAGAATAAACAATATAAAATTAACGTATTTGCGGACGATGAGTTGGTATATTTGACGGAACCGGAACGGTCGTTGAAACAATTGCAAGAGTGTTTGTTGAAATTTGGAGAATTATTGGGATATAAAGTTAATTGGGTAAAAGTGAAATTTTACCAGTTGGAGTGGGAGATTATTCTGAATTTAAAACTATTACAAAATTAAGGTGGACAAATAAAATCAAATATTTAGGTATGTTTATGGATACTAATTATCAATCATTACATCAATTAAATTATGTACCTATATTAAAATGGATTAAAGCAGATTTGATTAAGTGGAAAGATCTTCCATTAACTTTGATTGGTCGGGTTAATTGTATTAAAATGAACATTTTTCCTTGGATTCAATATTTATTTCAGTCAATACCTTGTTTACTTTCTAAAGGATTTTTTCAAGATTTGCATAAAGCAGTGCGAGAGTTTTTATGGAAAGGTAAATTAGCTCGAGTGGCATTGCATAGACTTACATGGAAGTATGCATTGGGTGGACTACAATTACCACATTTTCAAAACTATTATGAAGTGGCCCAGTTGAAGTTTGTTAGTAGATTGATGGATTTAGATCAGCCTCCTAACTGGGCTAAAATGGAGATTCTGTGTATTCCTCGGGTTGAGATACATGAATTTATATTTCATTGAAATTTGGTTTTGTTACAGCAATATGACATTGAAACATTTGTTAAAGATTTGGATTTTTTAAAAACAGGGTGTTAGGGTCAAAAGATAAATTATCAATTTTAACTCCATTGTATAATAATCAGCTTATTCCTTTTTCAATGTTTAATAATAATTTAAAGATTCGGGATTCTAAAAGTATAAAGACAATACAAGATTGTTTTGTAGAGGGGAAATTTCTTTCTTTTTATCAATTGATAAAAAGATTTGATATACCTGTAAATTCTTTGTTTGCGTATTATAAACTTAGAGTTTTGATAAAAGATAATTATGGTAGAGAGATGATTTTACCTATTGAGATTTGAATCTTTGATTTCCTCTCTACCAAAAAAGGGTTATATTTAATTTGTTACAAGATAGTATGGATTAGTCAGATTGGGAGAAATCTAAACTTAAATGGGAGAGTGATTTAGTATTTATTTTTCCTGATGATGATTGGGTGAATATGTGTCAGGACAATGTAACTAAATTGACTAATGTAAAATATGGAATGGTTAATTATAATTTTTTACATCAATTATATTTGACCCCAGAAAAGCTTAAAAAAAATGGGTTTAGTGATTCGGATTCTTGTTTTAGATGTAGCTTATGTATTGAAACTTTTCTACATGCCGTTTGGATTTGTGTTAAAGTTCAATCATTTTGGCAAGAAATTAAAGTAGTTTTGGAAAATTTAAATAACTTGATATTACCATTAGATCCAACAATTTATTTTGTTGGGAAATTTGCATTCATTAAGGGGAATGGGATTGGACAAAATTCAAATTGCTTTTGTACGTTTGGTGTTATCAGCGCGTAAATGTGTTGCTAGTACTTGGAAAGATGATACTGAGATTAATATATCATGTTGGCACAATGAATTGAAAGTATGTATAGTTATGGAAAAAATTACTTATAATTTACATGATAATTCTTCTTTGGTTAGTAAGTGGTCTCTGTATTTGAAATATATGCATTTATAATAACTTTGAAATGTTATTAACATTTATAATATTTTATTTTTATATATGTAATCTATTTTTGTTTTTGCTCCCCTTAAGGGAGCTGGTTGAAGGGGTGGGAGGGTGGGGTGGGGTGCTAATGTAAAATCTTTTTTTTTAATATTTCTATACTGTATGTTATGTTTTTTTCTATCTTTTAAATAAAGTTTGAAAAAAAATGATGGAGCTTCTGAAGCTGAGGTGCAGAATTACAAAGATTCACTATCTACTGAGTGAAGAAATATCTCTTTACCTCAGTCTGGACTCAAGCAACTTCCCTCCTATTTGAGACTGTGACTACTAATTATAAACATATCTTTCAGAGGAAAACATTGTGTCTGCACCCACCATTAAACCATATAACCATTTACAGCACAGAAACAGTCCAGTTTGGTCCTACTAGTCTGTGCCGAACATCTTCTCCCACCTGGTACCACTGGCCCACATTTGGCCTATAACCCTCCACACTTCTCCCGTCCATATACTTATCCAACTTTTCCTTGAATATTAATATTGATCTTGTTTCTACTACCACTGCTGGCAGTTCATTCCATACCCCCAGCACCCTCTGAGTGAAGAAATTCCCCCTCATGTTTCCCCTGAACATTTCCTTTTCACTCTCAATCCATGCCCTCTTCTTTGAATTTCCCCCACTCTCAATGGAAAAATCCTATCCCCATTGACTCTATCTGGTCCCCTTGTAATAATGAATAACTCTATCAAATCACCCCTTAATCTTCAACACTCCAGGGAATAAAGCCCCAGGCTTTCTCTATAACTTAAACCCTGAAACCCTATCAGCATTCTCATAGACCTAATCTGCACTCTCAATATACCGTTTATATCTTTCCTGTAATTCGGCAACCAAAACTGCACACAATATTCCAAATTTGGCCTCACCAATGCCTTATATAATTTCAACATTACATCCCAACTCCTGTATTCTATATTCTGATTTATGAAAGCCAACATACTAAATGCTTTCTTTACCACCCTATCCACCTGTGATTCAACTTTCAAGGAATGATGTACTATGACTTCTAAATCCCTTTGTTCCATTGCACTCCTCAATTGTCTACTATTTAACATGTATGACCTGCTTTGATTTGTCCAACCAAAATGTAGCACCTCACATTTATCAGTATTAAACTCCATCTGCCATCTTCCAGCCCACTCTTCTAACTGTCCTATGTCATCCTGTAAACTTTGATAATCTTCCTCACTGACCACAAGACTGCCAACCTTTGTATCATCTGCAAATTTTATAATCCAATTTGCCACCAGATCAACTAGATCATTAATATATATGACAAACACCAGTGGATCCAGTACCAATCCCTGAGGCATTCCACTAGTCATCGGCCTCTAATTTGCCAAACAATTTTCCACCACTACACTCTGGCATCTCCCATCCAAACAATGCTGAATCCATTTTACAACTTCATCATTCATACCTACTGCTTCCACCTTCCTCACTTAGCCTCTTATAGGGAACCCTGTCAAAGTCCAAATAGACAACATCCACTGGCTTGCCCTCATCAACCTTTTTAAAAACCTCAAAAAACTCTATAAGATTATAGAGTTAAACCTGTAAGAATTTTTGTTTCATTGAAATCACTTAACATTTTTCAAAACTTTAGTGAATCTTGCAATCTTGACATGCCATCAAGAATCCATGGAACTTTTGTGACACATTAGGGTTAGGCAAGAAGAGATCACAGCTGTACCAAATATCCAAACTGCAGGCTCATCAAGACTCCAGATAATTGCAGCCAGATCTCTTTATTTGTGTACAATTCCTTTCAATGAAGCCAACAGACCAACTTCAGTAATGTTCTAATTGCTTGTTAGACCTGCATATGAGCTTTCAGTGCATTTGTGCAAACTGAAGTCACTTTGAACATCAACATTTCCCATTTAAAAATTACCATTCTTTTCTGTTTTTGCACCAAAGTGTACAACCTTACATATTTCCACATCGTATGTCACCAATCATGTTCTTTTCCACTCCCATAGTTTACTGGTTCCTCTTGAAGTTTATACTCACCCTCCTGCATTTATAGAAGTATGTCTAGTTTTGTGCCATCAGTGAACTTGGAAATATGGGATTTTGGTCCCTGAGCCAAAATTACTGATATCAATTATGAAAAATTGGGGTCCAAGTATCCACTCCTGTTGTACTCTCCATTCATAATCTTGCAACATGTGAAGACCCTTCTGTCCTCACTCTTTGTTTTCTGTCTGTTTATCAAATCTCAATTCATTCTTAGTGCATTACTCCCAAATGCATTAACATTGCTGGTCAAGCTAAAGAGTGGAAACATATGGTGAGTAGTGGTGTCTAACCTTAAGCAGGTTAGACACCAGAAAACACCAGCTACCCTGAGATGAATTTTGTGAAGCAAATTTCCTGAAGGGTGTAATTTCACACTGAAATGATCATCTGCACAATGTAATGAGGGCAAAGTTACCCAATTGATCAATCCATGTCTCACTAGGTGCAGATTCTACATTGAAGCTAGCTGCGAACTCGCACTCTATGTCTCGGGTCGGGTCACTGGTGGGCAATGCAGAATCAATTTGAAGATTACTCTGCTTTTCAGGGTTCACTATCTATAAATAACAAGTGGATCAATGAGGCCTGAAATTAGGAGAATTTAATTCATTTACTGAGCAGTGAACCTTTGGAATTGTCCACCCCAGAAGTTCAAGAGGGCTCAGTCAATGGCTTTTTCAAAACAGATATTGACAGCTTGCTGGATGTTATCAAAAGCAAGGGGTGATATTATGGGGAAAAAAAGCACTGAGGTAACAAATCATCCATGATCTTGATGGACAGCAGAGCAAGTTTGAAAGGTCTGATGAGAGGTCTCTTCTTTTGAAAGCAAAAGATGTGCTTTTGCCAACAAACTCTGATCTTCATTAAACAATCACAGTACCATAGGAGTATATTGTCTGAAGTGTGGCTTCAGCACATGTCTCCTGAATCTGCCATCGCTTCCTGACCAGAATGCAATTATAATTTTCGGAAAGGAGAAAGCCAGAAGGCTTAGCCTGTGTGTGAAAAAAACTAAGAAGTGAATGCACGCACCTCCTCTAGCTTTGCAATCAATTGAGATTGGTATGAGGAGAAAGTGAGTTATGAAGACACCACAATCTGTGAGAAGTTCAACACTGCATTGGATGCTTTTTGCAATGATGGCAAACCCAAGCAGGGTAAGCTTGTTCTCAAGCCTGTTCCCCTAATCTCAACTCCTGCTGCCTCTCTTTGCCTGTCACCTTGCTGAGAGGGGTCTGTGTTGTCAGCTGCTGCCTTGCCACCTATCGGGAGAAAGAGCCCTTGGTAGTTTAGCAACTGGAAGTACACGATAGTTGTGGATATGAACCTTGCAACAAATAATACTGAAATGATACACCTGCATCCTCTCTGACAGACAATATTAGAGTGTAATTGATGCATAGTTGTGCACTGACTACTTTCTCAGCCTGGTAATACAGTCAGTGAGATTCAGAATGCAAATGAGTCACCGAACTTTACCGACTTCTGACACTGTTGAACACACTTACTGACGACACTCTGATTTTCGAGTGTGGCTGGTGTACCACAACCCCATTGTTCTCATCCATCTCCTCCAAATAGACCTTAAGCATACAGTGAAAAATAAAGCCTGCTTTCTTACGTATTGTACCATGGTGACATTGCCTTCCATATCACAATTAGTTCAAGATGACTTTCACCTAATGCGTCTACATCTTGAAGAGATGACAGGTGGATTTGAGTAGAGCTCTTCAGCTTTAAGCTGCACAAGCCTCTCTCAAATGTTGGCGCTTGCTGGGCCATTCAGTGGCATAGCTTGCCCTGGCTGCATGTTGCAATCATTTTAATTAACAAATAGCATGATATCGGCCCAATGACTGTACTGGAAAGAACAAGAGGGGGTTAACTGTGTCAATCTCATAATTTTTCCTGACTTCTGTCATCAAATGTGGTTAAAATAAGAGGCAATACAAATTGGTGACCACTGTTTTGTTTCGGCTTATCTGGAGTTACTTAAATAATCATTATTTGAAGTTATTGTTAATCTATTAGTAGTTTGCAAGTGGACCTTATTTTTTTCTAAGTCCCAAATGATCTTATTAGGAGTATCCATAACGTTCACATTTCTGCATGCATAGACAATAATTGAATGAACAGCAATATTAAACGTGTGCCAGTGCTTTTGACTTTGTACTCTTGGAATAATGCCATTCTTCCATTTACCATCCAGTCACGGCCATAACCTTCATCGCACCCCACCCCTCTCCCACCTAATCACCATGGCTCTATCTCAAACACATTCCTGTTTAAATCTGCTTCTATTTCAAGCCACAAACTGATTGTTAGTGGGGGGAAAAGCCTAACATGGCTTTTTCAAAAGCCTGAATATAGAATTTCATGTTCAATTGGTTTTTCTGTGACGATTATTGTCATAGTCTCCATTCAGTTACTTTTGTCATTTCCCCTGAGATTCTTGAGGATCGTTTTATATATACACATACTGTACATTAAAAGAAACACAAAATAATTCTAATCCTTAATAAATTAATGTTTTTAATTATTTTTTTCAGCAGGCCACCATTGGAGCACTGAATCTAAAAGAAAAAAATCAAAATTATCTGCTGATATTCATGATCCATTAAACTTCAGTGAGATGCATGGAATAAAAACAGAAAATCCTTGAAACATTCTGCAGGTTGGGTAGTGTTTGTGGAGAGAGAAATATCGCAGGTCAAAGATCCTTCTTCAGATTAACTATTTCTATTTCGACAGAAACTGCCTGACCATGTAGTGTTCACAGCATTTTCTGCTTTTCTTTTAGATTTCCAACTGCAGCTTTAAAAAAATGTTTTTTTTTCAGGTTCCAATTAATGATTCTTAAAAAAAAAAGTACAGTATGCTATTCCCTATAATGTGAGCCATTTTACTTGCCTGTAACTTAGAGTTTTCCCCAAGATCAATAATGCTACCATGCCCCACTGGAACTTCAGGATGACCTCCTTAAATTGCACAACTACAGAGCAAACCTAATTAGTTTGAGAGTGAGTCAACATAGCGCAGTTTTTTCACGTCCAAATAAGCAATGCAGTAGGTAGAAGGTCAGGATGTGCATGTCTGACATGGAAAATGAGATTCCTGACATGATCCACCATGGAATATATCTGAACATGGAAAACTCTGCTGTTTTTAGGAAACCCTGGTGTTGAAAAGGCAGTGCAAAACAACCAAATTTCCAGATTTAGGATATTTCTTTCTTCAGCTTCAAAAGTAGTCAACTTTGTCACTTATGAAGAAAAAGCAGTAAGGATAAGTGAGAGAATAAAGCAATAAATACTGAGAGAAGCAAAGCTTCATTCGAGTAAAGGACATGAGAAAATGTCACAGCAAATGGATGGTGGCAATTGAATTAATGAATTAAAAGTTGGCAGGGCCTGAAGGAGCACAAGCTAATGAACATGATAAAGAGCAGGAAATAAATGTCAGATTAGTTCCTTTTTTTTTTAAAAGAAAATTGAAAATCAAATGAAATCTAGAAAAAATGTTAGGGCTGGCAGTGTTAAATTGCCAGCTCAGCAGAGTTAAATAAGGATGGAAATGGAAAATTTAAGATGATCTCAGAGGAATTTACTCAGATGAATCAAATAGATCTATGTAAAGATTTAAAACATAGCCATCAGAAATGTGTGGAAAAAAAACCCAAAATGTATTTTATAAATGGTTTCAATTGTATAGCAAACCACCATGAAGCATCAATAAATCTTGTACAAAATTGAGTCTTTTTTTTAAGAATAGCAGATTCTCAGGATTTCATTGTGAAAAGCACACACAATGAAATGCAACAGAATATTCCTGAGGACACAAGGCACAGCAGCCAATCTGTTGTTACACCCTCCCTAGGAGTAGTAATGGGGCTAATAACATGAACACAAGAAAGATATCATAATTCCCTGTCATATTAATGGACATTCCTTAGAGCATTAAGGGTTAAATACTAACACAAAGATTTGTGAAAAATTACTGACTAATGGGGGAGTGGGAGCTGTGGTATGGGTCATTAATGAGAAATGCATAAAGAGAGTATCTTTTGCTATCCATCTCCAATGAGAATCTAATAATCGACCTGTGTGCACTTGCTTCTATTTGCAAGTGCAGGGGTCATTCACCTTTATTCTTAGATGCAATGATCTTTTCAAATTTGCCTCTTTATAGTGGACAAAACTAGAAAACAAAACATTCATTTCTGGATTACACCAACCGATGTTAGGCTATTTTACATATCTTTTATAATATCACACACCGCACAATGGAATAAAATCTATACCAAATGAATGCATGTTAATAGAGACCAGAGACAAATTTCAAACATATTTTCAATCAAGAAATTAGAAAGATAACTACAAGTATCAAAAACAAGATTACATTTGATAAAATAACTACTTGGATATACAGCACAGTCACAGGTCATTCAGGCTCTTGAGCCCAATCCACCCAAATACATTGATTACCTCAAAACCCCATCATGTTTTTGGAGGGTGGGAGGAAACCAGAACACCTGGAGAAAATTCATGCAAGTCATGGGGATAACGGACAGACTGTGCCGGATTTGCACTGGGGTTGCTGGTGCTGTAATAGCATGGTGCTAACTACGAACCATGCTGCCTTGATCCCTCCCACCTTGACTCAGCAGCAGAAATGCCCAGAACGACCTTTCCTGGAAGCAAAAGGTGTACCTCGCTGCCAAACACACACGGCTCCTGGATTCGTGAAAGGCAGCAGCATGAAGAGGCCTCATTAACCTTGAGTCTGGCAAAAGCTGGGAATGGGGATTTATGGGGATCATATTTGAAGATTGTTTTTTTATGCCTCGAGCTTTGAGACAACTGGAAAACAATTTTTAATTGTTTTAAAATAATTAAAAATGCAGCTTTTAAGGGGTCAGTCAGATTTGAAAATATTTTTCTATGCAAAATAACTAGTGTCTCTCACTTTCCTCTATTTTTTTTTAAGAATGCAATCCCAATTGAAACCAGCAGCTGTCAAGTTCTTTGCTGGTCATACCAGGCAGAGTTGCATGGATCAATGGGGGTTCACTGTCTAGAACAGTTGAGCATGCCCAAAATATGGTTCTACATGCACAATGAGATGTCAGTGAGTGAATGCTGCTGACTGGCACTGTAGTATGAATATATTTATCTGTCGGGGCACACCCATTGGCTGGCTCTACCTGTGGCCCCTCCCACAGACCCTTGAATAAAACTGACTGTTCCTCAGCCCCCTCCTCAGTTTGGGACAGTCAACCAGCATGGATGCACTTCCATTCTTTTGCGAATAAAAGCCTATCAGCTTTGGAGTCATTGATGGTGCATCGATTTTATTCGCAATAGTCTTGACAATGGAGCAGATCCTGAAGCCAGAGAAACTGGAAATCGACCTTCAATCACCCGAGGCATTGACCAACTTTGAACTCTGGCTGCGCTGATTCAAAGCGTTCCTGCAGGCATCATCGGATGTCATTTGGTCAGAGGATGACAAATTACAGGTCTGCACTCTGGAGTCGGGTCCCTGCTGTACATGATGATTAGGGATGCTGCATCGTATCCGAAGGCAATGGACATATTGAAAGGCCAGTACCTGAGAAAGGTCATCAAGGTCTACGTCAGTCACATCTAAGTGACCCAAAAGCAGCAACCTGGGAAGTCGATCGCCGAGTAGCTCCAGGCTCTGCAAACCATCAGACAGGCCTGTGAATGCAAGGCCATGACGGCTGCGGAGTACACAAAGGTCCTGATTAGAGATGCCTGCATTGCAGACATCAGGTCCAATTACATCCGCCAGAGACTGTTGGAGCAAGATGACCTCAATATGAATATATCTGATATGGTGAACCAAATCACATAGTATCGGGTTTATTCATCATCGACCTAAAATTGGCACATCATCAACTCCCCATCTGCCTGGAAGTCAGCCAACATACTGGCTTTAAGGCGGATGGCTGGCTCTATCATTTCCTGTGAGTCCCCTTTGGCATCATCAGTGTGATCTTGGTCTTTCAGCAGGAAATAGACCACATGGTTGATCAGTATAAGCTGCAGGCCACATTCCCAAATATCGACAATGTCACCATCTGCAGCCATGACCTGCAGGATCATGAAGTAAATCACAATTCTGTAGACATCATGGGTGAAGTAAAAACACAAAATGCTGGAGAAGCTCAGCAGGTCAAACAATGTCCTTTATGTTGTATCGGAGAGACCGGTTGTAGACTGGGGGAAATCGCTTCACTCAGCACCTCCAGTCCATTTGCAACCACAGTGAACTCCCAGTGGCCAACTATTTCATTTCTGGGACACAGCTCTATGCTCACCTCTCTGTCCATGGCTTATGTACTGTCCCAATCCTGACAGATTGGAGGAATAACACCTTATTTTCTGTCTGGGCAACCTCTAGCTACATGGCATGAACATGGACTTTACTGCTTTCCATTAAACCTGCTTGCCTTTTCTTTCCCCTCCCCCCTTTCCCTGTCCTTCCAATTATTTTACCCACCCAGCCCTACCATCCCCCTCCCCCTCATTGCTGCTGTCCCCTCCCTCCTTTCTCCAACTATCATCTCCTGCCTTGCCACCACCCCCCTTTCCCCCACCCTATTCTTTTGTTCGGACACTTGCTGGCATTTTCTCATACTTTGATGAAGGGCTCAAGCCAAAATGATCAGTTCTGTATCTCTGCCTTTGCTACATAAAGGTCACTGTTTGACCCGATGAGCTTCTCCAGCATTTTGTGTTTTTACTGCAGGATTATGACGCCAATCTTCAAAAATTCCTCCACACCGCCAAACTTCTCAACCTCATGTACAATAAGGCAGAGTACATATTTTGTATAACCTGCCTTGCCATCCTTGGCTGTGTTGTTGAGAATGGAATCATTGGTCCCAACTCTGACCACATGCGCCCACTCTGGGAACTCCCCCTCCCCACAGCTTCAAGGCCCTGCAAAGGTGCCTTGGCTTTTTCTCTTATTATGCCCAGTGGGTCCCCAATAATGTGGACAAGGCCCACCCCCTCATCAAATCCACCTCTTTTCCCCTAACACCAGAGGCCTGTGCAGCCTTTATCCACATCAAGGCAGACATTGCTAAGGCCACATAGAAAGCGATGTCTGAGGCATCGCTCTGGCCATCACCCTTTACCAGGTGGGAAGACCTGTTGTTTTCTTTTCCCACACCCTTCAAGGCCCCGAAATTTGACACTCCTCTGTCAAGGAGGAGGCCCAAGCCATCGTTGAGGTGGTACAGCACCAGAGACACGACCTGACAAGGAAACGATTTACCTTGCTAACTGACCAATGTGCAGTTGCATTCATGTTCAATAGCCAGCAGTGAGGTAAAACCAAGAACAACAAGATATTGAGGTGTAGAATTGAACTTTCCTCCTACAATTATGAGATCTTGTACTGGCCCGGGAAACTCAATGACCCCCCCACCCCCCCCCCCCCACCCCACAGATGCCCTATCCCACTGAACCTGTGCCAGCACACAAATCAACTGCTTACAAGTCCTTCACAATTATCTCTGCCACCCTGGAATTCCCAGGTTCTTCCACTTCACCAAAGCCTACAACCTACCTTACTCCACCGAAGAGATGAAGTCAATGACCAAAAGCTGTCAGGTCTGAGCAGAGTGCAAACCATATTTCTACCAGCCAGAAAGAGCTCAGTTGATAAAGGCCACCCACCCCTTTGAATGCCTGAGTGTTGATTTCAAAAGACCCCTCCCCTCCTCAAACCACAATGTGTACCTCTTCAATGTCATTATTGAGTACAAGCATTTTCTGTTCACCATCCCCTTTACCGACATAACAACTGCCACAGTTATCAAGTCCCTATACAGTCTCTTCACTCTGTTTGGCTTCCCCAGCTATATTCATAGCATCCAGGGCCTTCATTCATAAGTGATGAGCTGCGCCAGTACCTGCTGGCTGTTGGCATCACCACAAGCAAGACCACCAGCTACAAATCCTGGGGAATGAACAGGTGGAAAGGGAGAAAGCCATGGTCTGAAAGTCCATCCTGCTAGCCCTGCAGACCAGAGATCTCCCAGTCTCCTACTGGCAAGAGGTCCTCCCTGAGGTGCTCTATTCTATCAGGTCCCTTCTATGTACAGCTACCCATGCCACCCCTCATGAACATATGTTTTCCTTTCCCAGGAAATTAGCAATGGGGACCAAGCTGCTGGCATGGCTGATGTCCCCAGGGCCGGTCCTACTCCAGAAACACGAGATGAGACACAAGTCTGACCTATTGGTCAAAAGTGTCCATTTCCTCTATGTCAACTCCCAATATGCCTTTGTATCCCAATGGGCATGAGGACATCGTCTCTGTGGCCCTCAGGTACTCCAGAGACCACCACTGACCACCCTATACTCCTTGTCATCCATGATGCACCAGAGCCATGGCATACTACCTTAGCCCCAACAAATGACACACCAGACTCAACATTGTGTACCTACCCCATCACAGCCAGTACTACGCCAGTCAGAGCAGAAAACCAAACCACCCGATAGACTTAATTTGTAATTCTATCATCAACACTTCACCCCGCTGGACTCTTTAACAAAAAACAAGGGGTGAATATGGTAGCCCACTGTATGTACACATTTATCTGTCGGGGCACACCCATTAGCTGACAGTACCTGTGACTCCTCCCACAGACTGCTGAATAAAGGTGACTGTTCTTTAGCTCCCTCCACAGGCCAGTATTGATGGTCTGAGTCTGTTGGAGAAATTGGAGGGGGGGGGGGGTAACTGCAGCGAGCCACCTTATAGGCAATACTGCTATGTTGTAAAACTAATGTTTAACACGACAAGGTACAGTAACAAAATGTATACACTCAAAGACTTTGCACTGTTTTCCTTTATATCTAATTTTTAATCATGAATGAGGTTTATTTTATGGGGAAAAAAAATCTTCAGCTGCTTTCACCCTGGCTTCCACTCTGCACTCGGAGTGCTATAGCATAGTGACAGACTTGGTTGTCAGAATCTGGCACGAAGTCTTGGACTTCTGCGTTTGGCAGCCAATGCATCAACTCCAAGATTAACTTCAGATTCAATGTCTGAATGTCAGCCATCCATCTCAGGACTGCTGGCAATAACACACAAGATCCAGCTCTGTGTGTTGAATCAAGAAGGTGATAAGGAGACACGGAGAAGGTCAAATAGTGGGAAGGCGACAACAAGGGAGGCTGGAAATATTGATGGTGCAGTAATTGCATAAAATGGCAGCACAAGTGCCAAGTCAGCCACTCTTTGCTCAACTCACCTGGATAAACTGAGGCTTAACTTTGCGCAAATGTTACAAGATGACAGTTGACTTGCATCGGAGTAACTGTCTTTGATACTACAAATGCATTATTTAAAATCAGATATTTAATATTTTGCAGAATTAAGTCCCTGAGAACCTAATGCTTTAAAATATTCAAACCACAAGCTGTTACACAGTTTCACTGAATTTCAGTTTATGCTCGTGGGAGAAACAAGAATCTCAAAAGCAGAAACCCAAAACGTCTTTTACTTTCAAATGAGCTGTTTGTATTTCTTAACTTTCCTTTTAATTCAAGTTCAATGGCTACTCAAGGACATTTTCAATTTAAAAAGCAAGATGTCTTAAATATTACAACAATTAGAGCATTCATCCATCATCCAACAGATTGAACCTTGCAACTCAAATTTGGATCATCAAGGATTGGTACTGACAATTAATTGATCAAACTTGTTGCTGAACAAACTGCTGTTTGGGAAATAACACAACCTGAAGGGGGTGGAGCTCATCAGCAATGACAGTACAATCAACGTTTGATTCGGACCGTTTGAAAATTGCAATTTCCTGTTCTACCATCATGACTTTGCTAACATTTCATTCTGAGTCAATTTGAGGTTGAAATTCCATTGCTGTCAGTCACACTGCACCATTGATGTTATCATTCTCTGTGCATGCCACTCTTGTGCTGCTGGACAGCTATCAACCAGAAAATTAAGTATACTCGTGTATACGTGGTAATTTTTTGCCCAAAAATCAGGTGTTTTTGCATGACCTTTGGAAAATTCAACTACCCTATTTTTTGGCCTTGACTGCCCGCCCATCCAAACTCCTAAAGCCCCGACCATGGACCCTCAACCCAACCACCCGCTCATCTGAACTCATGATGCCCGGGCCATCCACCCAGCTGACCTCCAGATCACAGATCTTCACCCCAGCCACCTGGCCATCAAAATTCCAGGTGCCTCTGCTCCCCACTCAACTGAACACCTGATGCCCATCCAAGTTCCCGACTGTGAAACCTTGCCTCTGCCACCTGCGGATCCAATGCCTCAAACATGGAATTATCACCCGACCCCGAACATCTGCGCTCCCAACACCTTGAACGACACAGATACTTAATGAGATCAAAAGTTTGAACAGGATAAAAGTCATCCCTCCCTCTTCACTTTTTGGCCCGAAAAGGTGGTCCAAAATATTTGATTCCATGCAGTATTTTTTTGTTTTATCATTAAAACATAGAGAAAATTAGGATGCAAAATGGACACCACTTTATGCCATCTATTCGAACAATGTACAAGTACAACCTACAAATGCCATGGGAGGTTTACTTGCTGCAGTTTCCCAGTCACGTAAAGATATGAACAAAAATGTAAGTATTTCACAATCACTGTCACTACTTCACAGGTAAGTTTCAATTGTGAACCTAATTATTTTCTTTTTGGCACCTGGTCCTCAAATGCTTAAATTGTCTTTGAAATGTTTGAGTGGACAATTTTGTTATCATGGCACAAATTGCACTATTTTGATTATTGGGATACATTCATGTTTTCCATAATTTATACACATTTCCAAGATTTCAATCAGGTACAGCACCCAATTGTGTTTTGTTGGACAAAATATGATTTGCTATTACACATCATGAAAGCTGATGGACTTGCAGTCACCTGGGTTAGAAAATTATATAAGTCTGCTGTCCTCAGCAATTTTTGGGATTCTGCCCTCCAAAATTCTCAATTTGACGTTATTCTTCAGAAGGAATATTTTCCTATTACAGAGCACTTTAGTTCCAGGAAAGAACATGTTTTATTTACCATTAGACAATTATTCAACACTAATGGTGGCAAGAATGATGAAAATGTTGTCCTCGAGTGTATTTGATGTCACTGAGATAGGAAGCAAAAATAAGCAGGGGAAAATTTGAGGGGGAACTGATACAAACGTCATGTTATCTTTTGCATCGCAAAATAATCGAACACAAGAATGGAGCTCAATGTGAGCATATTTTGACAATTATGGCACATTTTATTTTCTTCCTCTGAGAATAGAATAAAACAAATTGCTCATTGATTCATTCCAAGTTTTCAATCTGCTTTTATGGTTCTCTGGGATAACATCACCAAGCTTTCTCAGAAGTGGGCTGGTGCCCCTTGCAATTCAGAATTTTCTTTCACAATTTAATACTTAAATAGAAGAGTGTGAATCTTGTAACAAGAAGGCCATTTCATAAATGAGATGGAAACCAAAATGACACAGTAAGTTTGGGAATTAGTGGCTAAAAATACATCTTGCTCATGTCTGTCAGTAAAATGCTGTCATTCCAAATGTTATACAGTTCATTTGTTAGCTCACAATTAATAATAAAGTGAAAATATGGCATACTCAATATATCAGCAGGCAAATAGATTTTTATGTTTAGGGTAATCTTTCTGAATTTTCATGAAGGTACAGTCAATTTCTCCTGCACCCACCCCCTATCCCCATAGGAAGCCTATGAGAAGGCCAATTGATTGATACACCACCTCAGCTCAGCACTTTGCTGAGTGTATTTTTTGAATGTTGCAAAATGTACACTTGGTCTACATGTAATCAATCGAACAATTATCTGTGCTACTCAATTGACAGAGGAACAATGAGATCCTCTTATCTCATGTTATCACACTTCAGCTGTTGTCAGGGTCATTGGTCTGGACAATTCAGTATTAATGGTCACTTTTATGTTGCACAGAGGCAGTTATATCCTTTGCAGATCTTATTGTTGGCAGAGATTTGAAATGAGCCATATATTCCTTCATAGATTCCAAGGACTCAAGTTAACCATGACTCATGTAGGATTTTAGAAATACAGTTATTGATTCTTTACATGGTAGGAGAGCATTGGACCAGTTTGGATGGATGGAATTTCAGTGACTGAGACAAAATTCTTGTGGAAAGTACACATGGTAGACTTCCCAAAGAAGGTTGTTGACATAGATAAATCTAGGCTGATGTTCATTGTCATTCACATTGAATGGACAGCAAAACCAGTGATGCACCATCTTCATTCCTGGCTGCAATCCTCCATCTTAAATGGATGGAGATTTACTTTTTAATAATACTTTGTTCAAGCAGAAGTTGGTGGAAAATGGAACATATTCTGCCTTGAATTAAGTACTTGTGAACTTCTGTGGAGATCTGTTCTGAGATCCCTGCTTTTTGTGATTTTAATAAATAACCTGGACAAAGAAGTGGAAGAATGGGACAGTAATATTGCACCTGACACAAATATTGAGGTGCTATGGATAGTATAGAAAGTTGTCGCAGGTTATGACAGGATATAGACAGGATATAGAGTTGGGCGAAATAGAGCCAGATGGAGCATTTTGGAAATTTGAATTTCCAAACAATGGGGGATTGAGTTTAAGAGTCATGAATAATGCAACAGCTCAACAAAATTCTAGTTTGACCGCACTTGAAGTATCATGTTCAAGTCTGGTTGCATCATTACAGGAAGCATGTGGAAGCTATGGAGATGGTGCAGAAGAGATTTCCCAGAATCTTGCCAGGATTGGAGAACATGTCTTATGAGGCAAGGTTAACAGAGCCAGAACTTTTCTCTTTGCAGCAAAGAGGTGATTTAATAGAGATCTACAAGATTATGAGAGTCACAGACAGGGTGGACAGCCAGCACCTTTTTTCCTGGAACAACTAAGGCAAATTCCAGAGGTTAGGGGTAAGGTTTTTTTTCGACACAAAGAGTAGTGGCTGCCTGGGATGAATTGCCAGGGGTGATGGTGGATCATGGTACAATAGGGAGATTTAAAATCCCTTAGACATACACATGGATGCAAGAAAAATCGAGGACTATGGGTGTGATGTAGGGAAGGTATGAAATGTTGAGAAGGTTTATATAGGTCAGCACAATGTCATGGGATGAAGGACTTGTATTGTGCTGTGATGTTCCATGGAATATCAGCCTTTGAGAAGATGATGGAAAAGATTTAGCCGGACAGATGTTTACTCAAATATTTTGAGTTAAACTCAAGGACAGAAGACTAATCTGCTAGTTTTCTGAAAAATTTCAGCATGAATAAATTAGGTGAGACATTTTCCATGGTAAATATCGAAGAAAATGGAGTTGTGAGATGAGGGCTGTGAGCAGAGATGAACTTGTTAGTGAGACAAAAAATGCTACTTCATAATCAGTGGTGTAACTGTGGGGTTTGGTGGAGAAGGAAAGGAGGTCAATGAAATCATTGAAGCAGAGCACTGAAAACCTTGGCAAACTTTAACACATGGAGGGAAATGTGTGCAGACCGTCTCTTCACAGCCTGGTATAGCCTGTCCTCTGAGTGGAAAGCCCTCAAATGGTAGCGGACACAGCTCAGCAAATCACAGGTAAAACTCTCCACACCATTGAGAAAATCAACATGGAAAACTGCTGTGGAAGAGCAGCAGCAATCATCAAGGATTCACATCACCCAATACATGCACTGTTCTCACTGCCACCATCAGGGAAGAGGTAAAGGTGGCACATGACTCATACCACCGGGTTCAGGACAGTTCCTACCGCTCACCATCAGAATCCAAAACAACAAACTGAATCAGAGACTTATTTCAGGACTCTAACTTAACCACATTATTTATTATAGAATATTTATTTTCTATACTACACATTTTGTTTGCACTTCCTTCCTGTATACATTTAACTTTCATTAACGTATCTGTTCTCGAGTACAGTTTTTTTGCACTATCGATAAGTAGAAATCCTCTCTGGCTTGCAGTAAAAAGGATCTCAGGTTTGTAGGTGATGACATGTATATACTCTGACAAAAAATCTGAACTTTTAAATTTAGTGACCTAAGATGGAGGTTACAGACTCTGAAGATGAGAAGTTATCTGGAGCAAATGCTGAAGATTACCTGATGAGAGTATTTTTCTGAAACTTGATTGGGCTTTTAAATGAGAGTCAAAATGGGTAAGACAAACAAACACTCGCAGGGGGAGAAAATGTCAGGGCATTGGAGCAACAATCAAAGCCATTATTCTATTGCTAAACAGACCAAGACGATGAAGATACAGGTGGGCAGGGAAGAACTAATTGTGGTGTCATGGCCATGATTTTGGGAGAGTCTCAAACCACAGGACACAGTATCAGAATAAAGGGTTCCCATGAGAACAGAGATAGGAGAAATTTCTTCAACCAGCAAGCAGTGAATCTATGGAACTCATTGCCATCGATGGTTTTTACTTTGTAATGGTTTCAAAAGGTTATCAGGATCAAGCAGGAGAATAGGGCTGAAAGGAAAAATGATTTGAATGGTGGAGCAAATGGCCTAAATCCACTCCTGTACCTTACGTTATCTTTTATCAATGGAAGGATAGGTCAGTAGATTTGCTGATGACACAAAGATTGGAGGAGTTGTGGATGTAGCTGAAGGTAGTCAAAGGTTACAAGATGATATACAGAGTTGGCAGAAAAGTGGCAGATGGATTTCAATCTGGATAAATGTGAGGTGATGCATTTTGAAGGACTAACCAGAAGGCTGAGTACAGGGTTAATGGTCAGTTACTTTTGTGGATGAACAGAGGCACCTTGAGGTGCAAATCCATACACACCTCAAAGTCGCCATGCAGGTTGATAGGTTAGTTAAGAAGGCCCATGGGATGCTGGAATTCATTAATAGGGAGATTGGATTTGGGTGTAGAGAGGTCATGTTGCAGCTCTAAGTGTGGGTCTTACCAAAGATTTATAGAGTATTGTGTTCAGTTCTAGTTACCTCATTGTTAGAAGATGTGGATGCGATGGAGAAGGTGCAAAGGAGATTTATCAGGATGTTGCCTGGATTGGAAAACCAGTCTTATGAGGCAAGGTTAGCAGAATGAGACTTTTCACTTTGGAGAGCAGTGGATGAGAGGACACTTGATAGAGGTTTATAAGATTATGAAAGGCATAGATAGGGCGGACAGCCAGCACCTGTTTCTTAAGCCAAACACCAGAGGACACATGTACAAAGTTAGGGGAGGGAAGTATAGGGGAAACATTAGGGATTTTTTTTTAACATACAGAGAATTGTGGGTGCCTGGAATGCCTTGGCAGGGATGGTGGTGGAAGCAGGGGACATTTAAGAGACTCTTAGATAGGCATGTGGATGAAAGAAAAATTGAGGGTGATGGGGTAGGGAGGGGTTCATACCTTTTTTTTAAAGTAAAGGATATATAGGTTGATACAACATCAATGACCAAAAGTACTGTACTGTGGTGTATTTTTCAATGTTCTAATTGCCCGCATTCAAGTCTTACGTGAACAAGTTTCACAACTAAACAGTTATTCTGCATGAAATTGTGGAGAGCAGTAGTTACAGACTCTGAACATTAGAATAGAATAATTTAGAAACCTTGTGCCCTGTATGTGGAGGCTGTTGGGCAAACAGGATGGATCTGCTGCTCAGAATGATTCAATGCATCACGTGGCACTTTGATTGACATCAAGAACACAAAATAAAAGCTTCAGGATCATCTGACCATTGAATCAAACCATCAGCAGTGGCAGGAGAAGAGCAAGCTTGGGGAGGACTGCTGAAGTGAGATAAGAATATGCCGAGTGTATGAAATGAAATGAGTCAGAATGATGGGAGAGGGATGTGGGAGGTTGAAAGAACAAGAAATAAAATAGGAGATTTAATTAGTAGAAAAAGCAATGAACGATAGGCTCGTGCTTGAAGCAGGTGCCAAATGCATGCACTGGGATAGAGACAAAGAGCAGTTCATACTGTGGAAGAGAAATTTTAAAAAAAGAGGAAAATATCTGGAGTGTGGAGTTAAATTTGGCAAAATCCTGGTGGGATAAATTGATGAATTGATTTTGGTTTGGCAGAACCCATAGCCTATCAGATTTGCCTGGGCAGGTTTTAACCAGAAGTCGAATTGCTAGGGGGAAATTTGATGAGAAACCTCATGATCGAATCTTCACTGAAAACCTTCAGATGGCCCGCTGCCATCTTCCAAAGAGAAAATAAATGAGGGAAGAAAGCACAAAGACATTATAATTGAGGTTGCTCTGATGTCACAGCCAAAATTGTGACATGTTAGAATTTAGAAACGTTGGACATTGATTTTCAGTGGGCATCACACAAATTAAGTGTCTGCCAGCCACATAGTTTCAGCATTGATGTGCCAGCATCAGAAGGTCATGATGTTGCTCATCATATTAACAATAAAACTGCAGCACAGTGGTGTTGCACAGAGGGATGAATCACAAAATTCATTCTCTGCAAGAATGACTTAATTCCCACTTTTCCAGACCTTCAGGCAGTAAAGCAACATCCAATCCAGTAGAAGTTTAGCCACAATTTGAGGCCAAAGAAAATGTTAAAAGCTTTTCAAACAGATGCAAATCATTTTTACCTTTGTATTGTCTTTCTACAGTCATCAAGGATGTGACTTTGACCATAAAATGACTCTGTATCTCTATATAATTTATCACATCCATAAAATATTATAGGATGCTAGGTGACGGTATTTAAATCTAAAATTAAGAGCAAAGATTACATTCAGTAGTTTGTAGGTACCAAATGCCAAAAGATGCAATCACATCTGTACATGAACCACATCAGAGAAAAAGGTCATTTGACCCAATTTGTCTCAGTTGGAGCATTTAATATACAGAACATTCTCCTATTTATTCCTTTCAAATGTACTTATCCAGCCTCCTCTTAAATGTATTTTCAAGAATTACAAAACCTGTATATTGATAAAGAATGGAAACAGGCCCTTTGCCCTAACTTGACCATTTTGCATACATTTGGCCAATATGCCTCTACCCCCTTTCTTATCTATTAAAATTTCCCAATGAAGTTTAAATGCTGTTATTATAACTACTTCCACACCTCCTCTGGACGTTTGTTCTGTACACCCACCACTTTGTGTTATAAAACTTGCCCTTTAAATCTTTGCTACCCCATTTACCCTCAACACCTTAAACCAACACTGCCTAGTTTTAGGTTTCCCAATCTCAGGAAGGAGACTTGCACTACCTAAACTCTCTTAATGGCCTTAATAATTTTATAAGCCTCTTTTAGCTCACTCCTCACCCTCCTTCACTTAAGGGAAAGCAAGCCCAGCTGCTCACTCTCTCTTTCTAACTCAATCCAATTCCTGTGCATCCTTTCTGCACCCTCTTATTTAATCAGTGACCACAAGAACAGTAAACAAATAACACTGGACAACAATTTTTTTTGAAAAAGGTTTTCTTCCTAAAAAAAAATGGAGGAATATGATAGACAGCTTCAAGCTCAACACAAAGACACTTTCAGACTTGTTGTGTCACATAGGAAATTGGAAAAACATGAAATGAACTTTTATTGAATTTAGCATGTTTAATCGCATAATGATGTTGACACATTGCATCAGGTCAACTGATCTAAAAAATGTTTTGCTGCTGATTTACATTTGTACTCAGCATCTGATGCCTCTCATGTCATTGTCCAGCAATAGTCAGCCAGCATTGATATATTCCAATTGCCCTGATACCACTTTTCCATGGTTCCAATGTCCTGGGGAACCGGGATGCAGTGCTAATTTTTTTTTAAGTGCTGCAGCTCACCTAAAATGACAACAAGTAGGTGCTGGAGCCACCCCATGAGGTGCCTGGAGCAGCTTCATGAGGTGCCGGAGTGACACTCCAGTGTGTTCTGGCAACACTGCACCCCTGCTGATGAAAACTTTCAGTTTGCTTTTCATCAACTGCACCAAGATGAGCAGTAAAAAATGTATAAGTGACATACTGCACTTCATGGTTTTGTATGCTTGAACTAGATTTAAAATATGACAACAAATCATAAAAATAGATTAAATCTAAAAAATCAGTATGTGATAGGAACATTTTGAGGTGTTTTTTTTTTGTGATGAGTAGTCCAAAGTCCATAAAATACACCCAAAAGTGTTCAAGAAGCAAAATATACATTTTCCAGTGTAATGCAAGTGTGGCCGCCTAACCAATGATTTTTACAACTGTAACATCGGTCGATGAGGGCAGGCATTCCTTTTGCTTTGTTCAACACTTTGTCTTCCTATGTTGCCACTTCAGATTTAGAACACTGAATGGTATAACACAGGAACAGGCCCTTCATCCAACAATGTCAGTGCCCACCAGTATGTCATTTTTAATTGCATATGGTTTAGCCTGAATAGAAGCCTAATAGCCTGAATATGCCTGAGATTGTCTGATCTCAGAAACTAAGCTAGATCAGGCTTGGTCAGTACTTGGACGGGAGACTGCCTAGGAACATCAGGGGCAGTTGGTTTCTGTAAGAGGCACTGGACAAAGTGGTGACTTGTTACAAACTAACAACCCTTTTAATTATTTTTGGGTAAAAAGGGACTTTGTTAGCACTAACACAGGAACAACAATGGAAAATTCACCAGACAATGATAAATTCAAAATAATGTTTTTTTAATTAATCTATTAACAAGATAACATTCCTCATCTCTAAACTTACTTAACTCTAAGTGTGTGTGTGTGTGTGTGTGTGTGTGTGTGTGTGTGTGTGTATGTCCCACTCAGACAAGTCAATCTTTAGAAGTTCAGCATCATTTTAGTCTTGTTTGACGGTCTTAAATTCTCAGTTCAGATATAAATTTAAAACACTCGTAAACATTATAATTCAGGCCTCTTTACTCACAATTTTCTTCCACGATGAATTCACAAACCAGACAAGGGGTAAACAATGTGGTCACACAAAAGTAGCCCAGTAGAAATCTGTCCTCTTCAAGAGACAGCTAAATGGTCTTCCTTATTTCAGGAATAACAAACAACAACAGCACCAATTCTGGTTACTCTAACTCAATCCTATCTTTCACAAGATTTAAACCCATGTGTCACAGGGTTTTCACTTCTGTACTCTCCAAACTTAACTCTTCCAAATGTTACAAGTCGAAAGGACCCCAAAACCCAGCAGCAATAGACATTCACCAAGACAAGTGGCTTTCAAAACAAAAGTTATTTTTAATTAACTTCAAACATGAAAATAAAATCAAACTTTAACTTAACTCTATTCTTATTCTATACTCTATACTAACCCAAATTACCCCCATCTAATTCTAAGCGCACGTGTATGTAATGTGTGTGTAAATTCAAGAAAAGTTCTTTGGTTCACAATTCAATCTCACTTCTCCTTCTTCCAAGTTCTCTGGTTGGAGGCAGTCACCATACTGTGCACAGAATTTAACATGTATAAAGTTCACCAGGCTTGGTGCTTGAAAGGTAAATGTTTACTGCTCAGCAAGGTTCTTGTAGGGTTTGCAGAGAGAGAGATATTTGTTGCTCCAGGATTTCCACAACTGAAGTACCACCACTAGTCACCTCAGGGTCTCGCTGTTGAAACTTGCTCCATCAGGGTTTTTCAGATGGTAACCTCTTTCTTCAAGCTACCACAGAGTTCCATTCCTTCCTCTATTTCAAGAGAAACATCAGACAGATAGCACTTCCAGCCATCTACTGATCTGGAACTTGCTTTCAGTTTCAAAGCATTTTCCCTGGATTGTACTTTTCAGTTACTTGTCAGTGTCCCACACACTGATTGATTAAGCTGTTAACTCAACTCTTTCTCTTTTACAACTGAAACTCCAAAGAAAGCATGTGACTCATGTCTTGCAAAACCCCCACCTTCTTCAGCAAATAACAAGTTATTTCTTCTGCTCCATCTGTTGTTATCTTAGGTAAACAATCTGGAATTGAAACGTTACTGGTAGACAGCATGACTCCAGCAAGACAATGGTCAAGGATTTTATGATGTCAGTTCAATTAAGACCTACTTGTAAAAGGTGCTTACATTCTCCAGAGATTTTGCAATGTGAATTCTTCAGTCTTTCAAATAAGGTCTGTTTTAAAATGTGTGTATGTTTGTGACCTACTCTAAATCTTATAAATTCTCCCCAAATATTAATATTGTTACACAAAACCTAAACTCAAAATGTCTGAATTTGGTAATATATTTCTCCAAATCATGTGACCATTAGATCATCACCGAGGTGAGTCCCAATTCTTGGAAACCATATGCATATCAGTGTTATTTCTGTTCCTTTTTCAAAACCATTCCATATCCATAATAATCTGACCAAGAGGCTTAAGTGACTTTGATTAAAAACAGATGGTTTCCTCAGCAGTTCTTGAACAATGAAGATGCACTTGAAATCTATTAGCTCTGGCTGTCCAAAGTTGACTCAGAGAATGAAGACACTTCTCAGAAAACAATGGTTCTCTATAAATGTGCTGTGACCTGTGAATAACCCTGTACCAACCCTAAGCTAACTTACTAAGAATACAGATACAATATTTTAACTATTATTTACTATACCAAGACATTGTTATAAAAGAAATATAATTTAACATTAAATTAAAGGTTAACAAATCTATTACAGACATTCTGTCGGCCTTAAGGTAGACAAAAATTAAAGAATTTCATGCATGTTACATTCTAAATATACTATTACATGACAATAATGGAATCTTTATCTTTATTCCTCCATTCCTATTATCAACTTCCAGCATTTCCAGAGATTGTGAAATCTGCCACTGTTGACGTGACAATGTTTTTTTATTAATAAAGACCAAATTCATTGACTGGTTTGAAATGAATAAAATTTGTTTATTTCCCCATTTTTTTCAGCATACTTCAGTCTTTGCTCCTCACTCTGCTGTTAAATAATATTCTAAAATAAAATAATGACAGCAAATTTAAATTTTTTAATCAATGATTAAACCACACCTTAACAAGGTTACAATGAGGAGTAACAACAATTTGGAATTTCACCAGAAACAGGCAGCAGTGGCTATAAAATTCATGTGGAATGGAATAAACTGACAATAGATGGCTCTGAGAAATTTTGAATGCTGGAAGAAAGTCATTAACAGCTGCACTCTCCTAAATCAAATTCCTCTTTGATGCTGAGATTTAAGCTCAAGGTGATAATGAGAGCAAAACTCTTCCATTTTTTCCACATCCCTTGTTTGTAATAACGATGTTCAGAATGCTTTGTGTGAAGAAGCCCAGCCTAAATACCAGAATAATCACCCTTAACAACCATCGATATGAATGTTATTTTTGCAATGTAAACATCGATTACAGAATAACGTGTCAAGATTGCCACCATCGTGCCAGTGCCGAAGCGTCCCACTCCCATGAGTCTGAATGACTTCTGCCCAGTTGCACTCACCCTCATCCTTTCAAATTGCTTTGAGAGACTGGTTCTATCACATTTGAAATCCTGTTTGCCCATCACCAAGGACTTTCAACTTGCCTATTGTATCAATAAACCGACTGAGGATGCTATTTCCACAGCACTTCACTCTGCCTTGCCCCATTTGGACAGCTCCAACACTTATGTCAGAATGCTGTTGATTGACTTTAGTTCAGCATTTAACACTGTGATTCTCTCCAAACTGATTGCCACACTTTGCCAGTTCATTGCTCTACAATTGGACTTTGGACTTTCTGACCAACAGACCACAATCTGTTAAATTAGACAATCTCTTCTCAACCATTCTCACTTTGAGCACCTGTGTGCCCCAGGACAATGTGCTGAGCCTTCTCCTGTATTGCCTTTTCACTTAAACTGCATTGTTGGATATAGTTCTAATTCCATTATCAAGTTTGCAGATGACACCACGGTGGTTGGCCTGATCAGAGAGGATGATGAGGCTCCCAATAGAGAATAGGTCCAGCACCTGGCTGCGTCAGGTGCTGACAACTTGGCACTTAACACTGAGAAGACCAAGGAGATCATTGTGGACTTCATGCGTGCTATAAGCCACACTCATGCCCTTATTTACATCAATATGGTGAAACTATTATCAAGCTTAAAATTCCTTGGTGTCTACATTTTCAATGATCTCATCTTGTCCCCGAACTCCTCTATCCTGATCAAAAAGGTGCAACAGTGCCCTCATTTCCTGTGGAGCATGAAGTAAGTACACCTCTGTCCCAGGATATTGATGATTTTTATACCACTGTACCATTGAGAGCGTACTTACCTATGACATATCAGTGTGGTTTGGTAATTGTCTCATTTCAGACCATAAAGCACTTCAGTAGATGGTGAAAACTGCCCAGCTGATCGTCAGTTTCCAATTGCCCACCACTGAGAACATCAATCAGGAACGCTGTCTAGGCAAGGCGAAGACCATCTTCAAGGATGCATCTCACCCAAACTATGGACTTTTTACTCTCCTTCCATCTAGTAGGCACTACAGGGGCCTTTGCTCTTAAACCAGCAGGCTCAAATAGAGTGTTTTCCCTGAGGCTGTGACCCTGCTGAACCTTAAATCACAGCACTGAGTTGTTCTGCACTCACATTACACTGTCAATACTTTTATAATTGTTTACTTGTTGAATGCTCTTGCTTTTATTTTCACGCATCTATTTGTATACAGCACTATTTCTTTTTAACTTCTGGTTGGATATTAATTGAATTTCATTGCATTTTCCTTGGCACAATGATAATAAAGTTGAATCTAATATAATCTAAAACAAGTTTACCATCTCATCAGATACCATGAAAATACAATAAATTCACACATCAAAAATATATTGTGCATATGTAATCATTAAAACCAGCAAATAAATGATATCTTCACACCATTCAGTCAGATATTCTTCTTCTTTGGCTTGGCTTCGCGGACAAAGATTTATGGAGGGGGTAAAAAGTCCACGTCAGCTGCAGGCTCGTTTGTGGCTGACAAGTCCGATGCGGGACAGGCAGACACGATTGCAGCGGTTGCAAGGGAAAATTTGTTGGTTGGGGTTGGGTGTTGGGTTTTTCCTCCTTTGCCTTTTGTCAGTGAGGTGGGCTCTGCGGTCTTCTTCAAAGGACGTTGCTGCCCGCCAAACTGTGAGGCGCCAAGATGCACGGTTTGAGGCGTTATCAGCCCACTGGCGGTGGTCAATGTGGCAGGCACCAAGAGATTTCTTTAGGCAGTCCTTGTACCTTTTCTTTGGTGCACCTCTGTCACGGTGGCCAGTGGAGAGCTCGCCATATAACACGATCTTGGGAAGGCGATGGTCCTCCATTCTGGAGACGTGACCCATCCAGCGCAGCTGGATCTTCAGCAGCGTGGACTCGATGCTGTCGACCTCTGCCATCTCGAGTACTTCGACGTTAGGGGTGTAAGCGCTCCAATGGATGTTGAGGATGGTGCGGAGACAACGCTGGTGGAAGCGTTCTAGGAGCCGTAGGTGGTGCCGGTAGAGGACCCATGATTCGGAGCCGAACAGGAGTGTGGGTATGACAACGGCTCTGTATACGCTTACCTTTGTGAGGTTTTTCAGTTGGTTGTTTTTCCAGACTCTTTTGTGTAGTCTTCCAAAGGCGCTATTTGCCTTGGCGAGTCTGTTGTCTATCTCATTGTCAATCCTTGCATCTGATGAAATGGTGCAGCCGAGATAGGTAAACTGGTTGACCGTTTTGAGTTTTGTGTGCCCGATGGAGATGTGGGGGGGCTGGTAGTCATGGTGGGGAGCTGGCTGATGGAGGACCTCAGTTTTCTTCAGGCTGACTTCCAGGCCAAACATTTTGGCAGTTTCTGCAAAGCAGGACATCAAGCGCTGAAGAGCTGGCTCTGAATGGGCAACTAAAGCGGCATCATCTGCAAAGAGTAGTTCACGGACAAGTTTCTCTTGTGTCTTGGTGTGAGCTTGCAGGCGCCTCAGATTGAAGAGACTGCCATCCGTGCGGTACCGGATGTAAACAGCGTCTTCATTGTTGGGGTCTTTCATGGCTTGGTTCAGCATCATGCTGAAGAAGATAAGGTCAGATATTACACTGACCTTATCAGGATGCTCTATCCTGGGGGTGGGGGGGGGGGGGGTGGAAGCAACTTGGGAAGCAGTTGGTTGTAGTTGATTGGGTTTCAAATAAAGAACTGGCGGCAGCTTGCAAAACTCAAGTGCTGGAATGTGGCTCCTCAAGGAAGTATCGACTGAGCACCTAACCCTACCCCCCCATTCCCCATCCAACTCCTGACTGCCCCCATTAAATGTTTGTGTCTAACCCTTACTGCACTATTAAGTTCATTTGGAGCTCTGAACTTCTGTGGCTTAATGCTGGTGGATGATTCTCCAGCAATCCAGGTGGCAGTGTAATACCGTTGATGCCTTTGCACTGCTGAGCGAAACGAGCCAAATGTACCATATATTTCGACATATAAATAGAGTCATGAAACTCTAAAAATATTTTCAAAATATGGGGGGGGAAGAGTGGGGGGGGGAAGAGTGGGGGGGGGAAGAGGGGGGAGGGGAGGGACATCATCTTATATGCCCAATATACTCTTGAGACCTTAAGTCCACCTAAAAAAGATTGACGTCGATTTGGCATATATGTCAATGCTGGAAGTACCTCCCCACCGCTGGCGCCACCACTCCCCAACACCTCCTCATCAGTGGGCACCACCATAACCACACCTACCTGGGACCCTGATGTGCCATTGCTGCTCTTGCCTGGTAAGCCGAAGTTCCTGCTCCGGCCAGGAGCACGAATTTGCCATTCCACCTCTGTGGACCATCACCGCTCCTGCCCGGTAGGTCAAGGTTTTTTTTTAAAACTTACTTAATTTACAGCTTTGTTGTGTGTGATTGGGGTGTTTAAAGAAATAATAGGTTGCTCCTGGGAGCCCCAGACAGCCCGAAAATGGGGGTTGACTTGCATGCCGGATTCACATAAAACCATTAAAATGGAGCCAAGAAAGCAAGGGATCAACCTATCTGCCGGTTGACTTATACGCCAAAACATATGGTAGATCTCTGGGAGTTGAAAGGGACAATTAAATGAAGGCTGAGCCAGATGTTGTGCTTTTTATTAAATTTGTTCTTCTTCAGTTGATTGACATGAACATTTTGGGTTTCTATCCTAGATGTATTCTTCTTTGTGCAGAATTGGCCTTGTAAATATCTTCTAGACACAGTAAAAAAAAATCATATGTTTTTATGTTAATCAGCGATCTCACAGCAGGAGCATGTGCAAAGACTGGTTATGTGCTCTTCAGTGTGCACTGATGATTTTTATGAATACAGTACAGGATTGCACAGATAAGAAAGGCTGATAGAATGACATGTACCGTGGCCACAGTCGGCAGAACAAAGTCGGCATGACTTGATCCACCTTGCATGATGAGGAGATATTAAAAGTCTTAAAAGGCTCATCTTAAAGATACTGAGAAGTGTATAACTATCCTTTTAACTGGGTTTGTAATGTTCCAAATTCAGCAGTTGTTAGCTGAAAATAAATTTACTCCTCTGGTTAAGACACTATTGCAACTGAAAACATTACCAATGTAATTCCAAAATTCATCAAGACACAAGATCTTTATTACATGACAAAACACCAAGGTTTAGAATGTTGGAACCACATAATTTTCAACTATCGAATAATAATTGCTTCTGTTCATTTTCAAAAAGGATGAACAATGCTGAAATTGCATATCTATAAACCACAAGCAATTGGATTTTTTTGCAAATTATAGTGAGTGCAATATTATACTGACAAATCATTCTCTTTTAATATTTGTCAAGTTTCTATTTATTAACACCATCAACTGTAAGAAATCCAGATTCACTAAATTCTAGGTCAGGAATTGAAACCTAATTTTACAAATGAAGCAGTTTAATAGACATTTTATGACAGATTTGACCTATTAATGTCAGATAATTTTCCACATCTCAAGTTGATGTTGCCAGCAGACACATCAGTTCCTCCTGCATCTTTCAGCATTCCAAAGCCCTTTCGTTCAAGAGCACAGTGCTTCATTCTTCCGTTGCTCTGATTCCCATTCCTCTCTTTTTTGCATTGTTCTATACAACCACATGAACAAACCCATCCCTTTTTAATCTCTCTTCCTGTGTTATTCAGGAGTTTGGGATGTTTTACCAGCAACTGAAGACACACTCTGCTCCCCAATTAATGCTACCCCTCTTCCCCTTCCTTGCATTCCCAGAGCTCTGGTTCTTTTAAACATCCTTGGCCCTGAAGAATTCTAGATATATTGTATTTCCTTTTGACTTAGCCAACTACTGAAAATCTACCTGTGCTGACCAGCTAGCCAATGTATTCATGGATATATTCAACATCTACTCCAACAGGGTGAGGTACCCACCTGTTTCCAAGAGGGCCCAATTATATCAGTGCCCAAGAAAAATGTGGTAGCCTGACCAAATGACTACTGATCAGTGGCACTCACATCCACAGTAACAAAATGTTTTGAGAAGCTGGTGTGGAAGCATATCAGCTCCAGCCCGAGCAGCAGAATGGATCCATTCTAATTAGCTTACTGCAGCAACAAGTCTATGGCAGATGACATCTCACTGGCTCGACAAAACACTGGAACATATGAACAGCAAAGATGCATTTATCAGGATGCTCGTCACTGACTACAGTTTGAAATTCAACACAATCATCCCCTCAAAACTAATGAGCAAACTCCAAGATCTGGGCCTCAATATCCAACTCTGCACCTGGATTTTTTTCAATTCCAGACTGCAAACAGTTTCAAATGGCAAGGACATAGCCTCCACAATCTCCATAAGCACTAAAGCACCACAGGGTTACTTACTCGCTTTACACCTATGACTGCGTTGCTCAGTATAACAGCAATGCCATTTTTTTTTACAAACATCAGAGTTTCCAGTTAAAGATGGGGAAATGAGTCATCACACAGCAAGGTGATTGTAAACTTGGCTCAATGAAGTAATAACAACAACTTCTCACTCAATATCACCCAGACCAAAAAACTAATTGCATACTTTAGGAAAGGAAAACCAGAGATGAACAATCCAGTGATCTTTGAGGGATCAGAGGTGGAGAGGGTAAGCTAATTTAAATTCTAAGTGTCATCATCTCAGAGGACCTTTCCAGGACGCATCACGGCAATGTCATCCTGATGAAAGCTCATCAGCATTTCTACTTCCTCAGTAGAATGTCATCGGAAACCTTGGCATACCTCTACATATGTGGAGGGCACCAATACCTCTGAGCAGCAAGCCATGCACAAGCACAAGGTAGGAGACACAGCCCAGTGCATCACAGGCTTAAGCCTCCCCATCTGGAATCCTGCTATCGGAGAGCAACAACAATCATTGAGAATCCACACCACCCAGGACATGGTCGGTTCTCACTGCTGCCATCAGGAAAGGGGTACAGATGCTACAGGAATCATACAACAAAATTTAGGAATAGCTGCTACCCCACAACTCATAAACAACACTCAAGGACTCAATTAAGGACTTTCATTTTGCCCATTATTTGTTACTGAATATTCATTTTTTTCTGAATTTGCAGTCAGTTTGTTTGCACTTCTTTGTTAACATTTCTCCCTTTGGATATCTATTTCATTTTGAAGAGTTTACTATTACCTATAAGCAGTAATTCTTCCCAGCCTGCAGGAAAAAGAATCTTAATGTTGTATGTGGAGTCACGTATGTAACCTGACAATAAATTTGAACTTGAATTTTGACTTTCAAATAAAGAGAGATCTGCTTGGGCTCCATGCAGATGAGCTGGGAACCCAGTGCCTCTGCAGCAATGAAACAGTGACCTCGGAGTCACGCAGCTAACGGAGAAGTGTAACAGCTCCAGGTGGGCATTGCAGCTGGGCAGGTGGGGGCAGTGGCGCTCAGTCCCATGACTGTGGCCATGGTTGCAGCCACCATTACTTGCTCCTTCAGCTGACAGATAACCAGAATCTTCAGTCTCTCATTTTGAAGCTGCTGTCTTCCCTACTCTTTGTTTGGCCACACAGCTCTCTTCAGTCTGTAGCTTCCCCTGTGATCAAAAACTTATTGGTGGCATCGATCTGTTCTCCGCACAGCCTGGGATGTCTGACCAACCAAACAGAGAGGAAGAGAAGTGAAGGTTTATTCACATCTGATTGGAGACTGTTGCATCCGGGTGCTCTGTCAGCACACAGAGCAGACGTGTCCAGTCCCCTGCACCAGCTCACACTGGCTATGCACTCCTGGATGCAGAGCTGAGCTTGCACCTCATGGCTGAGTGGCTCCACTGCTCACCCCAGCCTGCTCAGTACAAGCCCTCACAGGGGACCAGTGCATATTAGCTCCCATCAATGTAGTGGTGAGGGGATTTTAGCGACTTCATTGCTGCAATTCAGTCTACATATAGCTCATCTGTTCCTTTATAGTTTGTAAAGTCATCACCTAACAAAATGCATGAAAAGATGCACCTAATTGAAGTTTCTGAACATCAACTTCAGCAATGGGTTGTATTAGGCTGAACTTACCAAGAGGTGGTTACGCATATTCCTTCTTTAAACTGGAATGTTTCGTGTTGCTTTTGTAAGGAGTCCAAGATGCTCATGACCAAAAGCCCATTTTCTCCTTTTAATCGGTGACCAACAAGTCCACAGAACTTACTCCTTTCAGGCAAAGCCTTCAACTTTCAAAGTTTTCTTGACAATTTCACCAAAAGATTAATTTCAGAAAACCTCTTCAAACCACAGCCTTGACATCAGAATCTATTTTTTTGACACATATGAAGATTTTCAATTTGTAAACTAGTATATTAGTTCAAATTTGCATATGATAGTTGAATAAAAGTTGGACACTTCAGAAAGATATGTTGGATCAAATACAATGCAAAGAAGTTGAACATGATGCAATTTGAAACTATTTAGAGAATGACAAAATAAATTAAATGACAACATTTAGATAAAGGGGAAAAGACTGAAGTGTTCACATACCCCATTGATGGAGGTTGACAAAGCATGGGATAAAGTGCATGGGATCCTATGCTTTACAATTAGAAGAGGTCAAAATTAAATTGAAATAGTAAATCTTGAGACAAAACCAGTTGAACATCAACTGTAATATTGAGTTCTAACCAAAGTATATCAAGAGGCAACACTCAAGAATGTGGAGTTGACAGAAGATGGAATTGTTCCACAGCAAGTGCAAAGGACAGTTCAAATAAATTCATGAGTAGTTCTGATAAAAAATAAATTACTCCATATGTTGGGAGAGTTTATTGTCAAAGAACACAATGTTTAAAGATAGAGTTTTATTTACTGTATGTGGGCATCACTGGAAAAGCCGATATTTCTCAGTCATGTTTGTTCTTGAGATAGTAAAGATAACTGGTTTGTTGAAACACTGCAGCTCCTGCGGTAAACTTGTTTCCACAGCCGTATCAATTCAAAGATATTACTGCAGCATTGATCATGCCTATTACATTCAACAATTGCAGGAAAAAAACACATGACCATATTACAGAGACTGACACAATGTAAGAATCATGCAAGCAGAAAATTTATTACATCTTATAAACATCATGTGCACGGCAAAATTGAGTTTTATCGGTAAGTCCTAGGGTCCTTACAGTGAGCACCAACATCATCTGTGAGATTTCATCAATATCCTCCACGGATGCAATGCACACAAGTACAACACAGGCTGCCAAGAGCCGTGGTTGAAGCAGTTACAATAGTAGCATCTAAAAGGCTGTTTGATAGACACATACACATCCAAGGAATGGAGGATGTACAGAAGATGTCGAGTGCAAGCTTTGGGATGGGATACTTGTAGCTGTGCTCTTACTTCTCTCCATTCTATGCGACAAATGGATTAGACATAGACATAGAAGATAGGAGTAGGTCATTCGACCCTTCGAGCCTGCTCCGCCATTCAACGAGATCATGGCTGATCTTAAAGTTCAGTACCCTGTCCCCCCCTTCTCTCCGTAACCTTTAATACCCTTATATTGAAGAAATAGATCTAATTCCCTCTTAAATATATTTAATGAACCTGCCTCTACTGCCCTCTGTGGCAATGAATTCCACAGATTCACCACCCTCTGGGTAAAGAAATTCCTCCTCATCTCGGTCCTAAATGGTTTGCCTATTATCCTCAAACCATGGCCCTGGGCTCTGGATTTTCCCATCATTGGAAACATTCCATCTGCATCCATTCTGTCCAGTCCTGCCAGAATTTTATATGTCTCTATGAGATCCCTTCTCAATCTTCTAAACTCCAGCGAGTACAATCCCAATTTGCGCAATCTTTCCTCATAAGTCATTCCTGCCATTCCAGGTATCAGCCTGGTGAATCACCTCTGCTCTCCCTCCATTGCAAGAACATCCTTCCTTAGATAAGGTGACCAAAACTGCACACAATACTCCAGGTGTGTTCTCACCAATGCCTTGTACAGCTGCAGTAAGGTATCCTTGTTCCTATACTCAAACCCTCTTGATATGAAAGCCAACATATCATTTGCCTTTTTAACCACCTGCTGTACCTGCATGCTTGCCTTCAGAGACTGATGTACAAGTACCCCTAGGTCTCTCTGCACTTCCCCTTCACTTAATCTATTGCCATTCAAATAGTAATCCGCCCTCCGGTTTGTATTACCAAAGTGGATAACCTCACATTTATCCACATTGTAGTGCATTTGCCATGTATCTGCCCAGTCCCTCAATTTATCCAAATCACACTGGAGCTTCCTGACCCCCTCTTCCTTGCACACTACCCCTCCTAGCTTAGTGTCATCTGCAAATTTGGAGATATTACATCCAATCCCCTCATCCAGATCATTAATGTAAATTGTGAACAGCTGGGGTCCCAGTACAGATCCCTGTGGCACCCCACTGGTCACCGCCTGCCACTCAGAAAATGTGCCATTTATCCCAACTCTTTGTCTTCTACCTGCCAGCCAGTTCTCAATCGACATCAATACTTTCCCCCAATCCCATGAGCCTTGATTTTGGAAGCCAGTCGTTTATGCGGGACATTATCGAAGGCCTTTTGGAAGTCCAGGTACACCACATCCACTGGCTCTCCCCCATCTATTTTACCTGTCACCATCTCAAAGAATTCCAATAGATTTGTCAAGCACGATTTACCTTTTGTAAATCCATGTCGACTCCATCCGATTCCTTCTCTGCTAGTCATATGCTCCGCTATTACATCCTTAACAATGGATTCCATCATTTTGCCCACTACTGATGTAAGGTTCACCGGCCGATAATTCCCCGCTTTTTCTCTACCCCCTTTTTAAATAGTGGGGTAACATTAGCTACCCTCCAATCCATGGGTACTGATCCTGAGTCTATCGAGTTCTGGAAAATAATTCTTAAAGCATCTGCTATCTAAATGGCCACTTCTTTAAGTACCCTAGGATGTAGATTATCAGGCCCTTGGGATTTATCTGCCTTCAATCCCATCAATTTCCCCAAGACCATGTCCTTAGAGATACTGATTTCTTTCAGTTCCTCCCTTGCACTAGTCTCTATGTTTCCCAACATCCTTGGGAGGTTATTTGTATCCTCTCTTGTAAAAACAGAACTAAAGTAAGAATTTAATTGGTCTGCCATTTCCTTATTCCCCATTATATATTCCCCTGATTCCAACTGCAAGGGACCTACTCTGGATTTCACCAATCTTTTCCTCTTGACATATTTATAAAAGCTTTTGCAGTCGGTTTTTATATTTGCCGCAAGCTTACTTTCGTAATTTATTTTTGCTCTCTTGATTAATCCCTTTGTCCTCCTTTGGTGCATTGAACTACTCCCTGTCTTCGGTTGTGGTACTTTTTTTGGCCAATTGATATGCTCTCTCTTTGGACCTAATGCTGTCTCTAATTTCCCTTGTTATCCACGGTTGAGTCACCTTTTTTGGTTTATTTTTATGCCAAACCAGTATAAATGATTTTTGCAATTTCTCCATTAGATCTGTGAATGTTTTCCATTGTCTATCCACAGTCAACTCCCCCATAAACACCACCCAATTAATCTTGCTCAACTCCTGTCTCATACCACCATAATTCCCTTTATTTAAATTCAGGACCTTAGTCTCGGTTTTAATTTCATCACTCTCCATGTCGAGTGAGAATTCGATCATATTGTGATCGCTCCTACCCAAAGAGCCTCGCACAACAAGATTGCTGATTAGCCCCTTATCATTGCATAATACCCAATCTAAAATGGCCTGCTCCCGAGTTGGTTCCTCGACATATTGGTCTAGATAACCGTATCAACAGTGTGGGAGACATCTGATTGAGGCTGTCATGTCTTGTGTTGAGAAAGTATGACCAAATCATCAAGTCCAAAAGTGGATCCTCCTTCAGTTACAACTTTTACACTTATGATAGCTCAACTGTTCTGCCTACCCCAAATCCCCCAACTGATGCTTCAAATCCCCTATACTCCACCACCTCCCCCCACAAGAATTCAATTGCTGACCACCTCTTATCTCAACTTTGAGGAGCCTGAAATTGTGACCTGCTTGACTTGTTTTGCACTTTTTCAATTCAACAAGACTGACCCATGATATGGCAAGTTTGCCCAATAGTTTAGATCGTCTTAGGTTAGAAGAATGGGATGTGATAGCATTGAAGTCTCAAACTTTTGGTTGATTCAGATATGACGTTTTCCCTGGCTGGATCCTGAGGTGAGAAGAAATTTCTACAGCAAGTGGAGAGTGAATCTTTTGAATTTTAGATCAGAGAGGACTATGGAGGCTCAGCCCATTAGTATATTAAGGACAGAGATCAATATATTTTTGAATATTTAAGGAATCAAGAGATATTGTGGAAAAGCTCATTTACAACATCACCCGTAATCTTCATGAATGGTGGAGTGGACATAAGCAGCTGAACCATTTCTCCTTGTTTTTAGTTCTGATGTAAAGTTCTTGCCATTGGAATCAATTGTCATTTAGGAGGAACCCAGCAAATAATGGTTTGGAACAGATTATAGATTTTTAAAACTGCAATTTATTTGATCAATATGTTAATCTGTCAAATAATATGACAATTTGATTATTTTACTCCTCAATGAGATGATAATGAAAATGAATTGCAGTGGCATTGATCCAATGCCAAAACTACTGAATAAAAACATAGCGAGTGTAGGTTAATGGGGTATAAATTGGGTGGCATGAACTTGTGGGCTGAAATGCCCTGTTACTATGATATGAATCAGATATTTAGCAGCATCAGTTGATTGCCATTTTCACTCCCAGCTTAATCCATGTAATTAGTTAAAATGAATCAAGGATTAAACTTTCTATCCTTTTGAGAAATATTTCACACATTGCAGTTTATGTGACTTAAAATAAGTAGGTTGTGCAACATTGGTATCATGCTTTGTAAAATTTATCAGATGAAGAAAAATCATTTGAATCTTTGCATAAATTAGTTCAACAAAAAGTGGATGACTTCACATGATCTGACTTGGTGGGAACTTAGCAACAAATGCTGGCTGTTGAGACCATGTACCTTAATTCCACCTTGATACAAAAACCTTGATACCCTGAACTCACAAACATCTGCCAATCCTTCTGCTAAACATTTCAGTAGGCACTTTTTCCACTGACATTTGGGGAAATGAGCCTCATTTTTTTCATTGGATTTTGTGTGAATATGTGCTTCCTTTTCTTTCTTTTCCAATATTTTTAATTAACATTGAAATGTCATATCCAAAAATACAGAGTACATACGGATAAATGTTAAAATTCATATCATTTCATCCAAGGTACTCCACTCTTTAATCAAACAGAATATATTGTATTGATATCAGGACATTTTATTATAAAAAGAACAATGTAAATCCACTATCAAGAAAGAAGCTGTTTGGGCAACAAGAAAAGAAAGACAGAATTCTTATCAGGGTGATAAATTACCTCATTAGTCAACAGCTCTACCTTCATAACATATGAAAGTAATTCAAAAAGGGTCTCCACAATGTTTGAAAATTTAAATTCAAATCAGAAATTGAGCATCTTATCTTCTCTAAGTTTAAACATAACATGATATCACATAGACATTGAGCATGCATAAGTCGGGTAACGTCCCTCCATCTGAGCAACACTGCCCGCCTAGCTATAAGAGAAATAAAAGCTAAAACATGTGGCTTAGATGTCATTCACATTATGTCACTCTCTCCAGCAATACCAAACAAAGCAATTAGGGGATTTGGTTTAAACTATCTTTAAAAAGTGCAAAGAAAGTTTGAAATACTTCAATCCAATTTCTCAAGACTCTGGCATGTCCATAACATATGAATTAATTAAGCATCTCCATTGTTGCAGTTATCACGATGAGATGCATCCACATAAAAATGAGATAGGTTGACTTTGGACATGCGAGCCCTATGGACTACTTTAAATTGTAGGAGAGAATGACAGGCACATTAAGAAGAGATATTAATCCATTTGAAAATTATATTCCAAGTTTCTTCAGGAATTAAAAGCTGGAGGCCTTGTTTCCAAGTCTTTTTTTAAATTTTATCTAAGAGAGCCTCTCTTATTCCCAATAACATTTCATAAATGTTAGATATTGAAGCATTATAAAACGGTTATAAATTAAAAATTACATCAATTAAATTCTTAATCAGAATGTGCTTTCTTATAATATTGTTGAGTATCTAATCCTAAATTATTGGGTGTTCCTTGTCCTCTTTGGAGGATTTATATCGATCTCGCGGTATTCGGAAACAAGCCAGCATCATTTGTTTGACCTATTTCCCTCGGGTAGATGATCTAGGTCCATTAAATCTCAGACAAACAGACTCAAGAACAGTTTCTATCCCACATCCATTTAAGATTTAAACTCCTCCAATCAGTGTATTTTTCTACAATATCTAAATCTACTGTATTTCATTATTGTTTTTAACTGTTAATGTATGTTGTATTGTGAGTACTGTGGGTTTCATTTTTTTATTTTGTTTTGTTTTCATTCATAACGACAATAAAGTACTTACTTATTTGGTTAATTCTTAGACTTTTCTCTTTTTCTTCACAATTCCTTCCACTTGATAAAATAATTTCAGTGAGTCTGACAGATTTTTTGAGAAGCTTCCATTTCCCATGATCTTTTACATTCAAGAAAGTACACACCAAGTTTATCCAAGCTTTCCTCAATTAAACCCTTTCCATCCTGGTACGAATCTGTTCAATGTGTGGCATTGTCTCTCTTGACAAGGTATCCCACCTGAGACACAGTGCTAACATCAGAATACAATATCTCAGTAGGGCTTTCATGGATGCTACTGCACAGGGAAAGGAGAAGGATTCAACATTTGCATTCAAACCCCTTGTGATCTTTCAAAACAACAAAAGATGATATTTTTGAAGTCTTTGTGGCATTGCTCAAGCTCTCAATAATGAATGTACCTGCACTTAGAAAATCATTTTTTGCCTTTCACACATTTGCTGAGGAAAATATTGTGATTTTACCATTCTTGAACCTTACACTTTGCTATGATGAATTATGTCTGACACATTTTTCACATTCCATGAAACTATTTACTGGAAATTCTCCCACATCAGCAAACCAAGATTTTTGATTCCTTGCTCCTTCATCCAAGCAATATTAAAAAGTTGCGCTTCAGTGCAGTTAATTATGAAACACTACCATTCTAGCAATCAGACCAAAAATATTCCTTTTACTCCCCACACTCTTCCTTTTCCCTACCAACCAATGACTGCTCAATGTTCTCTAATTGTTGCATTCATTTTCAGTATTGTGAAAATTTTCTGGTGTCGAACTTTGGCAAAGATATCTAAAGATTTATTTCCATTTGTGACTTTCTCAGTGAGATAGAGGAAAAAAAATCAATAATTAGACACAACCTAGCTATGAAAAATTAGTGCCAGCCCCCCTTGCTCAACTCATTCTTGCTCATGTGCTCTGCCCTCTGAATTCAAAGTCCAAGAATTTCCCAACAACTGAAGTTAAAATAACAGGTCTATAATTTTGTGGGTCCAGCCACTTCCTTATTCTGGAAATTCAAAAAAATATTTTCAACTTACCAATCGAACTGTATTTCTCACATCGAAGAACCTCTGGAAAAGGACTATTTAATTCATAATTTCTCTCGCAAAAAAATTATTTGTGCAGCATTTTGTTCTTGAACCATCAAGAAAGTGGGCACATTTCTCAGCATGTTCTTTAACAATTAAACTGTTCTCACTGTGTTAAACCTAACACCCAATTGACAGATGATTGTTTTGGTTTTCCTGACACCTTGGTTGACATTTCTGTTGGTGCTTCACAAGTGCTGACCTGCTGGAGTTCAAATCCTTTGCTGCTCTTTCTTTCTCCTCTTATTGTTCCACTCTAAACACTTTTCTATCTTGTTCTATAAATGCTGCCTGCTTTGCCAAATACTTCTACCGTTCCTTGTTTTGAATGACCAGCCTCCATTGTTTTCCAACATTTTAAGACCTGAAACATTGTGAACTATGAAATACTCAGGAGACTTGGCCTGTCGATTTAAATTATGAAGGTTTGATTTGTATATCCCAGGTAAGTCAAAACAAAATAAAATGACATGTAACCTTCCATTAGCTGAAGACAAAAGAAAGACATTTAATGCACTCAAATATCTCTAACATTCATCTTGTGCAAAAAGCTGAACTAACACGTTCATTCCAGTGTAGGCAGGACGACAATTTTTTTGTGCTGAAGTCAAATCTACCACAATCTGCAACCAACATAATAGTTTAACAGAGCAACATCTGAAACCCTGCAGGGAAGAACAAACTGTGTTTTGGATATAAAAGAAAAACACATAAATTAACATGACTACATTAGGTAATTATAAGTGCTTAGTGGATTACTTACCAATTGGACTTCCAAAAGCTCTTTGATGAAGAGAATGTTTTTTTTCCCTCTAATTAGCCCTCTGCAGCACAAATATGGGTTCGCTTCTTAAAGGCTTCCTGCAAAGCAAATAATGGCAAATATGCAATTCTTGCTTAAGAGCAGAGATATCATTAGGGCCACTCTTCACAAAAACTTGTTCACATATTCATTTCATTGATGTTCACCACTGTCAGATCACAATGTACACATGTCCAGAGGCTTTTATATAATGCATAAATTGACTCAACCTGCTTCTCCTAACAGTCTAAAATCAAACAAAATTTCCTGCAATTGAAAAGCTCAAAGATTATGCAACATTGTTTGAGGAGCTTGGATTTTCACTCAGTTTTTACTCAGAAATGAACAAGCCGCAAATTATGAGCTGATTTATTTTGCAGCTCCGACCACACCAGAATCAGTGCAATTACCATAATTATCAAATTAGCTTCCAAATTATGGCATCACAGCTGGATGAAATGTTATATGCCAGGACTCAAAATCAGAATTAGAGTTTTATTATACTTTTCTGATCAATATATATTTAATACTCAACAGCAGCTCTCTCATCTCAAGTGTAATTTTGCTCCTGTAACGATTTACTTCTGGATCACCAAAATTGAAGCTGGTATTAAGGTAATTTTTGAACATTAAACTTTCCATAAGGAAGAGAAAACTTTCAGACAAGTTACTAGAAAGTTTTGGTTTAATAATATATTCAAGATCTAAGGGTAACCAACTGTGCAGAGTGATAATGGAATTTCAAATTAATAGTTCTATTCACTATGTTGTCAAAAACTTGGCGATTAATTTCTACAGTTCCGTGTAAATTTTTAAATCCAAAAGTCTCTGGCTGCTACTTTCTAGCGGTTCCTCAACTACTCACTACTGCCACTAATGCTAAGGCATCTGTCCATTCAATCTGTACCTGCATTTCTTCACATGTTTCAAAATAATCTGCAAATTTATTTTCTTGCCAGCACATTTGAATCAAAAGTTATCTGAGGCAATGTTAGTCCCAGTATAATAAGGAAGTCCAGCCTTCAGAACTTTAATGATTGCAGCTACAAGACATGCTAACATATCTGATAATATTCTAATATTTATATGGAGGTGCTGAGAGCTTACTTCTTCCCCACCCCCACTGAAGACGCCTTTTCCCCCTTAAGCTTTCTTCTTCCTCTCGGACAACTCACCCTGGTCATTTGCCCACTCTGGATCTTTTTATTTCCAAATGCTGCCAAGTCACTCTGCTCACTTATTCTAATCTCACACCCTCTGAACATTCTTCCTTCCAATTTCTCCACACCAACCCCAGCCTCACTATTAAACGCAGACAAGAGCCAGTCTGGCGCATTGACCTCCACCTTGCCAAAGCTAGACAACAGTTCTCAAATACCTCCTCTTAGCAAACCTTTCAACAAGACCCCACCAAGGAACACCGAGACACCATCTGACATACCATCTATAACCTGATCACATCTAGTCATCACTCTCCCACAACCTTCAACCTCATTGTTTCCCAAAACCTGCACTGCCCAGTTCTTCCTCCTACCCAAGTCATGACATCAAGTCAAGCTTATTGTCATCTGATTGAACAAGTGAAACAATGTTCTCTCGTCATCAGTACAAAACACTGACACACATTCAGACATAACATAGATACAGACAAAAAAATACATATACAGGACAAGTATTAATCTCTACAAACAAATAAATAAATAAATATTGCTTCATGAATACAAGAGTCTCAGATGGTTAGCGCGAGCACCTCCTTTGGTTGTTCAGTATTCTCACTGCCCATGGGAAGAAGCTGTTCCTCAGCCTGATGGTGCTGGCTCTGATCCTCCTGAATCACTTTCCTGATGGGAGCAGCTGAAAGATGCTGTGTGCCTGGTGAAAGGGATCCTCAATAATTTTGGCTGCCCTCTTCAGTCAATGATCCCAGATGATCACATCAATAGTGTTGATGGAGACTCCTTTAACCCTCTCTGCCAAGATCCAAATATTCAATTGTCCTGCTAGACCTATTCTTCCCATATGCTCCTACCCCACCAAACAGGTATCATCTTACCTCAACTCCATTTATCCCCCCTGGCAAAACCTTCCCAACCTACATCCACGATACCTCACGTGCCCTCCATCAGTTCAACAACATCCAATTCCGAACTCGGCTGCCTCATCTTCATAATGGATGTCTAATTTTTTTTCATTTTTTTATATTTTAGATTAATAAACATATGATACAAAGAGATTGGGATTGCATTAACAATGGTTAACATATACAAACATAGACATCAAGCAACATACATAAACTTAGCCTCCCAATCTCTTAAAGGCCAAACATGTAAAGGAACCAATTTTTATTACAAACATATTTCCCGAACAATTCACTTGTCCATCTGTGGGCATCATATATTGCATCTGGTGCTCCCATTGTGTCCTCCTCTATATTGGAGTGACAAGACACAGACTGGAAGATTGATTCACTGAGCAGCTACACTCTGTGTGCAGCAATGGCAGAGACCTCCCAGTGGTCAACCATTTCAATTCTGTAATGCACAAGACAAAAAAGAAAACAAAAGCTGGGCTACCATGTTTCAGCAGTTAAACAATTATTTTGTGGTTAATTCTGCTCCTCTGCACTCACAAAAAATATATTGTAAAGGATTTGGAAAGGATCAACTGACACCATTTGAAAATATTAAATAAATGGCCTCCATGTTTCTTCAAATTTAACCGCAGGATCAACAGTACCACTTCTAATTATTTTCTAAATTTAAACATGCTCTAGTTTTGGAGGACAGCCAATACCCATACTCCTGCATCCCCATTCCGAAGGTCTCAAAGCCCTTATTTCTTTCTTGATAATAGACCCAACCATTCCTCTTCAGCCATCACCCTCCTCTGCCTGGTAGAACTTGTTCCCTTCCTCTACTTCATTGAGAACTAGATTGATGCTGCCTCATTCATCAATGAAGAGTTCATCCACTTTTACCCGGACCTAAAATTCACTTGGGTCATCTCTGGTGATGCTCTCCCCTTTCTTGATCTGTCTCCATCTCAGGTGAAACAGACATTTTCTACAACCCATAAACTCCCACAACTACACTTCTTCATACCCAGTCCCTGTCAGGATTATCTTCCTTTCTTTCAATTCCTCAGTCTACTTAGGATCTGCTCCCAGTACGAGGTCTTCCATTCCAGATCATCCAAGATGTCATCCTTCTTCAAAAAATATGGCTTTTCCTCCACCACTATCAATTCAGCCCTTATCTCAATGGAAGAAAAGTGAAGGTGACAGGAATATTCAGGTACCGATATACCAAAGCAAGGAGAATGCATGGTCAAAGAGAAACACAAGGATAAAGAGCAAATGCTTGCACTTATCATGGTACTAAAGGACATTCAGGCCATAGTAGGTTTAGCAGCCTGTGAGAAACAGAACCTGGTTAAAAAAAGTCCTCATTGTGGAAAGTGAAGGAGATTCAGTCTATCATGAACTCATGAAAGAATACAATGACCTAGACTGCCTTCCAGGAGAGCAGATAATCAGAGTGGATAAACATCTGCCACCAATAATACATCAATGCAGAAAAGTTCTATTTGCACTTCAAAAGCAAATAAAGGCTGCGTTGGAGAGGTCGGAAAGTCTGAACGTGATTCAGAAGATAGATGAGCCAATGGAGTGGGTGAGTTCACTCATCGTTGTGGACAAAACAAATGGAAAGCTTAGAATTTGCTTGCATCCAAGATATCTAAAGAGAGCAATAAAGAGAGAACACTTTAAGCTTCCGACGTGTGAAGAAATCATTTCACAGTTTGCAAATGCAAAGTTTTTCAGCAAGTTAGATGCATCATCAGGACTTTGGCAGTTAAAATTGGATGAAGCAAGTTCAAGACTGTGCCCATTCAATAGTCCATTGGCAGATACAGATTCAGAATTGCCTCAGCTCCTGAAGTGTATCACAAAACTATCCATATGGTCTATGAGCACATGGACGGAGTTGATACCTCATAGTATGGGAAACCACAAGAATGGAACATGATAAGAGACTAATGTTATGAGCCCAAAGGACCCCAAAACCCAACAGCAATAGATATTCACCACAATAAATGGTTACTTAAACAAAAGTTGTTTTTAATTATCTTTAAACATGAAAACAGATTCAAACTTTAACTTATCACTATTAAATTAATTACCCAACAATCCCTTCGAATTCTAAGCACACGTGTATGTAATGTGTGTGTTAATTCAAGAAAAGTTCTTTGGTTCACAGTTCAATCTCACTTCTCCTTCTTCCAAGTTCTCTGGTTGCAGGCAATTCTTATACTGTGCACAGAATTTAACATGTATAAAGTTCACCAGGCTTTGGTGCTCGAAAGGTTAATGTTTACCACTCAGGAAGGTTCTCGTAGGGTTTGCAGAGAGAGATTTGTTGTTCCAGGATTTTCACAACTGAGGTATCACCATTAGTCACCTCAATGTCTTGCTGAAGAAACCTGCCCCATCAGGGTTCTCCAGATGATAACCTCTTTCTTTCAGGCTACTACAGAGTTCCTTTCTGCTCTACTTATTCCAAGAAAAACATCAGACAGATAGCACTTCCAGCCATCCACCACTCTGGGGTTTTCTGTTTCAGATCCAACAAGCTTCTCCTGGCTGACACTGTTCAGTCTCTCTCTCTCTCGCTCTGAGATTCCGACTGCCAGCCGCATGTCCTTCTCTCTCTCACATAAAACTCCCACCTTCTCCAGCAAACAATAGGAGTTTGTTTTCTGCTCCCATCTGTTGTTTTAGGTGCAGAGACCTCAGTGATCTTTGAGTGAGCACTTTGCAGAGAGGTCAAAAGCCTTGCAAAAAGGTCCATCATTGACAATCTGACACTGGTTGTTCTTCCAAGACAAGTCAATTCATTTCATGACATCATTTCAATTAGCACCTACTTTGAAATGTGCACAGCATTTTTTTCCATAGTTTCTGTAAAGTCACTCAATATGAATTCTTCAGTATTTCAAATAAGATCTGTTTTAAAGTGTGTGTATGTATGTAACCTACTCTAATTTTACCAACTTATTTCCCAAATATTCCATCACAATAAGGAAAGTGCTGAAGCAACAAGAAGAGCAAACCTAAAGTTTAATAGAGAGAAATGCCAGCTTGGAGTGACAGAACTAACATTTGTATGAGATATTATTGGCATTGGGGGAATCAGACCAGATCCAAGAAAGATGTTTGCCATTGGGAACATGCCAAGGCCACAATGCAAAAAGAACATACAGAGGTTTAATGGAGTGGTCAACTATGTGGGTGAATTCATATCCAACCTCTCAGAAAAGATGGCTCCATTGAGAAGACAAACAGAAAAGAACATTGAATGGGAGTGGGATCATGACCATGAAAAGTCATGGAGGGAACTAAAGAAACTGCTCACAGAGGAACCAGGTCTGAGGTTTTAGACCCAGCGAGACCCATCAAGATATCATCAGATGCTTCACTTTGTGGGCTCAGTGAAGTTCTTCTGCTAAAATATGATGACTGGCAATCTATTGCATATGCATCACACTCAATGGCAGACACAGAGACATGATACGCATTGGAGGCTCAAATAGAAAAGGAGCTGGTCAGCATTACATATGACTGTGAAAGATTAGATCAGTGTGTCAGGACAAGCAATCAGTGTAGAGACTGACCATAAGTCCTAGATTGCATTGTTCCAAAAGCCATTAAATTAATGTCCACTTAAGAATACAAAGAATGATAATTAGGGTGCAATGCTATACTGAATATAGTGCACACTCCGTGTAAGCTAATGTACACAGCAGACACATTGTCCAGAGCTGTCGACACAAGACAGCCCGGAAACACCAAAATGGATGAAGATGTGAATGTCTTTGTGGACATGATCACAAGTGCACGGCCCATATCAGATGGAAAAATGGAGCTCATAAAGTCAGAGACAAACAAAGATGAAACATTGAAACAACTGAGAAAAAACATCTTGGATGAATGGCCCAGCAAGAAGCAAGACTGCTTACCTGACGTTTCAGAGTACTGGAACTGCAGGGCGGAACTGTCAGTGATAGAAGACATCATCTACAAAGGAAGCAGAATCCTTATCCCTAAAGAATCTGAGAAAAGAGATGCTAAAAAGGAATCTCAGAATCAAAAAGTGTAAGAAAAGAACACAAGAGGTGATGTACTGGCCAAGAAGCAACAATTATATAACAAATGATGTGTCAAATTGCACAATATGCCAGAAATATCAAGCAAGCAATCCTGCAGAACCATTAAAGCCACACCCAGCACCATACAGACCTTACCAGAAGATAGGCCCTGACCTTTTCGAATGTCAAGGGAAGGACCATCTGGTAGACACAGACTATTGCTCCCTGTATCCAGAGGTGTGTAGACTGAACACCACCATGGTAGATGCTGTAATATCAGGTATGAAAGCCATATTCTCTAGACATGGCATGGCAAGTGAGATCTTCACAGACAATGGACCCCAGTTTTGCAATTTAAAGTTCTAACAGTTTACCAAAGAGTGGGACTTTTTACACATCACGTCAAGTCCTTATTTTCCACAGTCCAATGGTCTAGTGGAAAAATCAGTACAGACAGTGAAGACTGATGAACAAGGCAAAAGACAGTGGAACAGACTTCTACCAGAGTATGTTAGCATACTGCATAATGCCACTTGAGTGTGGTATATCACCAGAAAAAACTCCTTATGGGACGTAGGCTAAGATTAAACCTACCCATCCAGGAGAACCTCCTAAAAACAAAAGAGGGGGAGAAAGTGATGAAGTTCAAAGAACTACAGAAAGAAAAGCAAAAGGATTACTTTGACAGAGAAACAAAAAACCTACCAGAACTCTACACTGGTGACCAAGTAAGGCTAAAAGACAAAACAAACATATGGACTCAGAAGGGAACTGTCCTTTGTGAAGTTCAACCAAGATCCTACACCATTCAGACAGATGAAGGAGCTGTTCTGCGAAGAAATCATCGAGATCTTCAAATGGGACCACAGTAGGATACTGTTGAATAACCTGAATACACAGCTGAGAAGACATCATCTGAGGCAACAACTCAGATTCAAGGACAATCACTCAGGAGGTTTTAAATACATGTGAATCCTCCTAAGAGGCTCACTGAGCAAATTTAAAAATCCCTGTTATAGAATGAAGTAGTGCCATCTTATTCACTCTTCGAGGTTTAGTGTATGTCAATGTGAACACACAAAACCAGTTTAAAAAATGTTAACAATGTTGAAAATAATGAAAATGTAAGTTTTTGGTGTTAAAGTTAAAATTGCAGAGTTATACAAAGAAAACATGTTAGTTAAAAGTAAACTACTTTTGTTTTAAGAAAAGGAGATGTAATGATAGTGATCGTGGTTCCAATGCAACTAGCAATGCCTTATTGTTTGATTAGACTTGGCTACTACCAGGGGTAGACACAGAATAGGAGACACACAGAATGCTGGAGCTATAATGGAGACTTGCAGCCTCATGGCATGCTTCATGGTGCTGTTTACAACTACTTTAAAGTAAATAATTTTTTCCTTCATCCATGTGTTGTCTGAGAACTCACACACACACGCACGCACACACACTCTCACACACACACACACACACACACACACGCACACACACTCTCACACACACACACACACACACACACACACAAATACAAGATGAAACGGGTACTCTCCAACCTGATGGCAATGGCAGACTTCTCTGGTTTCTGTTAGGCCACTCCCTCTTCTCCCCCTCTCCCCTATCCCTCTTTTTCCTTTCCTCCATTCTCCACCCCTTTCCCTCTCCATTCAGAGAGCTATCCCCTCCCCATATCACTTCTCAACTTTTTTCTCGTGCCCTTGCACCGATATCCATCTATGACCGCTTGCCTGTGGGCTATGCTGCTCTTCTGCCATGCCTCTCATCATTTTATTCAGGTGCATGCCTGTTCTTTGCTCATGATGAAGGGCTCAGGCCTGAAAAATGGGTTATGTAGCTATCTTCGCTACATAAAAATGCTGCAGGACTTGATGAATTTCTCCAGCATTTTTGCAAACTACAATCACAGATTAGTATTGTGGCCTAAACTCTTTCCAATTTACATGGGTAACCTGGATAAAGGATGTAATATCCTGAGGTCAAATTTGCTCATTGGTTAATAAGTTGGGAAGAGAACAAAAAGAATACAAGCAGGATAAGCAACTGGGCAAGAAGCTGCTCGATGAAATGTAGGAAATTGTAAAGCTCACCACTTTGGAATGAAGTATGAAAAGAAAATTCTTTGATTGGAGTGAGACAAAATATTGCAGATCAAAAGAATACGAGATCCTGTTACTGTATACACATCTAAGCAAGTTTCTATTTGCACTCCAGACAGTGCAGAAAACATTCACAAAGTGGGTTCCAGGCACGAAGAGGTTTATGTATGCAGTGAGGTTGAGAAGGTTGATCTTCTACTCAAAAGAAATTGCGTATCCATTGAATAATCCCCAAAATGAATATTGACATGCTGGATGCTTAAAGAATATTTCCACTACTGCAGTACCTGGAACATGGTGACACGGATTTTGAAAGGAGAGCTGCCCAGTTATATAGATTACTCTTCTTTGGCTTGGCTTCGCGGACAAAGATTTATGGAGGGGGTAAAAGTCCACGTCAGCTGCAGGCTCGTTTGTGGCTGACAAGTCCGATGCGGGACAGGTAGACACGGTTGCAGCGGTTGCAGGGGAAAATTGGTTGGTTGGGGTTGGGTGTTGGGTTTTTCCTCCTTTGCCTTTTGTCAGTGAGGTATAGATTACTATACAACTGGTAATCACTATATATTCAATGATTACCAGTGGCAAGCACTGAAATCGTGCCCCTCCCCCCATTAAAGCTCACTGACACATTTTGCATTTACGCTGAAATTGCCCATCTCCTCCCCTGTAAAAACTTGCTTGCACATTCTGTCAAAACTTACGGCGGCGGTGGGAGGTTCAATGTGGGAGCAATGGCCATCTTCGTTACTCATAATCCCCCATGCAGCAGGAACCTCTTTGCATTTTCCTGACATTGGAAGAGTGGTTCTAGCTGCACGGGATACTATGTGTAATTATGGCAACTATGCTACCGCAATGAGCCGTCACCACGAACTGCCAGGGCTGCTCCAAAGCGGCTGATGACTTCCGGTAGCACTGCACCCCTGCTGCCACATTGGGTGTTGGGGGGGGGTGGAGCTGGGGCGAGGAGTGAGGCATTCGGGAGAGGCAAGGACAGTGGTGCCCTCTTTAAGATTAGTGATTTTAGCCTTTTATCATTTTTAGTCAGACTATTGCTCAGCGGTTATGAGATGCAACACACCCTATAGACTGTGGTAATAATCCTGATTAAAGGTGATAATTGGCTAAAACCACAAATCTTAAATTTAAGATTTTTGGTTTTAGCCAATTATCACTTTTAATTGAGGTTATCAACACAGACTATCAATGGTATCCCATAGCTGCTGCACAAGTACACAAATCCAGGGCCCATAGCATGTACTACTTTTGCTGCTAAATTAGTCTCGCCCTGTATGGAGGTGTCAATGCACAGGACAGGAAAAGACTACAGAGAATTGTGCATTCAGCCAGCACTATCACAGGCATCAGTCTTCACTCCATCAAGGACAAAATCTACAAGAGGCGATGCCTCAAGATAGCACGCTCTATCATACAGGACCCTCACCGTCCATCCTATGACCTCTTCTCATTTGCTACCATCAGGAAGGAGGTACAGGAACCTGAAATCAAACACCCAAGAGTATAGAAACAGCTTCTTCCCCTCCACCATCAGATTTCTGAATGAACAATGATCCACAGACACTATCTCACGTCCTCTTTTTTTGCACATATAACCATATAAACCATATAACCACTTACAGCACAGAACAGGCCAGTTCAGCCCTACTAGTCCTAGCCGTAGCAAATCCCCACCCTCCTAGTCCCACTGACCAGCACCCAGTCCGTACCTCTCTAGTCCCCTTCTATCCATGTAACGATCCAGTCTTTCCTTAAATGTAACCAATGATCCCGTCTCGACCATGTCTGCCGGAAGCTCATTCCACATCCCCACCACCCTCTGCGTAAAGAAATTTCCCCTCATGTTCCCCTTATAATTTTCCCCCTTCAATCTTAAACCATGTCCTCTAGTTTGAATCTCCCCCTTTCTTAATTGAAAAAGCCTATCCACATTTACTCTGTCTGTCCCTTTTAAAATCTTAAACACCTCTATCAAGTCCCCTCTCAATCTTCTACGCTCCAGAGAAAAAAGCCCCAGTCTGCACAACCTTTCCCTGTAACTCAGACCCTGAAATCCTGTCAACATTCTCGTGATCCTTCTCTGCACTCTCTCTATTTTGTTTATATCTTTCCTATAATTTGGTGACCAAAACTGTACACAGTACTCCAAATTTGGCCTCACCAATGCCTTGTACAATTTCATCATAACCTCCCTACTCTTAAATTCAATACTCCGATTTATGAAGGCCAATGTAATGTAATTTATAGCAATGTTTTCACCTGTAATTTCACGACACATGTTCATGACAATAAATTCTAATTTTGATTATGGAGGCATGGACTGGAAGATATAATGGGAGCTGGGTTTCTCCTTACTTCTTTTGAAGCTCCATCAACAAACTTACCTCGACATGATAGGATAAGTGCCATTTTTCGGTATTGTGGTTGATCTTTAATGATGCATGCATTAATCAACACAAGGACAAACTGATTTGGAAGGAACCCCTACAAAAGGATTTCATTATAAATGCATTGCTTTGAAAATCCATTTAAAAATAAAGCTGGATTGGTCAGATCTGAGTTTCACCATCCTTTAACATTTCCTTGAAGCATCTCATCCCAACATTCAGAGAAATTGTTCAATGTAACTGCTGTATTCTCTTAAACATCAAACCTTCCAATCCTTAAACTCCAAGTTTGAAACTCAAGACATAAAAGTTATATCATTCCATGAAATGTCTTCAAAATAAAGCAAACTGTTATGTAAAGCTACAAGAGATTCCCCTATCTCTATTACCTGCTATCGACTCTTTCACCAGGGTATCCATATGCTTCTTGAATTAAGATTGCAAATAATTGCAACAGCACATGATTATTGAAAACTCAGAAGAATTTTCACGTTAATCTTTGTGATTGTCGTCCCCATGCGTTAGGGGACGTGATAAATTACTGAAACTTGTTGAAGCAGAAAAGCTGAACATTGACCAACTGAAAATAATGGCCATTATTTTCCCTTTTACCATCCGTCTATCAGTTCAATACAAGAATTCTGACTTTCTGCTCCATTCCTTGCAATACTCAAGACAATTTCTGTTGAAACAATAGAATTGCCTGAAAGTGAACACATTTTCAGATGTTATAACAGCTGATACTGAGTTGAGCATCACCAAAAGTGTGCTCCTCATCCGCTATTTGATCATTGAGGATTTCAGACCAATTTTTTTTCTAGCACATCTCATTCCATGGAACTGCAACCTTGTCAGCAGATGTCTCAGCTGCGAAATGTTTGTGAAAGCAAGTTAACAATGAAACTGGGGGAAACTTCCAAATACACAGGGATAAATAAAAGGACAGGTACAGATGAAACACAAAAATAATTCTCTGATCAATTTAACTACAATTCACTTCATTAACTGTTGATTAGACAATAACTACATGTCATACCATTTACTGCTTCATTGCCTTTTAGTTATAATGATAAAACAATTATTTTATCTCGTGTTAGAACTTCCATCTTATTTTGGTATTTCCCCAAAAGCTGGAAAAGAAACATGGAAAAAAAATGTCATAACCATGAACGAATACCTATTTTTACTCTGTAGTGCACCCACGGAGACTCTGCATTTCAGCTCCCAAGGGCTCTCACAGTTATTCTGAATAAGACTTTGTACCAATTAAGGAGTCTCCTGCATGTAAACCAGCTTCATGCAGGAAAACATCATCTATATATCTGAGAAAAAGTGGCAAGAATACAAATAATCCTGTCTCTTACTGGTCTTTTTAAAGATACATTTAGTGAAAGTAAATCACAACTGCAGTTGCAGGGAAAGCAAAAATACCACACATTCACATTGCATTTTAATGTAAAATTGCCCAAAGGCTTCAAATAGAATTGGACAAAATTTGACACCAAGTCACAATATTGGTTATTAAAGTCAGTTGCAAGTGCTTTTCAAAGAATATTTTAAAGGAAAAAAAGAAATATAGACGCATGATGTCTCAGCTAAGGAACTGAGCCAGTGTCGGGCTAAATGAAAAAAGGTAGCTTTCATGATGGCATGGATGTGTGGCTGGGAACTCATCAACAAGGGGCCAAATATAATGTCAAGTTTGTCAACTGGTCAGCCTCGGGCAATGATCAGCAGAAGAGATAGTGCCTGACCTTGTGAATTTGCTGGTAAACCTCATCTTTCCATGCTTGATCACAAATGTTCAGAAGTCCTGGTCCAATATTTACGAGGAAGTCCAGGTCATTGGACCATGACAATAAACTATTTATATTTTCATATGGATAATATATTAATGTCACAAAACAAACTGGTCATGGGACCAAGGGAATTCAAGAGGAGATATTGTCAGCTGAATTATAAAGTTCTCTTCCCAACTTGAGAGAAACAACTCCAGTGCTTAAACTGAAGGTCTGTAAATCCATTCATTCAAGTCATATATTTATGGCGATGTTGAATCACAACCTTCAACTCTCGTTTTAATAAAAAGGCACAAAACACACACCTGGAGTCTTTGTTTTATTTCAACAATTTATCTGATCTAAATTCCTGCAACAGAGTGCAATCAGTGCTTCACCAGAAATAAATAGGCTGTCAATTTACAAAAAAAAAACTTTCTGTACAGAATACAAGAAACTAATTTGTTCCACTTTGTAACTTTAGTAATTAAATCAGTCACACATGCAGTCCTGAATTAGAATTTCATTGATGTTGCAATAATAAATGCACATCCCAATGAGAATTATTACACATGATGTTTTGTGATGACCTAATCAAACATAACTACAATGCAGCGAGATTTTATTGAAAGGAAAAATAGAGTTGTTTTTCAGCAAAATCTCTTCATGTTTTTTACATTTTCATTATGTCCACAATTCAATCACTTTTAAAATGAATCAAATAACTATTGTGAAATATTTGCAAAATATTTATTTCCATGATCAACAATGCATTCAAAATTCAGTTTCAAGTTAATTCTCCTGATCTTTTAGCAACTGTAAAACAGCCATTGGATTTACAATGCTCAATGTGTGAATTTCACAAATAATCCATCACAAATGATCGAGCTCAAGAATAGAGAAGTATAACCTTTCAATTTTAAGGACTGAACATATTAATTAAACCACAGATGAACAGGCTCATATACAGTGTGAGCAGTATAATCTGGAATGAGAATATAAACAGAGAAAAGCAAGATATGCAAAGTGAAATTCAGCAAAGAGCAACCTTACACTCCTTAAGAGATAAAGAGAACAAAACTGGTTGTGAAAAGGCATAAGACTATCACATGGAGAAGCAGGAAAAAAGCTGGAGAAAATACATCACAGCAATGGATAATTTAAATCACATAATAAATTGGGACAATACAAATATCTTTAGATGCTAAATACTGAATGTAATGCATGATTGAAAGAATTGGCTTTCAGCTTGATTTTAGAATGGAAAACAATCTGGGAAAAATGCAGCAAACATAAACAGTATAATTGTGGGAACAGAATAAGGCGGCTTTATAGGAGTAACGAGCTGTTTGGTCTCTCAAGCCTATTCTCTCATTCACTGAGATCACAGTTCCATGAATTAACTTCATTTCCCTTAATGCGCATTTCCCTTGCCTGACAGATATCCCAAACTAATATTAAGATATCCATGTAGGACATCTCCCAATTTCATTTTTACACTATTTGAAAAGATGTTTTCAGATCAAACTTTTAAAGATACGATGAGAATGCCAATGGAGAAGTTATTTCATTCATATACTCGTTTTTTTTTGATAAAGCAGAATATCATGACCTAAATTTTTATTTATGTTCCTGACAATAAATTTTAAGGCATAAAATAATGGTGATAGTGAAGGAAAAACCCCACAATGAAAAATTAATGATTAAAAGAAAAAAATCAAATACAGTTTTTAGACTGCAATTTTGGGAATATTGCAGAAAAAATTAACACAATTACTGTCCATGTAGACATTCACTCTGGGCGCCTTTTTAAGACTGCAAGTACCTGAGTGCAATAGTCCCAGTGGTTAGATATGCCATCAACAAATTTTTCCAGTACGATTTACCCTGCAGGCTTACTCCAAAAGGTTGTGGGACTCCTGAAGGATAAATTGCAGTGCAGGAATTGCACGTTGCTTTTTAGACTGCCCGTGTAGTGGCAAGATTCCTTGATTGTGCCGTTTCATGCCTGCAGTCTAAAAACGATAAATGATTACCCATCGGCAGGGAGACATTTGTGTTCAGGGCAGCACTGAATTGTGTCCTGCTGACATAATTCTTCTTCGGATCTACAATCACGTCTTCCATTCCAATTGGCAAGTAACACAGCTAGTGTCAATCTTGACACGAGATTAGATGAGGCGATAGCTTTTGCTAGAATTTCAGAAAAAACTCCAGGAATTGCGAGTGGGCACGGAAATCTAAAACAGGATAATGCATAGTCTGCTCTGCTTGCGGAATAAAGACAAAATTAACTGCAGACAAATATAGAATGGACCTGGGGATTATCATGAAGTCAACATTTTATATGATCCATTGGAGCAGAGCAGAAGTCACTGAAGAATGGCAATAAACAAAACCAATAGGAAACTAAAGTATTGCTTAATCAACTGAAAACAAGTTCAATAATGTTTCGTTAAAAATGAAGAATACACTTGAAAGAAAATAACTGTGTTTGGTTTTAAGTGTCTCCTCAAAACAAAAGTGTCTACATCATATTAGGAAAAAAAGGAACTGTATGGACTGCTTCTATGCTTTATATAATTGTATGAAGAAAGCTGTAAATGTAATTCAGAGAACTTCAAATCTATTGAGCTGATGTAAGTAGTGGGAAACTGCTGGAGAGGATTCTGAGAAATACAATCTATCAACATTTAGATGACCTGGGGAAAATCAAGGAAAGCCAGCAGGAGTTTATGTGTGCAAAATCATGTCTCACAAAATTGCTTGAATTTTCAAAGAGGTGACAAGGAGGCAGATGAGGGCACACAATTGATGTAATTTATATGGATTTTTTAGTAAGCGTTTGATAATGTCCCACATGGGAAGTTGGTATTGAAGGTTAGGGCAAAATAGACAGGAGGTCGGCCAACTCGCCAATTAAGATTTTTTTTAAAATGGCTTAATGATAGGAAGAAGAGAATGGCTACTAAGGGGCTTTTCAATCTGGAAGATTGTAAACAGTAGACTGCCTCAGGGTTCAGTAATAGGACCCTTGGTTTTTTTCCCCCATTATACAGAAACATTTCAGACAAAAATGTTTGTGGCAAGGTGAACAAGTTTGCTTGTGACATGAAAATATGTACAGCAGTGGACAGTAAAGAAAGTTACCTGGATTTGCAAAGGGATTTTGATCAGATGAGGAACTGACCTAAAGAACAGTAGATGCAGTTCAACTCAGAGAAATGCAAGGTGTTGTATTCAGCTAAATGTAGCCAGGGCTTCAGTTGTGAGGAGAGAGACTATGGGGAGCAGGTATATAGCTCTTCAGTTCACATTACTGATCCAAAACTGCACTTCAGTTCCAACTCCAACACTGTCATCAAGTTTGCAGATGACACAACAGTAAATGGTCTCATCAGTAACAATGATGGATCTCACTACAGCAAAGAGGTGGAAAATATTGTGCAAGAACAACAACCTGAGTATCAATGTGGATAAAATGAAGGAGATTATCATGGACTTCTGGAGGCCAGGGACAACCATGCTCCACCTCACATTAATAGTGGAGAAAGGAGAGAGTACCAAGTCCCTTAGAGTTTGCATAACAAGTGACCTATCGTGGACACATATCTCCTCACTTGTCAGGAAGGTGCAACATTGACTGCACTTCCTAAGAAGATTGAAGTGGGCAAGGCTACCAGTTTTGCAGGAGCGTCCTGATCAGCTGCATCACAGTGTGATACAGTTGCTGCAGAGAAGTGGATCAGAAGTCAATCCACAGGACTGCAAGAGTGGCAGAGAGAATCACTGGGGTCCCCCTCTCACCCCTCTCCCCCATCAACGTGATCATTCTGAAAGACTAAATGAACTGCTTATAGTTACCATCCAAGATATTATTAATTATTAAACAATATTAATTATTTTTATATATGTATATTTGTCCTGAGTGTGTATTGCTTGTCGATAAGTGTGCTGTACCTGGTTGTTTATTTGCATGCTTTGCACCAAGGACCAGAGAACGCTGTTTCATGGGGTTGTACTTGTTTATTTAGATGCTAAACTTGAAATCGAACTTAAGTGTAGCATCACAGGTAGACAGAGCAGTGAAGAAAGCATTTGAAATGGTTGTTTTTATCATTTGGATATTGAATAAAAGTTTTGGGACGTCATGTTAATATGAAACAAAACGTTTGTGAGGCCATACTTGGAATGTTGTGTGCAAATTTTGTTGCCCATCCATAGAAAGAATATTATGAAGTAGGAAACGGGATAGAAGAAGATTACAAAGTAGTTGCATGGATTAAGGAAGATGAGTTATTGTGAGAGACTGGAAAAACTCGGCGAATTTTCTTGAGACCATTGGAGGGTTGGGTATAGGTAAGGTAAATAATGACAGTCTGTTTACCAGAGTTGAAGAACCCAAGAGGTCATAACTATAACAAGGGGGGAGGAGTGGGATTTAGAAAGGACAGGAGAGACAGTTCTTCTTAAAGGGTGGTGGGCACATGGAATGAGTTGCCAGACAAAATGGTAGAGGCAGGTATGTTCGCTTCCTTTGAAGAAGCACCTGGAGAATTACATGGATGAGAGAAGATTGGATTGGTGTGGGCCTAATGAAATAATATAACTTTGAACAACCATAAAGAGCAGAAAATAATAGTTTCAATATTATCCTTACATAAAAATACTGGAGAAACTCATCAAGTCATGCAACAATCTTCATGTAGCAGAGATAAAGATACATAATCAATGTTTTGGGCCTAGGCTGTTCATCAAGGTATGAGCAAAATGTAGGCAGGTGCCGGAATAATTTGTCCCTGCAGAAGGAGGAGAGGGGAAGATGTGTCTGGCTCTGAGATCATGTTGTAGGTGATGGAAATTGTGGAGGGTAATACATAAGATGTGAAAACTTGTCGGGTTGTTGAGAACAAGGGGAAGAGACAGGGCCAGGACAGATGTGTGAGAAATAGAGGAGATATAAATAAGGCTTGAGTTGATGGTGGTAGAGGGGAAGCCACATTTATTAAAAAAGATATCTTGGATGATCTGAGTGGAAGACCTCATACTGGGAGGAAATGCGATGGAGACAGAAGAATTGAGAGAAAGGAATAGAATCCTCACAAGGAACAGGGTGTGAAGAGGGTGTCATCAAGATCATTGCTGGAGTTGCTGGGTTGCAGAAAATATTTATCAAAAATTTGTCTCCTGAGATGGAGGCAGAGAGATCGAGAAAGGAGAGAAGGTTGCCATAGATGGACCGTAAATTTAAGGTCAAGGTGAAAGGTCGTAGCAAAGTGGATAAAGTTGACGAGCTTATTACGAGTGTATGAGGCAGCACCAATGAATCATCAATGTTGCAGAGTTTACAAACTGTTTAAGTACTATGCCAAATCCAAAATCTACCATTGATCCCTGGCCTTTAACAATGTTCTGAGACCTTGACCATCGGCAACAGGAATGTTACATGCCTCAAATATATCCTCAATTGAGTCTTCATAAAATCTTCCAAATTCACCAGAAGGATAAAGAAACCAAAGGCAGTTTCCTCTTCTTAGGCAGCATCCATGGCTTTCAGGCCATAGTCACATATACTTGACTGGGCTACATAATTCACATGGCTGATATTTGACTCCTGAAATAGACAGTCAATCCTGAATTTACCCATGGAAAAAGATTGGCAGGTTGACAGAGAAAAAAAGATTTGAGCGTGTGCTCCAAGCTTGAAGAAATGCAGCACCTCAATTAACTCTGATCAATTCTTGGTCCATTTATGCTCAAACTTGGATAGCATTGACAATCTCATCTCTGTACCAGTTAAAGGTTGGAAGTGGCACAACAACAAAAGTTAAAGAAATTCATGTATGTTGCATTCTAAATGTAATATTACATGACAACAATGGAACCTTCACCTTTTTACCCCACGCCCCCAAGCTCACTTGCTACCCCCACCCCTTCAGTGGAAGAATTGGTGGTTTCCACATTGCCCTCATAAAACCTATTAGACCAGAGTGGAAGCAAATCATCCTTGATCCAAATGCACTGCCAAGAAGTGCAAAATGTTGATGAGTTAATGAGAGTTTATTATCATTAAAGCTCAGTGAGATAAAATGTCACAGCACAGTACAAGTCCTTTGGTCCACAATAATGTGTCAATTTAGATAAATCTACCAAACAATCTAAACCTTCCATCTGTGATACCCATAACCCCCCATTTTTCTTCCACTCATGTGCCAAAGAGTCTTAAATATCCCCATCATGCCAACCTCAACTACTACTCCTGGAGATGCCTTCCAGGCACCTACTATTCTCATATCCCTGACATCTTCCCCAAACTTTCCATCCCTCACCTTCTACACATGTCCCCTGGTATTTGCTACTGTTCCCCAGGAAATAAAAAGTGCTGGCTATCCACCCAATCTGTGCCTCTCATAATCTTGAAGATCTCTACTATGTCACCTCTCATCCTTCTTCACTCCAAAGAGCACACCTTAGCTCTGTTGACCTTGCTTTATAAGACACATTCTCCCATCCAGGAAACATCCTGGTAAATCTCCTCTGCACCCTCTCCACAGCTGCCACATCCTTCCTCTAATGTTGGCAACCAGAACTGAACACGATATTCCATGTGTGGTCTAAAAGAGTTTTATAGAACTTCAACGTTACCTCTTGCCCCTTGAACTTAATCACCTGACTAACGAAGGCCAGCATACCATAAGCCATCTTAACTGCTCTATCAACCGACATGGCAACCTTGAGAGATCAATGGATTAGGACCCAAAGGTCCTTCCACACAGTTAAGAATCCTGCCATTAGCAATATACTCCGCATTCAAGTTCAACATGCAAAAATGCATCACCACATTAATCCGGATTCAAATCTACCTGCCATTTCTCTGCTCAACTCTGTATCCCATTTCTACCATGTTGGAACCTAATGACAACCTTCTTCATTATTCATAACACGTCAACTTTTGGGTCATGTACAAATTTATTGACCCATCCATTTACTTCTTTGTCTAGGTCATTCATAAAAATCACAAAGAGCATGAGTCTCAGAACAGATCCCTGTAGAACTCCATGACTGACCGACTTCCAGTTAGAATATGTTCCATCTGTGACAATTCTCTGCTTTCTGCAGGCAATTCAATTCTGTATCCATACAGCCGTTTTTCCAATATTTAACAAATAAATGTTCCAAGGGTACATAACAATAAAATTAAGTACTTACAAATTTCGTAAAGCAATACAAATAGTACTGAGACCTAAAAAGAAACATAAAAAGACAAAATTATACTAATTATCTAATTCAATCCCCTCCCTTTGGAGGCTACTGACTAACACAAACAATCCACTACTAATAATAAAAAAGGAAGGTAAACATTGGTTTAAAAAGCCAAAAACTAGTTGATTATGAGTGGCAGGAACAGCATCTTTTCATCTCATTAAAATGGTCCTTCTTGTGATAAGGGAGGTGACGGCAACTACATCGGATAGTGAAACAGCAGAATTAAACCAGATGGTCCACTTATTCCAAAGAGAGCAAGAAAAGAATTTGGAGTCAAGTAAATATATTTAAGAGAAGGTTGGATAGATTTTGACAAACTACGGGAATTAGGGGATATGGGAAAAAGGCAGGTAAGTGGAAATGACCCAATCATCAGATCATCCATTATCTCATTAAATGGAAGAGCAGGCTTGATGGGCAAGGATAGCATACTCTTGCATTTATTTCTTATGCTATGTTCTTATGTGAGGTACAGCAACAACAATAATTTAAATTACCACAATACACCATGAGAGAGTAAAGAGAAACCGTATATTTCTGCATAGAAGTTGAGTCATGAAACCCAAAAAAACTCTCAAAAAATATGCGGGTCAACTTGTATGCCAGACATACTTTTGAGACCTAAAATTCAGCTCAAAATCCAATCCGCGGTGATCCAGCATACAGGGCGGCGCTTGAAAAACCAAATAAAAATCCGACTGCAACAGATTTTCATTGAATTTTTTATTGAAAACAATAACACAATTAGCACCCTTCATAATTGCTATCATTATGTGAAAACATCAACACATTTAAAATCCTTCAAAATCACTCTCACTGCCATCATCTGAAGCAAAGATAGCGGCAAGCACATCCATACTTAAACAGTCATCATGTGGGTCCCAGTCTATCTATTGAAGCAGTTTCAGCTTTGTCGTCAGTGTCCCACAATAAATCATCTTCTGTGCCATCAATTGAACAAGAGATACCGCACTTTTTAAATAATTCTATCACTGTCTTTACTTCACCTTTGTCCCATGCCTTGAGCATGAAGTTACACAGCATTTCAAGCAATGCAGCATGCATTGCCGCACCCTTCGTAACCCTTCTGCACTTGACATCCATGCATTCCATTCCTCATGCAAGTGGTCTTTGAATGGCTTGTTCAAGCAGACATTGAGGGGTTGCAATATAGATGTCAAACCACCAGGGATAATCGCCATGTAAATGTTACGTAATGTTAATCTCCTTTTATTATTCTCAGTTAAGTGGCTACAAAACAGATCCTTGACCAGCAAACCCCATTCTTTGTGTAAACTGCCTGGCTATCTGTTCCACACATTGTTTTATACCATTTTCATCCATCCATCCATTTTCAGGAAAATGTACAAAAATACCTGCAAGTAATTCCATTTTCGGTTTAATTTTGCATTTGAAGATTACCATGACTCTTAACTTTTCCCATTGGCCATGCACATAACACCAGAGTAAACCTGGTCCTTTCGTGGCCTGTACTTCTGGTTTGCGTACTTTTAACACCTTTCCATTCCACTGTTCATGCCTTTCATGTTGAAATTCATGGGGTTTCGCCCATGTTTCCAATGTTTGCCAATGCAAAGTGATGTTTCTGCTGGTTACCTATAATAAACTGGTGAAAACTTACAACTTTATGATCAAGATCTTTTAGTAGTTTTTGGTGTAATACCATATTTTTCTCGTTCGTGAAACGATTGCACCAGCTGACTGTAGCCTCAAGATCATCACTGAGGTCTGGGTGCGACTTGGCCCACTGCAGTGCAAATGTTCTTATTTTATTTCAGGTGACAATGTAGCAATCTTGCCTCTGCTCATGAACCCATTCTCCAACGTTATTTTCCAATTCTGGCCAACGAGTAATTCCTTTTCTCAAAGAACATCGCCTTTTTTGTATTTTTCTTAACGTCTCTTCTTCCTCCAATCGCTTACCAACTTCTCAAGCACATCAAATCAAATGTTCTTGCAGCAGTGGTTTTCTTGGCTATTTCTAACATTTTCAACTTAAAGCTCTCTTCATACTTTCATCAAATGCTGCATTGTGTCCATGGACCCTCCATGGGAACAATCACTTTCAGCTAACACTCAGCAGATCAATCCATGGACGTCGATGCATACACCGGTCAACGGCCCATCTCAGGCATACTGAGCTTTGGGAGTTGACTTATTCGCCAGTCAACGGGGTACCTCAGAAAATTGGGGTCAACTTATATGCTGGATATACCATAAAATCCTTAAAATGAGGTGGATAAAAACATTTTCAGAATTACAATGGAGTTTACCTGCTTAATTTGCATGCAATTTTATTGTACAAAATAAAATTTTTTGCATTGGCAATTTAAAATAGAATTCAAGCGTAAACCAAGGTTAAATAGATTCGCAAATAGTCATTGTATAGTTTGGTTGAGACTGAGCACCATAAATCTACCCAAAACTACTGCAAGGAAGGGAACCTGCCCAAGATTTACCTGAAGACGAATAATCCAATTGTACCCAAGAAGGAAACCTCCACTGTTTTCCAATGCTAACATCTTTTACATGTTCCATCATGGTGGTTAATGATGAAGTTATATTTCATTCCTTTCATGATTTTGATAAATAGATCATTCAATGGAGTAACACACCATCTAGTCTCACAGAGCTGGAACACAAATTAAGCCAAAAAGAAAGGAAAATAGGTTTGGACCAACCCTTGATGAAAAAGAACGTAGATTCAGCTCCACTTATCCACCTGTTTACCAGAACCCACAATTCCCCAGTCATTCAAAAAATGGACTGCACAGGAGTAATCGTTAAAGCTGCCTGCACATCAAAGATGTAATTTTCCTGCCTTTTGATATCCCATAATTCATGGATAAAATGTTTTTGTTCATTTCTGAAGAACAAAAATTCTTTGTACTGAGATCATAAAAATGGCAAAAATGCATGAAATTAATTCAGTTTTCACAGTACAATGCAGTTGTAGAGTATGTAATACAGTATACTGTCTCTGAGGTGCTTCTTCACAGTTTAAATTTACAAATCACCAGATAATAAATATTGCTGTATTTGTAATGCTCTCACTCTCCTCCAAACCAAATAAGTGGGGATTGAAAGCTGCAGGGTAATGCTGGATAATGCTGCAGATTCAAACAGCTCTGATTCACAAAGGTATGAACAACTGCTTCAATATTGGATTTCATGTCACATTGCAGGAGTTTAATGCACCACATATTATTTTCTATTAAACCCTAAAAAAAATTGCAGTTGCATCGTATTTACATCCACATCATGAAATTCACTTAGCTTCCTGATGACCAGCATATTTATTGCAAAATACGAGGCGTTTACAAACTGGAGCTGCAAATCAGATGGCAACTTTTTCCACATTCCCATCATGCTCTGAGTGAAGAACTTTCCCCTAATGTTCCCCCTAAACCTTTACCTTTTCAACTGAAAACTATGACCTCTCATATTTATCTCTCCCAATCTAAGTGGAAAAAGCTTACCTACATCAACTCTCTCTCTACCTCTCATAATCTTGTAAACCTCTATCAAATCTCCCCTCATTCTTCTATGTTCGAAGGAACAAAGTCCTAACCGGTCTAATCTTTCCTGCAGATCAACTCCTGAAGACCTGGCAACATCAGAGTAAATCTTCTCTGCACTCTTTCAATCTTACTGATATCCTTCCTGTAGTTAGGCAACCAGAACTGCACACGTTATTCCAAATTTTGCCTCGCCAATGTCTTAAACAACTTTAACATAGCACCTCAATAGTTTGATTTATAAAAGCTAAGATGCCAAAAACTTTCTTTACAAACCTGTCCACCTCCAATTCCACCTTAAGGGAACAATACATCTGTATTCCAGAATTCTTTGTTCCTCTGCATTCCTCAGTGCTACACCATTTGATGTGCATGTTCTACCTTGGTTTTCCCCTCCAAAATGCAACACCTCACACATTAAACTCCATCTGCCATTTTTTGGCCCATTTTCCCAGTTGGTCCAGATCCCTCGGCACGTTTTGAAAATCTTCCTTGCTGTACACAGTGCCTGCTATCTTTATGTCAACAGCAAATTTGCTGATCCAATTTACCACATTATTATCAATATCATTGATCTGGACAACACCACTATTCACAGGCCTCCAGTCAGAGAAGCAACCATCCACTACCACTCTGATTTCTCCAATACAGCCAATTTTGAATCCAATTTATAACCTCTCCATAGATAGCAATGTATTAACCTTTTCAACTAACCTCTCATATGGGACCTTGTCAAAGGCTTTACGAAAATCCATATAGACAACATCCACAGCCTTTCCATCATCTACGTCCTTAGTAACCTCCTCGAAAAATTCTTCAAGATTCATTATACATGGGAGGAGTTACTTGGTGAAGTAGTGGCCGGTAGGAGAATACCAGCTCTCTCTCAAATAAAGAGAAGAAAATACAAAGTTCAAAAAACACGAAACAACAAATAAAAGATAAAGTTGTGGAGAAAAGAAAGAAAATGGCACCCAAGAAGGAAAAAGTAAAACAAACAGGAAAAACAGAAGAAGAAGACACCAGAAGAGAAAGGAGAAGGCCTTACCTGCATGAAGAAACGGAGTTCTTGTGGAGAAAAGAGCCCACTCCCCAAGGTTGGTGACGACCCCGCAGAGTTGTGACCTCCCAACCGCTGGACTGCAAAAATGGCTCTCTGAGCCAAACAGAAGCGCGGAATGCACACACTAAGGAAAAAGAAAACACCGACAGGAGAGGGGCCCAGCTGAGGAGCGAACTAACACAATGTAACCAGCTGAGGGATGCCCAACATCAGGGCTCTCAGCTAGAAGAGGAGGAAAGCAACAGGAAAGGGAGTGATAGGAAAGAAGAATAGCAATAGGAGGTCCAACAGATGATTAGCCCAGAAGAAGAGGACCAACAGCAAGAAGCCATGCAAGAAGACATCCAACAAAGTGAGGCAAGCAACTCAACAAGAAAGTCAGAAGAGACACAGATAGAAGGAAGAGAATTAGAAGACACAAACACAGGTGCAGACACAGAAGAAGAGGAAGAAGAAGACTAAGCTCTGCACAGAGAAATAGAAGGTAAAATAGATGTACAGTATATAGGTTTTTTAAAAATTCAAGAACAAATGAAAGCATTAAAAGAATAGTTGACATGAGAATTTAGTGAAATGAAAAGGACAGAAGAAAAAGTGAATAGAATAGACCTGGTCATGACAGAAATAAGGAAAAGATTAGAAAATGTGGAAGAATAAGAAACGGCTGTAGAAATGGAAGTGAATGACTTAAGAAGAAAATTAGAAGTGACAAAAAAGTTAAAGAATCACAAGAGTTGTTAGCTCAGAAGATTGATATAATGGAAAACTATAGTAAGCAAAACAAAAAGATAATGGGCCTAAAGGAAGATGAAGAAGGCACAAATATGAAAGAATTTATGAAAGAATGGATTCCAAAGGTCCTGGGAATGCCAGAAATACAGAAAGGAATGGAAATAGAAAGGCCACACAGAACACTAGCCCCAAAACCACAGATACAACAAAACCCAAGATCCGTTTTAGTAAAATTTCTGAGATACATGACAAGAAAAAATATACTGGAGAGGACAAAGAATAAAATTAGAGGACAAAAAAACCTTTGGAATACAAGGGTCAACAAAATATTTTTTACCCAGACATAAGTTTTGATCTCCTAAAGAAGAGCAAGGAGTTTAACACAGCAAAATCAATCCAATGGAAAAGAGGTTATAAATTTATGTTAAGATATCCAGCTGTACTTAAAATATTTATCCCGGGTGAGCAAAACAGACTGTTCTTGGATCTGGAGAAAGCATGAGAATTTGCAGAAAACTTGCAGGACAGAAGGAGAGATTAAGAGATGTAACAAGAACAAAGAACGACGATATATTACATATAAAGATGTAAACATAATGTATAAGTAAGAACTAAAGAAGGGAAAGAAAAGGGAAGAAAGGAAGAAAGGGGGATAAAAAGGGTGAGCTTTGTTATATGTGAAGATAAAAGTATTTTCTGGAGGGGGTTGGGTGGGAGAGAATAACAGTCACTGCAAAATCAGTTAATGTTTGCAAGCGGGTTCGCAATCCAAATGGAGAGGGGAGTTGTGGTTGCCCGGCAAGGGACAACTCAGAGAGGGGGGGGGGGCATTTGGGGTTAAGGGAATTTTAGAAGTGGGAGTTGTTGAAGTATTTTATGTTTTAAGTTTTGTAATATATTGAGTTCAAAAAGGGAAAACTTTGAGATGAAAATGGGGAAAAGTGGGGAAGGTGGTGGGTGGCAAGGAAGCAGAAATGAGGTGCAAACAGAATATGAGAGGGCCATGTTGAACTATATGACTATAAATATAAATGGAATGGAATACATAACCAAATTAAACAAAAAATGCTATTAAATTTCCTGAAAAAATAAAATATAGACATAGCATTTGTGCAGGAAACGCATCTAATTGAAGTGGAACATAATAAATTAAGGAGAGACCGGGTAGGGCACGTAGCGGCAGCATCATATAATTCAAAGGCCAGAGGTGTAGCTATTTTTCATAAATAAAAATGTACCAATCAAAATAAAGGAGGAAATAATAGATCCAGCAGGGAGGTATGTAATGATAAAGTGTCAGATATATTCAGAATTCTAGAATTTGATCAATATGTATGCACCTAATGAAGAGGATCAAAAGTTTATGCAAGATATTTTTTTGAAGGTTGTAGATACGCAGGGGAATATATTGATAGGAGGGGATTTTAACCTTAATTTGGACCATATGTTGCATAAAACTGGACAAAAGACTAGCAAAAAAATAAAGTGGCCAAATGTTAGGTTAAATCAATGCAGGAAATGAAACCTATGGATAAATGGAGGAGGCAGCACCCAAGGGAGAAGGAATGCTCATATTATTCGAGTAGGCATAAAACATACTCAAGGATTGATATGTTTTTGTTGTCGGCCCATATTCAAGGGAGAGTTAGGAAAATTAAATATAAAGTTAGATTGCTATCTGATCATTCACCTGTTATTAGCAATAGAACTGGAGGACATCCCACCAAGAACATATAGATGGAGATTAAATTCCATGCTACTCAAAGACAAGAATTTAAAGAATTTATTGAACACCAAATTAAAATCTACTTTGAAATAAATACGGAATCAGTGAAAAACACATTTATATTATGGGATGCAATAAAAGCCTTAATTAGAGGGCAGATAATGTCATGTAATTAAGATGAAAAAGGACTACAATCGGGAAATGGAACAGTTGGAAAGGAGATAGTAAGTACAGAAAAAGAACAAGCAACAAGGGACGATATAACAAAAAGAAGAGAATTGGCAGACAAAAAATAAAACACGAAACATTACAAACATATAAGGTGGAGAAGAACATAATGAAAATGAAGCAAAAGTATTATGAGCTAGGAGAAAAAATACACAAAATATTAGCCTGGCAATTTAAAAGAGAACAATCTAAAAGAATTGTATTGGCATGAAGAAAAAAGGACAAACAAATTATATATAATCCAATGGAGATTAATGAGAACTTTAAGGAATTTTATGAACAATTATACCAAGCTGAGAACGAGGGGAAAGAAGACAAAATAGAAGAATTTTTAGCTAAAATTGAACTGCCGAAATTGCAAGAAGAGGAGCAAAACAAGTTGATAAATTCAATTGAAATAGAGGAAATACAGGATATATTAGAAAATCTGCTGAACAATAAAATGCCTGGAGAGAATGGATTCCCAATAGAATTCTATAAAACATTTAAAGAGTTATTAATTCCTCCTCTCCTGGAAGTAATGAACCAGATAGAAGAAACACAAAACTTGCCAGATTCATGTAAGACAGCAATAATTGCAGTATTACCAAAGACAAGGAAGGATCCACAAACACCAGCATCATATAGACCAATATCTCTACTTAATTCAGATTATAAGATAATAGCAAAATTATTAGCAAACAGATTGGCTGACTATGTACCAAAAATAATAAACAAGATCAAACTGGATTTATTTTAAAAAGTCGGACAGCGGATAATGTCTGTAAATTTATTAATTTAATTAGTGCAGTTCAAGGAAATAAGATGCCAACAGTGGCTGTTGCTTTAGATGCAGAAAAAGCCTTTGACGGGGTAGAATGGAATTATTTATTCATAGTATTACAGAGGTTCAATCTACCAGAAAAATGTATTAAATGGATTAAAGCATTATATAATGGACCATTGGCAAAGGTGACGGTAAATGGATATGTATCGAACCAATTTAAATTAAGTAGGTCAACGACGCACTATCTCCCTCACTGTTCGCTTTAGCAATAGAACTATTTGCAGAACTGTTAAGAACAGAAAATAAAAGGGATAAAAATAAAGGAGTTTAAAATCAGTTTATTTGCAGATGACATCATAGTATACTTAACAGAACCAGAAATATCAATAAAAGGACTACATAAGAAATTGAAAGAAGATGCAGAAATATCGGGGTACAAGATCAACACAAATAATAGTGAAGTGATGCCAATGAGAAATGCAGATTATACAGAATTTTTTTTTAAATCACCATTTAAATGGCAAACACAAGCAATCTGATACCTAGGTAATAGATTAGATAATAATTTAAGACACCTGAACAAATTAAATTATCAGCCATTAATGAAGAAATTACAGGAAGACTTAGAACATTGGAAAGAATTACCACTAATGTTGATAGGGAGGGTAAATTGCATTAAAATGAATACCTTTCCAAGGATTCAATACCTATTTCAATCGTTACCAACTCCCTTAACAGAGAAATTCTTCAATGAACTAAAAAGAATAAGAAGGAATTTTTTAATGGAAAGTGGGGAAACTGAGGATAACGTTAGATAAATTAACAGAGTGGTACAAACAAGTTGGTTTGCAGTTACCAAACTTTTAAAATTATTAAAGAGCAGCACAATTAAGGTATTTATCAGATTTTTATCAGAAAAGAGAAAAACCAGATTGGATCAAGATAGAGCTAGATAAAATAGGGGAGAAGGTACCGGAACATATACTTTATAAGTGGGATGAAAAGGTGGTGCAGTATAAAAGCTCACCAGTACTGCATCGTTTACTCAATATATGGAAGAAGATTCACTTAGAAAGGAATAAAACAAATTACCAACTACAAAAATTATTATTGATGCAAAATCATCTCATCCCTTTTACAATAGATAACCTTTCCTTTAAAGAATGGGAGATAAAATTAATTAAAATAGAAAATTGTTTTTTTGGGAAATAATTGATTAACATTTGAACAAATTAAGTACAAAAATGGAATAACTCATGGTACAATGTTTGCATACCACCAACTGAAAACCTACTTAAAGGATAAATTGGGAAACAGACTTACCAGAAGGAAGCAGCTTTGAATGTGTGATTACAGAAACAATGATAATAAAAAGATTTATAACGAACATGTACATCAAGCTGCAAGAAAAGGAAAATGATGAAATAAGTTATAAACCCAAAAAAGTGGGAAAGAGATTTAAACATAAAGATACAAAATGAAATATGGGAAAAGTTATGCTCTGGAACTATGAAGAATATAATAAACATAAGGTTATTCATGATACAGTATAATTGGTTACACAAGTTATATATACGCCCCAAAAGTTTTTTAAAAATAGGATCCAACGTCATCAGATAGATGTTTTCGCTGTAAGAAGGAAATAGGAACAACAGTACATCCAATTTGGGCACGTGAGAAAGTGAAAAGGTTTTGGGAAGATCTAAATCAGGTATTAAATAAAATCACTAAAAAGCAACATACCGACGAATCCAGAGATATTTCTTCTAAGTAATACAAGAAGTAAAGAATTAGGCCTCAAACTGGATGAAGCGCAAAAAAGATTTATTATGATAGCCTTAGCTGTAGCAAAAAAATGTATAATGTCAACTTGGAAATCAGAAGAGAGCCTGAGAGTACAACAAAGGTACATAGAAATTAATAAATGTATTCCGTTGGAAAAAAATAATATAATTTGAAAAATAAAGTCACATTATCTGAACAAATTTGGGAACCGTACATGAAACATAACAGAGAGGGCCTACCGTGGACCCCCATCCCCTAAAATGATAGAATGATAAGACAAAATGACTTGATCCAGTGTGTAAAAGTAGATGACATAATCTTCTTGTTTATTTTCATTGTGTGATGACATTGTTTAATGGTTTTATTTATGGCCAGCTCTTCAGCACTTGACGTCCTGTTTTGCGGAAACTGCAAAAATGTTTGGCCTGGAAGTCAGCCTGAAGAAAACTGAGGTCCTCCATCAGCCAGCTCCCCACCATGACTACCAGCCCCCCCACATCTCCATCGGGCACACAAAACTCAAAACGGTCAACCAGTTTACCTATCTCGGCTGCACCATTTCATCAGATGCAAGGATTGACAACGAGATAGACAACACTCGCCAAGGCAAATAGCGCCTTTGGAAGACTACACAAAAGAGTATGGAAAAACAATCAACTGAAAAACCTCACAAAGATAAGCGTATACAGAGCCGTTGTCATACCCACACTCCTGTTCGGCTCCGAATCATGGGTCCTCTACCGGCATCACCTACGGCTCCTAGAACGCTTCCACCAGCGTTGTCTCCGCTCCATCCTCAACATTAATTGGAGCGCTTTCATCCCTAACGTCGAAGTACTCGAGATGGCAGAGGTCGACAGCATCGAGTCCACGCTGCTGAAGATCCAGCTGCGCTGGGTGGGTCACGTCTCCAGAATGGAGGACCATCGCCTTCCCAAGATCGTGTTATATGGCGAGCTCTCCACTGGCCACTGTGACAGAGGTGCACCAAAGAAAAGGTACAAGGACTGCCTAAAGAAATCTCTTGCTGCCTGCCACATTGACCACCGCCAGTGGGCTGATATCGCCTCAAACCGTGCATCTTGGCGCCTCACAGTTCGGCGGGCAGCAACCTCTCCTTTGAAGAAGACCGCAGAGCCCACCTCACTGACAAAAGGCAAAGGAGGAAAAACCCAACAACCAAACCCAACCAACCAATTTTCCCCTGCAACCGCTGCAACCGTGTCTGCCTGTCCCACATCGAACTTGTCAGCCACAAACAAGCCTGCAGCTGACGTGGACATTTACCCCCTCCATAAATCTTTGTCAGTGAAGCCAAGCCAAAGAAAGAGAAGAGTAGGTTTGGAGGGTGGTGGGAAGGGGGGGGGAGGGAAGGTAGGAGGCCAAAAAGGAGAGAAAATGCCACTGTGTATATTTAAGAGGGAAATGTTCGTATGAATTTTGATTGATATGGTTCACAGAGTGAAAAATAAAAAAAATTTTAAAGATTCATTATACATGACCTACCATAAACAAAGCCATGCTGAATGTCATTAATCAGCGCATTGCTGTCCAAATACCTATATATCCTTTGTTTCAGATCTCCTTCTAATAATTTACAACCATTGACATCAAGGCTCATGGGCTTATAATTACTTTGTTTATCTTTGGAGCCTTTTTTTTAGCATCTCACTCATGACTAAGAACATTTGGAATTTATCTGCCAAGGCCCCTTGAATTTCTACACTAGTCTCTCTCTCTCTCAAGGACCGAGGGAATATTGTCTTCAGCCCACAGGATTTATCTTTATTTGCTGTAATTCAGAAACACCTCCCACTCCTTTATCTCCACATGTTTTATTACACCTCTGTTTGTTTTTCCTCCTTCCTTATGTATTATGCCAGTTTCCTGAGTAAATACTGATGCAAAAAAGCTGTTTAAGATCTCTCCCATTACATGAGGTTCCACATATATTTGATCAATCTGATCCTCTTGGGGACCAATTTTGCCTTTTATAATCCTTTTATTTTTAAACTTTATTTAAGATTTTATAACATGAATAAAATAGAATGTTACAGTAAAAAGATTAAACATAAGATAATAAAAATGACAATACTACATCGGCAGACTAAATAAACTAAACCTCCTTTTATTCTTAATATACATGTAGACACCATTCATATTATCAACCAAATCAACCTTTTGTCTTCCTTTTGCCTTCCTGATTTCCTTGAGTATTTTCTTGTATTTTTTGTTCTTATCAAGTACCTCACCAGTCCTTGTTGCCTGTACTTTCTATGCACCTCCTTCTTCTTCTATATTAAATCATGACCATTTCTTTCATAAGCCTGGATGCATGTTATCATTATTCATCTCATGGGAGATGGAACACATCAAAGCACACTTCCCAGAGAGACTGGCCCCATTTCAATTCACCTGTAGAAGAAACAATTCCAAATGCACTGTATGTATCGGGGCTTAACTGGTGAGAAGCCAGTTGAGTCCAACTCTGCAGACTTGTAAATAAAGCTTGTCGTGTCATCAGTTTTAAAGAGACTCATGTGTGAGAAGTTTTATTTCTGACACTTTCTTATAGAATTAGCCAGGCAAGGTTACCAGCCACCACACTGTTAACTTTTTACAGGAGCTCTGTAGAAAGCATCCAGGCTGGCTACATCACAATATGGTATGGTTGCTGTAGAGCATGGGATTTGATATCCATCTACAGGACTGTAATAGCACAGGATTACTGTGGTCTCTCCTTCATCCTCTCCCCACCCTTCCCTGGTTCCATTGATATAATCTACCAGGAATGCAAAATCATCAAGGACCCCAATCACCCCACTTCTTCCATTGGGAAAGTGATCCAGGACTATCAGAACCAGAATCACCAGGCTGAGAAACAGTTTCTTCCCACTGGCAGGGAGTCTGCTGGACAACTGAATGAACTGCTCATAAACCTCTGAGGCTCTACTATTTATTTAAAAATATTTGCTTATATTTATATATATTCTTTTCTTTTTATAGCAAGGTTGTAATTGTTACAAACTTACTAACCCCATTAATACTAACACAAGAACAGCAATGGAAGATTTGCCAGAGAGTGATAAAGTCAAAATAATCATTTTTATTAAACTATTAACCACGTAATAGTTCTCTCTTAATTCTAAACTTACTTCAACTCTTGTTTAAACCCTACTAAGCGTGAGTGCAATTGTATAAATGTGTTGTCCAAACTTGATTCTAAAATGTGTTTTTGTTTAAAAGGTCCAGTATTTTAAAGTCTTTTTGAACTTGAAGGTCTATTAAATTGTAGTTCAGAAGTGATTATGAAACATTGTTCTTTCAAACTGTTGCTTAAAGCAATAATGAAGTGTTTATTAACACTGATTCAGTCCTTATACAGTTCAAACTCACAAGTCTTATTGAGTTTTTTTTCTCCAGGAAGCTATTTCTGCTTTAATTCTCACACTGGTGATCTTCAACTCCCTCTTAGCTTCTTGAGTTCTGGAATTCTTTCCAAGCAGAGGCTGCATTTCTTTATTTTCAAAAGAGCCATCGAACCATGTTACCCGTTTTGAAATCCACTTATTTCTGTAGTCTCCTTTTGTTAGGTGTCATGTAACAGCACTTATTCTGTTTACTGTAATTCAACCCTTTGCTTCCCAAAGGTTTAACACTGGTGTTCAGGCTACTGTGATATAGTATAGACCAGAATCACCCTCTTTTTCTAAAGATTACTGTTTTATTCCTGTCTTTCCAAGATGTTTTGACTTCTCAATTCCTGCAGTCTTCTCATTAAAAAATGCCTGAATTCGACAATCATGTCACCATTTACATTATCAATAAGGCCAGTTCCAATTCTTCGAAATCATGTGATTCATTATTAGAATTTTAAACAATTGCCAACCCTAGTTTCTTGTGATCTTCATCTCGAGGACGACACGACTCCAAAAGATTACCTCACTTCTGCTTCAAAGACTTAAGGTCATCAGTCATTTGGCTCTGAGTTTCATTTCTTTTCTTCAAGCAGCCTTCAATGGTTTAGTTTAAACACTGATAGCTTCCTTCAGCAGTTCTTAATGAGTCCTTAGATACTTCTATTTTTAATAAATCAAACACTTGAATAGTTAAGACCCATTTCAAATCCATTAGTTCTGTCTTTCCAAAGGTGCTTTCACATTGGCAACCCACTAAATCATCCATTCAGTGTCCCAGAATAGGAATGGGGTTTTGGCTTTTCACACTTGACCACTCCTAACTGGGACAGTGAATGGTTTCACTCTTGCAGGGAGCCATCCCTAGAGTTAGGACTATTCTACCTTCTATTGGTGATGTCATGATGCATGATGGTGGACCTGTTCTAAATTCTAATCAATGTATTATGATCTTATTTTCAAACAAAATCAATCATGCCTAATTATAACATAATTATGGTTTATGTACAGCACTGTATGAGCCCTTCAGCCCGTTGTTGTTGTGCTTACCTAGAAAACCTTCACAAACAGCATGGGAAAGTTGGTAGCGGTATTGCACAAAAAACAGAAATACCGTGGGAAAAAGCAATGGTGGACCTATCATCAAAAATTCCATGCAGCAGAGAAAGGGATGTAGGCACAGCTGCATGCACAGAGCACTCATGGAGGGGTATTTCTACGACACTGCATTCTGGTAAGTCAGGTCTGTCATCGCTTTCTCACCACCGTCTTTATAAATTGTGCGCTATAGCACTACCAACTTTCTCACACTGTCTAAAAATTGTCTGCTATTGCTATTTATTTCCTCCCTCTCCCACTGCAATTATCCCCCGGCAAATTTTATACCTTCATTTTAATCTTTTCTTCCTTCACTTTCCTGCACTCATGCAAAAACTTGAGTCCTTTCAATCTCACAGTACACTTGTTCATTCTACACTTGCCTAATTGCAACACTGGTGTCTGCAGAAGCTGGAGATTGTCATAGGGGTCAAGGCCGTCAACCCCCTGCATGAGATGACGTTATCTCACACTGGTGTTGAGACAATTTTCCTTTCACACTAGTCACTTTAAAGTCCAAATGACTGTAAATTCCTGTACAAACCCTTAACTAAGAAGACATATACAATATTTTAACTCTATAATTTACTTTACTAAGACATTTTGACAAAAATATAGCTTAACCTTAGCCTAAATATTACTATTAACACAAATCCATTACATACGATGGTTATAATATGTATGTTTGCAATTTGATGCTGCTGCAAAACAATGAATTTCATGACTTATTTATGAAAATAAATTCTGATTCTGATGTACTTCATATGCATCATTTGTCTGAATGCGTCGTTATTTCTGGTTGTGCGTTTGTATCGTTTTGCACCAAGGACCAGAGAACACTGTTCCATCGGGTTGTACTTTTATAACCAGATAATGAACTTGAAGAGCTATCTACCTGATACAACCACAAAGCAATATTACGGAATTAACCCAACAAAATACAAATTGTCACGTTGCTTTTATTTAAAAAAGAGCTAGCAAAAAGATCACAGTTTTCTGTTTATTCTACCTTATTCATCCCCCTCCTGACCTTTCCCTAACGCTGATTTTGTTCCATGATCACAAAGTATCTCTAACACCTTGCTGAAGTGGATATATTGAGTCTTAACTCTTTGTAGTGTACCTGACTGTTATGTGAAGATTTTTTTGTAGGGAGCGGGTGGAGGGGAAATGATCAGACCAAAACAGATCCTCGACTCATAATCACCCAAGAGAGGAACTCAAAAAAATGAATGAGGAGAAGGAACTGCAGACCATTTTTGTCTTCTTAACTGATTATTCCACAAAAGATCAAGCTAAGAGTGGCAATATCTATCATATTGTGGACGTCTAATGCACATTCTTTTCTTGACAGGTTATGACAGGGTTCAGTTCCTGAGAACTGTTTGTAACTGGACTTGCCAACAGATTGGTGTGTGCGAGAGGATCAAAGAATCAACAATGATAGTAGAGTGAACAGATGCTGCTCATACAAACCCTCCACATTATATAGGTATATATATATATATATACACACACACACATATATATACACACACACGTATGTGTGTGTACTGCATAGTATAATTTGTCTGTATATTTGCTGTGTTGGTATGTGTGTTTACATGTTTTTGCACTGAGGATCCGAGAATGCTGTTTCTTTTGGTTGTACTTACACAGTTGGATGATAATGAATTTGAAGAGCAGCTGCACTAACTCAGTGGGTCTGCTCAATGCTCCCAGCTCTGCTTGGCTTCACCCAGCCCCTCCTTGTGGTGGCTTGGAATGGAAGTGGAGTGGGGAGAGAAACATGCAAAGATACCCCATTCCCACCTGACAGAAGATGCTGACAGCAAATTCATGCTGCTGATCTTTCAAATGCTTATTTATATGTATGGGATGTCCATAAGTCAGGCATTGGTAACCGAGGGAACACCTGCAGTTATTTTATTCTGAATAATATTTTACAGTGAATTTCAAAATGATTCTTTCCCCTCCTGTGTCCTCACTTGCCAGTACCCAAGTACGATTCATGATTTACATAAAACTGAATCATACTTTATATAGATCACACCAGAAGGCACACAGGAGTTGGGCATTCGATTGTTCGCCTCAAGCATTACAAATTCTTTACTCACTTGTTTTGCTCAAAGATGATTCTCCAGAAGCACACAAAAACTAGATTTTGATTGGATTTATGTTTGACACTTAATGAATAGGCAATGTCCAACATCTATATTTTCATATTTCTGGAGGTACTTTCTATTTCATTGGAGTAAACAATTACATCTCAGACAAATTATAAATCTTATAGATGCTCAACTGCTATCTCTATTTATAGATTTTCTTTGTCTCTTTTTCTGGCTGAAATTCAAAGGCTGGAGAAACATAGGTTTGTTCTAAATTTTTAGTTATACGGTAAAGACGGGGGGGGGGGGGGGGAGGAATTGGTGGAACTGAACAAATGACATCCAAATTTTAAACAGAGAAGAAAATAAGCTCATGAAAATCAAAAGATTAGATGCTGCATATCTGAGACAAAAGGAAAAAAAATGTATAAACACTCAGCAAGTCAAACAACCTTTCCTTCAAACTTGAGAAGAGGTCAAACAAGTTTTAGGTTGCAGAGGATGGGAAGGACAAAAGGAATGGCTTTTATAAGTTGAGGTCAGGGTTGGCAAGGAGACAGGTTCCAGAGGTCATCCATCAATAAAAAAGGGAAGTTAGAACATAGATGAGTGAACAAAAGCTCAGAGCTTAGGTCAGTTAGAAAGTGAGAAGACTCACAATTCAACCTAACAATTACAGGTCGGACATGTTAAGCAAAGGCTGTGAAAATGGCAAGAGTAAATCTGAGCTAGCAAGATGGGTGGAATGACTAAGACAGACATAACTAAAGTGGGGGGAGAACGTGAAAAGAATACTCAGCACTCCAGGAAATGAGAAACATATGACGAGTGCAATGAAAATTGGCAATATTCCAGGAACTCGTGACCTACATCCCAACATATTTAAAGAAGTGGCTGCATTGATTTTAATATTGTGAAGTTTGCTGGGTTCTTGAAAGCTACAGCTGATTTAAAACCCTTTAAGAAAGGTCAATGGAAAGGAAGAAGCAGCAGACCAGTTAGCCTCCTGGTGGGAATGCTGGAATCCATTGAAACAGCAGAATAGTTAATGTGATGGAGAAATAATATTGGATAAATTTTAGATTTTAAGGACATAGCAAGCAGAGTGCATAAAGGGAAACCAACAGTGTATTTGGATTTCACTATAATCACACATAAAAGCTCGTGGTTATGGCACAAAGAGGAATACAAAAGCACAACAACAACAAAAAATTGGCTGCTAAAGCAAACAACAGGCATAAATCGCCATTTTTAGATTGTTAATTGTAGCAGATGGGACACCACAGGGATCACTGCTGGGCCTCAATTATTTACAATTAATACCAATGATTCATGTAAAAGGATTGAGCACATTCTACACAAATTTGCTGATAAGTCAAAATATTTGGTGAAGTTAACAGAAATCCAAAAAAAGGTGCAGGGACAGGTTAAATGAGAAGGAATAACATTGACAATTGGAGAATAATCTGGGGAAATGTGAGGTTACCAGCTTTGGTTGAGAGAAGAACAGAGTATTGCTTACACCACACATGTCAAACTCTGGCCCGCGGGCCAAATTTGGCCCGCGATATAATTATATTTGGCCCACAAGATCATATCAAAAATGTATTAGAGGTGGCCCGCTGGCTGCCGCGCCAGTATAGCGCATGCACAGTAACCGCTGTGTCCCAGGGTGAGAGAGAGAGAAAAATCCTGGTCCTTGCAAAGTAGTGGTGGGTGGTTTTATAAACACGCTGTCGTGTCCCCCCACCCACCCCCCCCCCCACCGCAGCGCGGCCTGGCCAGTGTCAGGGGAAGCCAAGGACGCTTCCCAGCGCCCGGAACCCCAGTGGCACAGTGTTTCTTGGAGCTGCAGATGGAGTCGGGACGCCGGAGGGAAGATTGGGGCTCCCCGCCAGGTGATGGGGGCGCTGGCCTCCCTGCGCCTTCCCACCGGACCAGCTGCGGGTGCCCGGAGTACACGTGGAGAGCGAGGCTGGTCGGGCAGGTAGGGTGGAACCCCCCGCCAATCTCGGGAGTGGCTTGGGCTAGATCGGGATCAGCCGCGCTCACCTGCTCCTCCACCGCTGACCGGGATCCCAGCGCGGTCCTGAGCACGGAGACTGCCCTGGAAAGGTCCTGGGACACAGGCACGGAAAGAAGAGCAGGGTCCGTAGAACATTACAGATCAGAAACAGGCCCTTCGGCCCTTTGACTCTACCTCATGAAAACCCAACACTGGAGAAACTCAGCGGGTTAAACAGTATCCTTTATCCAGCAGAGAGGTACCTGACAATGTTTGGCCCTTGATCCCCCTCATCAATGTATGAGCGAAAGTCTGTGGTTCTCGTAAAAACACCAGAAGGGAGAAACTCAGCAGGTCAAGGGGGATCCGGGAGAAACTCAGCAGGTCAAGGGGGATCCGGGAGAAACTCAGCAGGTCAAGGGGGATCCGGGAGAAACTCAGCAGGTCAAGGGGGATCCGGGAGAAACTCAGCAGGTCAAGGGGGATCCGGGAGAAACTCAGCAGGTCAAGGGGGAGGGGTCCGGGAGAAACTCAGAAGGTCAAGGGGAGGGGGTCTGGGAGAAACTCAGCAGGTCAAGGGGGGTCCGGGAGAAACTCAGCAGGTCAAAGGGGGATCCGGGAGAAACTCAGCAGGTCAAAGGGGGGTCCAAGAGAAACTCAGCAGGTCAAGGGGGAGGGGTCCGGGAGAAACTCAGAAGGTCAAGGGGAGGGGGTCCGGGAAAAACGCAGCAGGTCATGGGGGGTCCGGGAGAAACTCAGCAGGTCAAGGGAGGTCCGGGAGAAACTCAGTAGGTCAAGGGAGGTCCAGGAGAAACTCAGGGGGGGCCTGACCTCACCAGGACCGTTGCCCACTCCCCCTCCCTGCCGCAGGCTGACCTGCAACTCACGGTAACAGGGCCGCTGATCCGTCGAGATGCCGCCCTGCAGCGAGAGCCGATGCCCCCGCACTGTCGTTGTCCAACCCGATCGCCCGCAAACCCCGCCCTCTTGCACACAAGCCTGAGTAAGGATTATGAACTTTAATCTCAGGATAAAACGATCTTCCAATAGTTTCATGTCACAGTGATAAATATATTCCTGGTTAAAAATGGTCCTGCACCTGGATACAAGCTCATTAGGCATAAAACTTGAAAAGTGTGTAAATCAAAGGATATCTGTACCAATGGAAAAAGGGCATGGCAAATAACCCTGCTAGAGTTCATGCCCACAATCAGTCACCCATTTGATTGTTTCAGGAATCATGTTATTCTCCCACATTCTGAATAGCCCTCAGATTTTACTATTCGACAGCACACTAGCAACATTTGACAAATCCTCTATAGAGAAATATTATTTATTTAATATTTTATTTCTCATTTGTTAATGCTTCTGGAAAGAGTTTATCCAAAACTATTATTAAACATTTATTTTAATAAGAAAAAGTTTAACATTACATATGTTGAAAGAAGAGAAAACATGCAGATGTTGTTGAAAATTTTCAATAAATATTTAGTTCGGCCCTCAACTTAGTCCAAGTTTTTAATTTTGGCCCTCCGTGAATTTGAGTTTGACACCCCTGGCTTACATGGACAGATTCGGCAACATACTTCATTTGGAGACTAAGTGTTCTCATGCACTAAATATTGAAATTCGACATGTAAATCAAGCAACCAATTTGGGAGACTCAATGAATCGGAACTTCGATCCACCAGTGGATAGAGAATAAAAGTTGGAAAGTCCTGTCACAACTCTGCATTTACCATGCTTTCTGTGAATTTAAAAATACAAAATCTTGCTGGAAAGTGCTGATTTTCTTAAATAATCCCTGGATAGCACACAAAAGAAGATTTTGTGCAGGCTACAATAAAGTAAGTTTGAAAAGGAGCAAATGAGTCAGTCCACAACTTGAGAACTGCAAATAGTTTTGATAGTTTGGATGTCCAAGTTAATATTTCATGTGAGTAACATTTCATCAACTCCATATTTCAACGTTGTTCCTCTCTCCATTGATTCTTGTGAATATTTCCAGCAGTTTTTGTGTTTATTTCAGATTTACATTGTCTGTGATATTTCAGTATTGAATGTTCTTCAGCATTTGGAAAGACTTCTGTTTGCTGACGGGAAGTTGCGATATATGTAATGTTACCCAACATCCATCATGATTTCATAAATGTCCATACTTTAACGAAAAAGGGCAAAGGTGGATAATAGGGTATTGAACTTAAAATGGAGATTATTTTTCAACCCCACAAAGTACTGGTTAGACAACAATGCCATAGAGTTATTAAATCATTCAGAGGTAAACAGGCCCTTCAGTATAACACACCCAACTAAGGAGAATTCCTGAGTTAGTTCCATTTGCCTGCATTTGGTCCATGTCCCGATAATCTTTTCCTGTCCAAGTAATTATCCAAATATCCATCAAACATTACAGTCTGGTATGGGAAGACGAATTTCCCTGAGTGTTAAGCCTTACAAAAGGTAGTGAACACAGCTCAGGACCTCACAGGTGTGACAGATAATGTTGTATTTTATATGTTTTAAAGGAGATAAATAGTGGCAGGTTTTTTAAAATGTAGGTCAAATACTGCATTTAAAATACTGGAGCCCTGCGCCAAGCCAAAAAGCCCTGCCTCCGAGTGCCTTTGCAAAAGCTTTGGGGAGTGCCTATGGAGGCTTCACAAATGGATTGTTGTTTTAGAAAGTAACAGATGAAAGAACTCAGAGGATGAGGTCTGGAGCCGCAAGCTGTTTGAGTGTGGGAGGGGGAGGGAGAGAGACTTCAGCTCAACAGTCCAGCAGCTGAAGCTGGGACTGGAACATGATAAGCTGGCAAGCTTGTGGAAAAACCCCATGTTGAAGACTGGTTGTGAGCACTTCTTTCAGCCTGGTCAAAGCCCATGAGGTTCATGCAAGAGGAGAGGACTGGCTGCATAATGTTTCACTTGGAATAAGTGAAACAAAAAGGAACTCTGTGATGATCTGAAAGAAAGAGGTCATCATCTGGAAAACCCTGATGGGGCAAGTTTCTTTGGCAAGACATGAAGTAACTGATCAGAAGAAATTAGTTTGTGTCCAGCGAACAACAAATCTCTCTCTGAAAACTGACAAGAACCTTTCTGAGTGGTAACAATTTAACTTCCAAACACCAAAGCCTGATGAAATTCATAAATGTTAAATTCTGTGCACAGTATAAGAATTGCCTGCAACTAATAAAATTAGAGGAATGAGAAGTGAGATTGGACTGTGAAGCAGAGAACTTTTCTGAACTTGCACACGCATTATATTCACGTGCACTTAGAATTAGAAGGTGGGCAAGTTAGGTTAGGTAAGTTAATAGTAATATGTTAAGAGTTTAATCCTGCTTTCATGTTTAAAGATAATTAAAAGCAGCTTTTGTTAAGTAACCATTTGTCTTGAATATCTGTTGCTGCTGGGTTTTGGAGTCCTCTGGGCTTGTAATACAGGTAAACCCCTTCCCACCACTGAGAATGTCTACAGGGAATGTTGTCATCAGAGAGCAGCAGCAATCATCCAGGATCAACCTCACCCAGCACATGTAGGGATTTTAAATACAGAAGCACAATTCCCTGAAACTTGCATCACAGCTAAAATGGGTCATGAAGAGAGCTTTGTGCACATTGCCCTTCATAAATGTAAGTAGTGAGTATAGAGTTGGGATCTTATGGTGAAGTTCTGGAAGGTAATGATGAGGCCATATTTGGAGCATTGCGTACAGCTTTGGTCACCCAACTACAGGGAGAATATCACTAACAGTGAAAGAATGAGAAGGAGATTTACAAGGATGTTGCTGGAACTTGAAGAACTGAGTTCCAGGGAAAGGTTGGTCAGGTTAGGACTTTATTCCCTGGAGCGTAGAAGAATGAGGAGAGATCTAATAGAGGAAAATAAAATTATGGTGGATATAGACCGAGTAAATGCAAGCATCTTTTTCCATCAAAGTTGGATGAGATAAAAACTAGAGGACATGGGTTAATGGTCAAAGGAAAAAAAAACTTTAAAAGGGACATTGTGTGGGGGGTCAGCTTCACACAGAGAATGGTGGGAATGTGTTACGAGCTGCCAGCTGAATTCGTGAATGTTGGTTCATTTTTGATATTTAAGAAAAATATGGACAGCTACATCGAGCGGAGGGGATGGGAGGGGGTGGGAGTGAGGCATGTGAGGGTTTATGTTCCAGGTGCCTTTGCTTTTGTCACTGACTTGACTAGCTGTGTTGCCACATTCAGGAAACAATGTACTTGTCACCTAATTTTTCTGTTCTACACACTTCTTTGGGGCCCTCTCATTCACCTGGTTTCTCCTGCCCAGGTTTAATCTGCCAAAATACATCACTTCACATTTGTCCAAGTTAAATTCATCTGCCATTTCTGGGCCAAATTTCCTTGTTGATCTTGATCACTTTGTCATATTAAATAACATTCATTACTATTCACTGTACCACCAGTCTTGATTTCATCCACAAACATACTGCAATGCCAACTCCATACTCATCCAGGTCATTGATATTGATGAAAAACAACAATGGGCAATATGAGCAAATAAGATTAGTGTTGATGGCAAAAACATTGGCATGGTGGACCAAAGGGACCCATTTCTGTCCTGTAGAACTGGATGATTCTATTTCCTGAGCATCCCTAACTTCGATGACAAAACAAGAAACAAGACCAATCAAATCCAGGGCCAATCAATCAAATCCAGGGCCAATCAATCAAATCCAGGGCCAATCAATCAAATCCAGGGCCAATCAATCAAATCCAGGGCCAATCAATCCAATCCAGGGCCAATCAATCAAATCCAGGGCCAATCAATCAAATCCAGGGCCAATCAATCAAATCCAGGGCCAATCAATCAAATCCAGGGCCAATCAATCAAATCCAGGGCCAATCAATCAAATCCAGGGCCAATCAATCAAATCCAGGGCCAATCAATCAAATCCAGGGCCAATCAATCAGGTATAAATGCTTCTGCAGATGATGCTGGCTTGATGAGAACATAACTATTGCTATCATAACCCCTCTGAAAAGATATTGAACAATTCTGAAAAAGCTTGTTAAATGTTAAAACTCATGAAGAATGAGGTTACACCACAGAGCCTATTAATTCATAATCAATTATGATCGAAAGGTGGATTGCACAATTATACAGTCAGTTTAACAGTTAAATCTTCGTCCATTGTTTTAGTTCTATCTTGCAATTAATTCATGAAAAACATTGATGCTAAATACTGCTAGATTTTTAAATCAATGAAAATAAACATTTTATGCACATAAGCATTCATTTGGCAGTCTGAGTCATTCAAATGCCGCTTTTTTGTGCACCAAACAAAATTCTGATCAGGATGTGAACTGATTTTTTTTTTTGATCGAAATGTAAAGGTTTAGTGCCATCACATTGCAAGGGCTCCCGAAACATTTCAAGCTGCAGTTTTTGGAAAGCTCTTTGATACAATTCATGACCCACTAAAAGAAATGCTGAGCACCTTGTTTAACATAATTCAAGAGAGTTGTGATTCCATTTTTGGCAATGTAAAAGCTTGATCTTTTAACATTTCAAAAGCACCCGACAAGCTCCTGAAGCAGCATACATTGTGTTTCTATCGCTGTGAAAAGTGCTTTTATAGATGGGGAAACAATAACTAATATTAATTTCAACCTGAAAACTAGTCAATGTTATGCAAACAACAGTTGGGAAAAATTGAATCCATCCACAACTTGTACACTGCAATATTTTGCAATACCATACCATCTAAATCTGCCACTGTGATCATTTCCCGACAAATGCAAAAACTCAAGCAAATGAGTTAAAATAAATGAGAATTCTGCGCTAACTTTAAAACAAGTCCTGGAGATCACATTGGTTTTGCAGATAGTTTAAAACAAGCCATGAAGATTAGTAACATCTCCTCCTCCACGATAATTTTTATACTGATGCCCCACAAGGCTATCTGCACAGCCTCTTTCTCGTCTCATATCCTGTACCTTCATGATCATGTGGCTAACCTCGTCTAAAAAAACTGTCGGTTACACAATCATTGTGAGCCAGATCTTAAACAAAGTGACAGTTTTAGAAGGAGATGTCAGGAGAACAATCTCTCCTTCAATGTCAAGTCAAGTCTATTGTTATCTGATTGCGCAAGTACAACCTGACGAAACAGCGCTCTCCAGTCCTCGGTGTAAAAACATGCAGACACACAACCAGACATCACAAACATACAATTAGTACATATGCAGTATTCGTACATTCAAATAAATATTATTTTTTGAATATTAAAGTCTTGGATGGTTAGTGTAAACATTTCCTTTGGTCATTCAGTATTCTCACTGCCCATGGGAAGAAACTGTTCCTCAGCCTGATATTGCTGGCTCTGATCCTCCTGTATCACTTTTCCAGAGGGAACAGCTGAGAGATATGTGCAGGATACAGTGGGTCCTCAATTATTTTGTGCATCCCCTTCAGATAATGATCCCAGTAGATCACATTGATTTGCGGGTGGCTGGGAAAAGACTCCGGTGATCCTCTCTGCTACTCTTATGGACCTGTGTATTGACAACTGAAGTATTTGTCTGCATCAACCATACCACACTGTGATGCAGCCAGCCAGGATGTTCTTCATAGATCTCATGTAGAAGATTGACACAATAGTGGCAGATAACCAGGCCCGCATTGGTCTTCTCAGGAAGTGCAGTCACTGGTTCACCTCCTGACAAGTGAGGAGATGTTGTGCGTCCATGATAGGTCACTAGTTAAGTAAATAACAATGAACTTGATGCTATCACAGAGTTGTTGAATTGTAGTGGAGGGTGGTTGTTCGTGGTCCTCTTGAATTCCATGATCGTCAATTTCTGCAAAATGAAGGACCTTGATTTCAGGAAACACCAGTCCCAGTCTATAGCAATGCTGTGGGTGCAGAGATGGTAAGAGATTAACATTCTTCAGAGAGAAAATAACCAATAACCTCTCCTCGCCCACCCATGCCAATGCTATGATCAAGTGTATAAATTATTCCATTTTCTCAGAAGCATGAGGAAATTCAGCATGTTCCCCAGTTCTCCTTCCAGTTTTTACAGATGTACCAAGGAAAGTATCTTGTCCAGACACATTGCAACTTGGTGTGGGAATTGCTCTGACCAAGACCACAAGAAACTGCAGAGAGATGTGAACGCAGCTCACACTGTCTCAGGAAAGATACCAGCATACAAAAGGATCCCTACCACCCAGTAACACCCATGTCTATTCCCTCCTATTGGGCAGAAGAGGAGCTTGAAAACACCAATGTCCAAATTCAAGGACAGTTTATTTTCTGTTGTTATCAGACCCTTAAATTGTCCTTTAAAAATGATGCCCTTGCACAGTTTTAATTACTTTTTTCTGTGTTCTGCACTTTGTCTTGTTGCAATACTACCCTTGTTGAGTTCCTGTAACATCACACCCTGATTTTTGGTTTATTACTGCAATCCCTGCTCCACTTAAATATGAGTTGACTTGCCTCAATACCATGCAAAACAAAGCTTTTAACTACATCTTGGTAATATGTGACAATAAACAATACAATTAACTTTTGTACAAGCTAATCTCCAAGATATAGGTTAAGTGTCAATATGGCATCCACTTGGAAAAGCAGTGGTTTGTTTCAGAGGATTTAGAGAACGACAAGATTCTGATAAGGTAGTCAGGCGGCATATTTTTTTCCTGGGCCAGGAGTAGACAACGCCAGAGGACATCTGTGCAATGTGAAGGGAAGAAAGATTAGGCGAGACATCAGGGATTTTTTTTACATCAAAAGTGGTGGGTGCCTGCAATGCCCTGGCAGGGATGGTGGTGAAGGCTGAAACATTAGGGGCATTCAAGAGACTTAAATGGGCACATAAATGAAAGAGAAATAGAGGGTTATGAGGTAGCAAGAGCTTAGTTTTTTTTTTGGTCGAAACATTCAGGTCAGTACAACATTGAGGGCCAAAGGACCTGTGATCAAAATTTCTGCGGTCAAAATTCTCAGGATAAAGATTAATCTCCTGGCATCTCAATCTGGTCTTATTCATCTCATTCACCTATTCATTTGGAACATGATGGCAATTAAACTGCCCTTAAAAATCCATTGTGAAGGGAAAAAAAAAACACTTTTTGTAATCCAGTCCAATACTCGCCTTAAAGATCCGAATCACCGCATTGACAGGAACATTAGTCTACATTGGCTTTAGATGTAAGCAGGTTTATATCCAGATTACACTGAACACCAGGGAAATGTTTAACTGACAGTCCGATCTTCAGCAAAGAATATTATTAGGGAAATCTACTGAGATCCTTTATAGTTCAACAATTTTCTCATTAATTTTAATGATGCAATCAATTTTATGCAATGGAATATTTTAAAAGAAATACATGGTCTATGCTTTAATTAAGCAATTAGGAAGCTCAAGGAATGGGTTTCATGATAATTTTCATAACTAAGCAAATATAAAAAGAAAAATGAAACATCAGACTGTGCCAGCTGTCAATCAAGCATACACAGTTACAATATTAATTTTATGTTGAAACCAGCACCCAGTCAAATAAAGTAATGGTGGCATTTAAAAGCACTTTCATTATAAAAGGAATAGTTTAACATTATCAAGCATCCATGTTCCATGAAAAAAAGACTTTGAACAATCAACAGACAGAATCAAAATATTGCATTGATAGCATCTGAAATGTCACAATCACATTCAGGTTCTGTTGGCTCCTCATTGTAACCACTAGGAAGTTTTTGACAATAAACATTTTGAAGCAGCTCTAAAATATGAACAGACTATGACCTACTAAATGAAATGAAAGTGAAGTTTTTCTTTTAAAAAAATGATGACTCGATATTTGTCAAATGTAGGAAATGAACATATTCATTGGCTCTTGAGATAAATCTTAAATCTCCTCCTTAAGCTCCCCCAACTGCAGTTTAAATTCCATGCAGAATATTTTGGAGGATCAAGAACCAAGAACTTTGGATCAAACCAGCTGGATAACAGGAATAAGGACTCAACAATTTCAGACAAAAAAAGATAAATGTATTTACTTTGAGGTTTATGAGATGTTGGTATTTTCTTCCCTGCTTACGGTTTTGCCACAAGTTGCATCTTCCCACAATCTTCATCTTAATATATTTAAAACTCCAATTTGGTGGAAGAATGAGCTGATTCATTGGAAGCAGGTATTTGTGACTAACATGAATGGTGGGATTAACCATGTAACTCTAATCAATGAGATAGACAAGATCTGAAATGAAAGAGATACAACTAATTTGGAGCATTCAAATTCAAGTCAGTTGCAGAAATAATAACCAGATTAAGACAAAAACAGGAATTAGTAATGAAGAGTCCTCTATTTGATAACATATGAAATTTAACGTGCCTTTTGCTTCCTCTGAGTACCATATGGCAACTGTGCAGCTGATGCTAATAGGGGAAAGTGTACCAGAGCATTCATGCCTGGAAATAACTGCTTTGTGCTTTGATACCATGACAAATCTTTCTACATCAGTCATTTCTAACAGGGAATAGAGTTGAGCAAATATTTTAAAAATGTAGGATGATAGAAAATGCTTATAGAATGATATAAATGTCACTTGAAACTCAGTCAGGAATTCATCCTCTTCTAAATGTTATATTCAAATATTTTGTTTTAAGTTATGAAGGAATTCCCTTCAAATATGTGGTGAAAAATGACTAAAAATCAGCTTTGAATGTTGACTGCCATTGACAAATGTCTATTCTGTATATATTAAGTTTCCATTTGGTGGACACAAGTAAGCGTCAGCCATTGCCTGGTACTTCTTTGATACAAATGTTTCTTGATATATATTAGTCTCTGTATGAATATGGTTTGGTCTTACCTTATGCAGGCATGGACTGCTTCATTTGATGAGTTGTAAATGTAATTTAATGTCGCTCGATCATCAGTGGTCAAATCAGTGCTGAAATGGCCCAATCTGCATGTTCAGTTTAACTCTGCTCTTCATACAGTCCACATGGATATCATCCCTTGCAGCAGTTTAATGTTGGCATTAGATCTAGGATCTCATCAGGGATTGTAAGGATTTAGATGGGAGTACTAACATACAGCATAGTACAGGCCCTTCAGCCCTCGATATTGTGCTGACCCATATATCCCTTCCTTTAAAAAAGGACTAAATCCTCCCTACCCCATAACTCTCTATTTTTCTTTCATCCATATGTCTGGCCAAGAGTGTCTTAAATGTTCACAACGTTTCAGCATTCCCCTGACAAGGCAGTCCAGGCACCCATACTCTCTGCGTTTAAAAAAAACTTACCCCTGAACTTCTCTCCCTTAACTTTGTACACATGTCCTCAGGCGTTTCCTACCCTGGAAAACAGGTGCTGGCTGTCCACCCTATCTTTGCCTCTCATAATCTTATAAACCTCTCAAGTCTCCTCTCAGTCTTCTAGGCTCCCAAGTGAAAAGTCCCAGCTCTGCTAACCTAGCCTCATAAGACTGGTTTCCAAATCCAGGCAACATCCTCGTAAATCTCCTCTGCACCCTCTCCATAGCATCCACATCCTTCCTATAATGAGGTGACCAGAACTGAACCCAATATTCTCAGTGTGGTCTTACCAAAGATTTGTAGAGTTGTAACATGACCTCTCTACTCCTGAATTCAATTCCCCTATAAATGAACTCGAGCATCCAATAGGCTTTCTTAACTAACCTATCAACCTGTGCAGCAACCTTGAGGGATGCATGGATTTGCACCTCAAGGTCCATCTGTTCATCCACACTCTTAAGTAACCGACTATTAACCCTGTACTCAGCCCTTTTGTAGGCCCTTCCAAAATGCATCACCTCACACTTTAAAAATATTTAGCTTTAATGTAATGTTTTCATTAGTTCTTTATATTTTGTGTTAAATTAATTCTACTTTCAATTTTAACTTTTAATATATAGATCAATTGCACTTTTTAAAAAAAATTACTCAATTTCTTTTTACATTGGTCCAAGTGGGGCTTTTCCAGCTTTCAATACTTTCAAAAAGTGCTTCAGGAATGAGGTTTCCACTGCACTATTTGTATTACACAGTGAAAGTTCAGACATTTTGAAAGAAACACCAAACTATGCAGATGCTGTGATTGTCGTAAAAACACAAAAATGGGAGATAAACTCAGCAGGTCTCACAATGTCCACAGGAGATAAAGATACATAACCAACATTTCAGACGAGCCCTTCTTCAAGGTATGAGATGTATAACCAAAAAGATGTATGGCATACCTTGAAGAAAGGTTCAGGCTCGAAACATTGGTTATACATCTTTACCTTATATGGATGCAACAAGACCTGTTGAGTTCCTCCAGCATTTTTGTGTTTTAGAACTTTCTGCTCCCTATCACAACTTAAAAATCCTCCTCCATTTCCATCACCCCTTGTCCTCCTTGCCTGCTATCCAGTTGCACATTTTCCACATTTTGATTGATCTACAAAGTCTTGACAGAGCTGTTATTGGTACAGTCTTCCTCATTTCTCTTGAAACCCTGACTCTACCTCCAAACCCATTCATTTGTCAGATATGTCGCCCATTTCCTGCTCATCATCTTCTTTTTCATTTTAATACCTTTACTTATTTAAAGAATGTTGTTCTTTGGCCTCAAAATATAATAATGATTTTGACTTGCTTTGGAGATGGCTGACCAATAAACTCAAAATATTATCATTTAACAAGCTTTATTGCAACAATTCCCAAAATGTCCATTTATTTACTTCTGTGACAATATTTAAAACCTTCCATTCAATCACTGCACTAATGCAGTGCAGGATTTGGAGTAAATTAAACAATTAATTGACCGCACTTTGAAACTGATTAATATTTCAGTGTATTAAGTTGACAAAATAAAAATGTTTTCTTCTTTATGTCATCTTTAGTCCCATTTTGAATTGCTCCCAATTCACAGAAAAAAACTTTAAATACAAATAGGTTATTTATATTTTCTTTTGCAAATTAACCTATGTTGATTTATTTAGTTGTTAAAATGATCAAATCTGAACATTTCAACTAATTTACATACTGGATGCCCAATAATCCCATGACAATTTAAACAACAGATTGCTTTGCTGGGATTTCATGCATATTACAAGATGCATTTTTCTTTCCCTTTGATTAATAACAGTGAGAATTTAAAAAAAAACATGGAATTAGTCTCTGTTTGAGTGATTACTGAGCACACCTGCATAAAAAAAATATAGAAAAATGAATTAGGACTCAGGGGAAACAATTTAAGAAACAAATCCTGCCTGGTATATTTCATTGCTGACAAGGAGATCATCCAATTAGTATTAATATCAATGTACCTTGATCAGCAAAGAAAACATCTGTGCGTGACTGTCCCCAAGAAATTTCTCTTTTAACCTATCTTTATTAAAATTAAGAAATAGTATAACATGGATAAATTCATATGCCAAGAAATATAAATGGTCCTGAACAATATGAATAAAAGCAGTCCCTTCAGAATAGACAACATATCTGCAATAGCACCTTTAGACTTCAGGTATGGTTGCTTTGGAAAATTCAAGCAATATCACCACCATAGAAACAATTCTGTAAATTTAATACAGTTGAGCATGCTAACTGTCCCCACTTTAACCATCAAGTTTAAAATACACCTGTAGAGCTCGTCGAAAGAATCAAAGACTTGTTGATCCAAACCAAGGCTTTTATTAGCAAAAGACAGGAGCTCTTCACAGGTGGCCGACCAGTCCGGAATGATCCGACCTGGCTAGGGACACAATCCTTTAAGGCCCAGACAATAGGCGTGGCTTAGCTCTCAGCTAATCGCTGTAAGCACAGTCTAGATACAGTAATTATATACACTATGTTCATTGGTGATAGATCTGTACTATCACAACACCAACCCTGATTTGTTTTAAAAATGAGATTCAAACTATCTAGAGCTCCTGGAAGAAGTTAAAGTTTCAACCTAATGACCTTCCTCAAAACAGCATTCTTAAGAGTTCTTTAAGTCACATGTGAAAAGCCACAACTTTTTCTTTCTCCATTGAAGCTACCTGACCAGCTGAGTATTTTCAACATGGTATCAGAGTCGTACAGCATTGTCTCATCACATGCATGTAATGTCTAACTATTCTAATTCTGTTTTCTTACATGATGCCCATATCCCTCTTCTCATTTCCTATCCAAGTACTTCTCCCAACTTCTTTTCAAGACTGTAATTGTATCTCTCCCTCCAGCTCATTCCATATAACCACCACCCTCTGTGTGGAAATACTTGCACCTCAGGTCCGTTTTGATCTTTGCCTGCCCACATTAAACCTGCATCCTCTCATCTTAGACTCCCCTACCTTGGAAAAAAAAAAGATTGAACACCTATCTCTGCCTTCATAATTTTACAAATCCTCACAAAGTATTCATTCAGCATCCTACATTCCAGTGAGAATTAACCAGCCAATCCCATTTATTCTTTCAACAACAGCCTTCATTCTGGACAACATCTTGGATGATTTCTTCTGCACTCTGTTGCCATATCCTTCTTGCAATATGGGAACCAGAACTGTACACACAAAGTGTGGTCTAAACAATGAGGTCCGATCACTCATACTCAATAACTCAGGCTTCGAAAGCAAGCATACCAAATATTTTTTTCGTATCCTCTCCTCCTTTGACAACACTTTCAGTGAGCTTTGGACTTGTTCCCAGGTCCCTGTCACTTAATCCTCACTCCTGAAATCACCTCACACTTGTCTTGATTAAATTGTTTTTTTATTCCAGTGCTCTCAGCTGAAATGCATGGAATCTTAATTAAGTAATTCACTGGATCACAAGATGCAATATTTAAAAGAGAGGTAGGTTGCAGGCAATGAAATCATATGGCTCGATGTATTTGAAATTTAAAAATAAACGTAGATTCTGGAAATCTGAAATTAAGATAAAATACTGAAAACAATTAAACCAAAAAAAATCTGCAGATACTGAGTCAAGTGCAATACACAAATATGCTGGAGAAACACAGCAAGTCATGCAGCAGCTATTGGAAGTAAAGGATAACCAACATTTCCAGGCCCTTTACTTCCTCTGGATGCTACATGACCTTCTAACTCTCTCCAGCACATTTGTATGTTGTAAATGTGAAAACAGTCAAGTCGGGTAGCATTTGTAGAAAGAGAACCCCTGGTGAGGACCCTTTGTGATGGCAAAACTTGTTTTTTCACCCCAGCAGCCACTCCCTTATCATTTCACTTTTCCATGCAACTGCTACTCTTCAGTCTAATCCCTTCCCATCATCTCAAGACACAAACAATCTCTCAGTGGAGTAACAATTAATCTTCACTTCTTCCAATCGAGTTCATTGAATTCCAGGATAAAATTGTGGTCTTCTCTACATCAGATAAACCAAACAGTGATAGGTTGATCACTTTACGGAACACCTCCAGACATGATACAAGTACAATCTTAATTATCCATCTTGTCCCATGTAGTTTGTATCTTACTGCACTGTTCAAATGAAACACAAAAATAAGCTCAACGAACAGCACTTCATCTGCCATTTAGGGGCATTAAACTCAATATCAAATACCATAAGTTGAGTCAATGTCAGGGAGGTTATGTATTTTCTTTCAGATTTAGACACTGCTTTGTATGGAATCTTACAATTCTACTCTTTTGTTTTTCTTTTCCTCTTAATCCCCACCTGCTCTCATTCATCTTCCTTCAGTTACACACTAACATGCAGATTTAAAAGCATCTTTTCCCCCCCTCCTCAACATTGAACTGAAAGCAACAGTGTCTCTGGGACAACCCTGATCTGAACCTTATCACAGACATTCCCCGCTTCAACAAAAAAAAAACACTAACTATTTTGCTTTTCCTTTTGTTGCTCCATGACCTGGTGACTATTTTTAACATTTTGGATTTCAGATTTCCAACATTTACAATTTTTCCATTCCAATTTTCAGGGAAAGAAACTTTTGCATGTTTGCACATTCTCCATGTAACTGCATAGATTTCCTCCCACATTCCACAGAAGTATGGGATTAATAGGTCATTCAGTTACATGGGTGCAATCAGGTGGCAGGGACCCGTGGGACCACCTGATTGCACCCCAAATTAATTTAAAATTTAAAAATTAATCTTCACATCTTGGCTCATTTCCTACAATGGTGGGGGGGGGGGGGTGGTTCAGAAAACCCGGATACTTGTCTTCATTTGTCCTTTCCTTTCTACTACCATCAAATGATAAAGAAAATCTCATTTAAAAGATATATAATCCACTCAAGGGAGACGGCTGGAAATTTGGCCAAGAGCACGACTAGGATTCAATTTCTCACAAAAATAAAATTGGGCCAAGCAAAGACAGTGTGTTTTGTATCTGTCCCAGCATCCAGAATCCCAAACTCATTGATTTCAAATTCAATACCCATTTTCTGGTATGATCACTACAGAAAATCACAGTAAAAAAACTTGCAATCTCAAAGCGAAGTGGCAAGAATGGAGAAAATATTCAGTATGGATGGTTTGACATAGGTTTCAGTAGAATTCTTATAGCAGAGGAAGGAAACAAACCAGCCAATTTTAGCTAAAATGCAGCATAGGAAAGGACATACATTATTTTTTTAATGTAGACATACAGCATGGTAACACGCTATTTTGGCCCATGAATTCATGCCACCCAATTCATACCCAATTAACCTACACCCTCAGTAGGTTTTGAATGGTGGGAGGAAACAGGAGCCCCCAGAGGAAACCCACGCTGACACAGGGAGAATGTGCAAACTCCTGACAGACAATGTGGGATTCAAACCCTGGTCCTAATCACTAGTGCTGTCAAGGCACTAACTGCTACACCAGCCAAGCCAATCTTCAGTAAGGAAAATGTGATACCATGAGATGGATCTCTCACTCACACTGGGGGATTTTTAAAAAGCATGCTGTGCAGCATATGGTTTTAGAAATGAAAGATTTGGTTTCCCTCTTCTCCTTTCATTAACTTGCATACCATTTCTTATGCAGAAAAGTGGACAGGCATCACCTCCTCACTGACTTCTGAGATATTTTATCTCAAGCAGATGCAAGGAACAGAGTGGAGCCAAAACTGACTCCGTTACACAATTTCCAGTCCCCACTTTGTTAAGAAATAAAAAATCTCCTTTTGGAAGCATGCAGCTATGATAGGTCACACTGTTTTATAGAGCCAGAGACAGAATAGTAATTAGCTCTTCTGCCCCGTGAGTCCAAGCTGTCTTTGTGGTGATATGTAGATACTGTTCTGTGTATGTGGCCGGCCTATCCCCTATAACCTGCCCATCAAGGTCAACCTTCCTACCCCCTTCCATTCATTTGAGCAGATGGAGTTGGCCCAGCTGAAATCTAACGTGTATTAAAGCCTATCATTCCTCACTCAGCCTTTAGAGTCATTGATAGTGCGTACCAGTCCTTTCTTACCCTTCAACACAATCACATTCGCTCACACTGAGACTCCTTTACTGCCTTTGCCTTTTTGAGTGCCTGGCTGAACGTCTCTTTAAAGTTGTGACTGCATCACATCCCACTACCTTCTCTGGAGGCACATTCCAGATATCAACCACCGTTCAAAATAGTCCCCAATTTTCCTTTTAAATCCCTTACCTTGTTGTAGTTCCTGGCAGCATGCCTCAATTGACATCAAAGGGGCCAGATCCAGTTGAGAAAGACCAGGAAAGGGAAGGGAGGATTAATGCTGGAGGAACAGTGGTGGTGATGAAAACATGAGGGTGAAGTGGAGCAGGTGTGTCCCTGGCAATGATTCAAGAGATAGGAAGATTACCATGCAAGGATAATCTCACACAACCAGACAACTAAAGAGGAGTGCTGGTGAATGATAGTCTGATCACTGAATCGTACACCGATTCAAAAACATTTCCTCTGCTACAGAAAATCATATTTGTGACTCCTAATGAAGGCAAATGTGCAGTAACAAAACATCTGTGGATTTGCAAGAAAGCGAATTCAGAATTGGAATGATCATTTTCAAAGTAAGGGATTTTTTTGTGCAGGGATTGAGGGCAGCAGTTTGGACATCGTGGGTAAATAAAAGGAATCTTTTCAATTGATTGGTCAGGGTATTTCAAGTTTTCTCTATTGTCATGTAATAAAAACAATGCAATATTTGCTTCAGTCTGCCATAAGGCAGATAGATTTCCCATCACCAGCAACTGCCTGAAGCACATCTTACAGTCAGAGAAGGAGAAGCAAAAAAAAGTCCCCTCAGTCACCAAGTGTCTGTGGATTTGATTCTAGCACTCCCGCAGACACGCAGAGTCTAGTCCAAACAATCATCAGACTAAGCACCAGATCCTAAACTCCAACACGATCAGGAAATCTTCAGTGCCCTCAGCACCCTCTCTCGTCCCAGTTCTAATACCTGGCACCATTTCATGTTTCAAGCCAGCCTTCAGCAGTCCACACCCTCATGTTAATCTTAGTCCACAGTCGCCTGCACGGTTTCCTCACCTCGAGGAAAACGAGGTGCTAGTGAGGAACCAACTGCTCTACGTCTCCAATGGCCAGGAGAGACCATCGATAACTCCCTGCTGGATCTGTGGACGCTAGTCTAGAAGTTCAGGTATGAAGTGGAAGAACAGATCCAGGACACTATAGTCGTGGGGGTCCACTCAAGATACATGAGGCAGCAACTGCTCACGTTGGGAAAGAAGGACCTGGCCAGCCACATTGAACTGGCCAAATCAGGTTACCCCATCCAAAGACCAGTTGCTCCTTCTACCTCAGTCCTAACGGCTGCCGCTTCCCGTGGTTGGGTGTGCTTTTTCTGCAGTACAAGCCAGCATCCTGATCTCGTTGCCCAGGTACAGACTCCGTGTGCTCCAGCTGTGGCAAGAAAGAGCATTGGGTGAGGGTTTGCCACGCGAGGGGAAACCCGGGGAAGTCCATGGCCTGCACCGCTCCCGGATCTGATTCCAGCCCCGAGCAATCTGCTCCGAATTCACCCAAACCCATTTGCTGCGTGACACACCAACAGAAGGTGGCAGTGAGGAAACAGCGCGAAAAGGCTCAGCAGCCATCTTGCCGCGATCCAAATTTAACAGTGCCATCATTGTCAGAGGAGAAACGAGTGCGGCCATCTTGCCGCACCACGAGGTTGACGCCATCTTACCAACGCAGGGCACCCAGGATGGTGGGGGCCACTCGAGTGAGGAGTTTGGAGTCTCAGGGATCTTGTCTCGATGGTCCTAGATCAGGACAGACCTCACCAGCTCAGCAACTCCATAGTCACTATGGAGGTAAATGGACATTCCAATAAATGCCTAATCAACACATGCTCTACTGAAAGCTTTATAGACTCATGGACTGTGCAAGAATACAACCTAAAGATGTATACTTTCACTTAACGCATATTCCTTGTGTCTCATTCGCATTCTACGTGTATTCAAGAACATTGTATAGTACATCTGTCATTTGGAAGGGGGGGCGGAATTCTGTAAATTTTGCCTGTTTCTACTTGATGAATTGTGTGCTCCGGTGTTGTTGGGTCTGGACTTCCAGTGGACCTGAAAGCTGCTCATCATCAGCTGCCAATCCGTTCTGAGGACCGTCCATATACGTCATTTGAGGCTAATGCTCTGTCCCTTTCATGTTTAATAATGTCAAGAGGGGAATAATCAAGAATGACAAGATTGCTAGGTGGAGGATTGAGCTCTGCATCTATAATTATGATATTGCTGATCAGCCAGGAGCTTTTAATGACCTTCCAGATGACTCATCCAGAGGAAGCTGTGCCCTGCAAACACCAGCCAACTGCGGTCTATGCATAATGAGCTCTGCCATCTGGGGGTTACCCGCATGGCTCATTTTGTCAAGGCATGCAATCTTCCCTACTCCATGGAAGATGTCTAGGAAATGACCAGGTCTTGCCAGGTCTGCGCGGTGTGAACACCGCACTTCTACCGCCCCGCAAAGGCGCACCTGATCAAGTCACCCAGGCCCTTCAAACAGCTCAGTGTTGATTTTAAGGGACCTCTCCCCTCCACGAACAGGAACACTTTCTTCCTCTCTATCTGTGATGAGTACTCACGCTTCCTGTTCGCCATCCCATGTCCAGACACATCCACTTCATCAGTCATAAAGGCCCTAAATTCCATTTTCGCCTTCTTTGGGTATTCCAGATATATTCATATTGACCGGGCATAGCCTTTATGAATGACAAGCCACAGCAGTACCTGCTGATGAGGGGTATCACATCCAGCAGGACTATGAGCTACAATCAATCCCCTGGAGGGAACAGGAAAGTTGAAAAGGATAACACCACCATCTGGAAGACTGTCAAATTGGTCCTGAAGTCAAAAGGCCTTCCAGACTCAAGCTGGAAGGAAGTCCTCCCTATGGCACTCCATTCCATCAGGTCGCTACTATGTACCACAACCAATGTTACTCCTCACAAGCCCTATTCACTTTCAAAAGAAGGTCAGCACCTGGAACTACACTCCTAACCTGGTTCATCACTCCTGGTCTGGTCCTTCTCACAAAGCACGTGAGGAGAAGCAAGACCGACCCCCTGGTGGAAAGGGTGAAACTGCTCCATGCTAATCCCACATATGCCTATGTGGAGTACCCAAATGGCACCGAGGACATAGTCTCCCTCAGGGACTTGGCACCTACCAGAACAGAGGGTTAATTGCCTCAAATGGCCTGCAAGCCCCAGAGCCCATTCTTGCCACCTCTAGTCAGGGCCTCGGGAGATCCAGTTCAGGAGGAAAGTGCAACCCCCTCCACCATTGAGCTGGAGACCCAGCCCATCTCTTCTCCCTCAAAAGGGGAACAGGAGACCAAAGGAGTCCAAAGCCCCTGGTGTTAAGGCACTCCACCAGGATCTCCAGACCCTGGACCACTTAAATCTGTAAATTTGTAAATAACTATATAGTTTTCAATGATTTTTTCTGAATCCATGTTCTCTGTCTTCATTCACAGACATTACATTCTACAGGAAGGGGTGAATGCAGTGAACTGGGATTCACAGGTAGTGTGTTGTGCTGATGGTTGGCCCCGCCTCCTGGCTCCACCCCCATCTGTTAACATATAATCCTGGTTTCCCACCTAAACCCAGAGCCCTTCTGAAGACCACTGTGAAACTGCACCCATGGTTATAAGCTAAGTGTTTGTTCTCCCTCCATTCGAGAGAGCTACAGGCAGAAGGAAATAAAACATGGGAATATTTCAAGTCAAGGATTGAGAGCCAAGCAGAAAGAGTGGCAGGGGCTAATGGATGATAAAAGGTGCATCTCTGGGCAGTGTGACACAAGTGGAAATAGTCTTTCTTGGCTTTGGCTCAAATACATGCCAGAAAGTTCACCTCAAGCCACATGCATAATCAAATGTCCGGTGCATTTTCGTGAAATTGATATCTGGAATAAAGACGTGATACATATCGAGAAATACAGAATACATGTGTTATCAAAATAAAACAGAATACCAATTCTATTGTAATTCTAGAACCCATGTCTCAGACATCAGGGCTGATATTAATGCATTGTTCATTTTTCAGATTTCTCCTTGGATTTCTACCGCCTTCACACAGAAGAATCAAGGATCCACTGAAGCTACTTTGGAGTTAAAATTAAATGACCACCACAACTGATACATCATTGAAAGGGGTTATTGTGACTTGGCTGAAACATTTTGAACATTGAGGCTAAATGCCATTATGTAAAGATGTCTCCAATATGCATTAGTTTCAGAAAACAAGTTTCCTGGAATCTTTTTTTTCCTGCCTGCCTTCAAACTTCATACAAACGCCACACGCAAACCACCCCTCCACCCCCATTCTCAAATTTGGTCCACCTCAATGAGTGTTTCTGCTTTGTTTTAAATATGCCTGTAGGTGTTCAGAATTTGCATTTACTTTTGATTTACATCCAAAAGAAACTGAAATAGTTTTCAAAAAAACACAAATACTCAATCACTGTAAATCAATGAAAACAGGTCAACATGGCAATAAAACATGGTAAAACCAGAGGGAGTGAAATCTATTCATGGTCAGAGCACCAAACATGTCACAAAATTCTTCCAACCATCATTCCAATTATCAAATATGAAAACAAGAAGCAAAAGCAAATCAATAACAAGTGAAGAATGAAGTATCCTTTTTAAAATCTAAACAAGCAAGAAATGCAGTATATATAGGAATCCATGGGTCATCAGTCAGTCAGAGTTTTAGACTACCGTAACAGTTGTGGAACTGGATGTATGAAAAGCAGCTAAATAGCTGCTTAAGCAGTGAAGTATTTCGAGATAGAGATGTTTAATCATCTGTGGGTATAACCACTCATTTAAAATAATTTGCATTTTATAGGCAGAGTTTAAACTGAATTGAACAGAGCAACAAAGTCATTCTTATTCAGCACAAGTTTTTCAGTATCTTATCAAATGACATGCTGTCCCAAACTGGTTTTTAATAATTACTGTGCATGGGATAAAAAAAAATGGAGCCACAGAAACCACAAATGCTAGAATCTGGAGCAAAAATAAAAACAAACTGCTGGAGGACGTCAATGAGCATTTTGATTTTCCTTATGGTTGCAAAAAGGGATCAAATTCATGGAAACTGATGCAAGCCTGCTTATGTTTCACAACAGATATGCAAAACTCAAACAGGGCCGTAGAAGATGCAGAGGCATTATTGCACATATTTAAACATCATTAGTTAAGAAATTATACCACAGGACCAATGAGCAGTCAATTCCAAGGTAAATTTACATAGAATTGATGAGCCAAAATGAACTCCTACGTCATAAGGAAATAGAGTCAACAGGGAGAAACCACAGAAAAACTGACTGTTTGTCCCAACAAGTGCACTCCAAGCATCCCATTATTTTTATTCTCTCCAAATTCTCTCCTCATATTTGTCCACTAGGTCTATTCACGGAGGCCAATTAGCCTATCAATTCATATAAACATTCATATAACCACTTTTCCAAAAGTAAATTTTTTAAAAATAGTGCACGTAAAGTAAGGCAGTGTCTTTTGTTCAGCAATCTGATGGCAGCAGGGAAGGAGCTGTCCTTATGCTGTTGAGTGCTCATCTTTAGGCTCCTGTACCTTTTTCCTGATGGTAGCAGAGCGAAGAGAGCATGGCCTGGATGCTGGAGAGTTTTGAGGATAGAGGCTGCATATTTAAAACACCATCTCATTTGGATGTCCTCGATAGAGTGAAGTCTGGTTCCTGTGATATTGTTTATCAACATCTGGAGTTTATTGTCCTAAGAGTTGGTGCCTCCATACCAGGCAGTGATGTAATCAGCCAGAATGATCTCCACAGTACACCTGTAGAAGCTTACAAGTGTTTTTGGTTGCATACCAAATCTCCTCAGACACCTCATAAAGTATTGCCCCTTGCGAGCCTTCTTTGTGATTACATGGAGGCTCCAGGACCGATCCTCAGAGATATTGGCACACAGGAAATTTGATCTTCTCCACTACTGAGCCCTCAGTGAGGACTGGGTCGTGTTTCTCTGACTTCCTTCTGAAGTCCACAACCATCTCCTTGGTTTTGTTAACATTGAGGACAATGTTATTGACATTACACCATTCAATGAGCTGATCTATCTCCTTCCTGTTCCTCATTGTCGCTTGTGATTGTGCCAACAATTGTGATGTCATCGGCTAACTTGTAGATTGCATGATAGCATTGGAATCCTTCCAATAGATGAAAATGTGTGAACTGTGGACTATAGACTACGTCTGCATGCTTGCCCAACCTTCTTCAATTCAGTGCAAATAATCAGAACGTGATGAGGAGAATTAAGCAGGTATATTGTAAGTAAGGTGTCAAAAGGAGAAAATATTAGCCACATGACCGTATGTGGGGAATTTAGGAATAAGTCTCAAAATGGATCATAAAAAAGGAACAAATTAAAAGAATAAATTGACAATGCAATGCAAGGTCTTATGGTAAATTAGGGGATATTTAAGAGGGATAACGGACAACAGGATCGTGGTTAAATATAAAATGCTGAAACAGCTGAACATGGGAGAGGATATAATGCTGCTGCTTTAGCAAATAATAGATTTTTTGCATTCAGACAGTTGTGTCATCTAGCAAAGTTTAAAAAAAGATGCTAAAAAAAATGATGCAAAGGCATGCAGATTTATCTAAGGTGAAAACATATTTTTCAAATTATTTGGCTTAGTTCAGCATGAAATTTAGCCAGAAATTTAGGATGAAAATATAACTTTAAACAGTTGTGAAACCTGGCAGCCATGTGAAGCCTTAGAGAGGCTTCTGAATACAGACTGCAACTTGACCTCTTGACTTTAGACCAGAGCAGCATTCATGTGTGCCTCTATTTACAGTCTCAAAGAAAGAGGATTTCTTAAAAAGTCTTCACTGCTCTGCATTGTAAGCATGCCTAAGTAAAGAATGCACAGAGTGAGGAGGTAAGTTGGGTGCAAAACTGAAAAACACTCAGGTTGAAAATTGTCTACTAAAGTGGGTCAAGGATAAGAAGTGGTTCATTTAGGCCACAGTTGTTCAATTCATGCAATGGTTAAATTGAGTTGATCAACAGCAAAGGGATCCATCAACTGTCAGCTGTTTGTGGCTCAGTTTATTTAGACCTCTGCCTGTGCTTGACTACATATGGAACCAGAATTTAGCAGGAGGTCACTGAAATCTTATTCTGCCACTGAGATCACCAACAAGTCTGGCAATTGAACATTACTCACTATTGGACAGGTGAATGTCCAGACACATGGTGTGATGGTTTGTTATTGTTGTCATTTCAAATCATTTAATCAATATTTTAATTTTTTGTAATACTATTTGAATGCCATACACATGACAAATAGGGTGACATTAAAGATGCTCAGGGTGTTTCAGAGATGGGGTCCAGGATTCTGTCTGCAATGTCAAAATATACCTTGGAGTCTATCCTCTCTTGCTTGACACCAGTTGGGTGCAGAGGGTTAACTTGTCCTCTGATTATATCATGTAAGCCATCAACCTAGACAATAGGTGAGGTTCAGGACTATTCAACTCAATGAACAAGAAATGGCAATGAGATTTCCAAATTTACAGACAGCACACACATGATGAATAATGCTGAAGCAATACACTAAGATGCAGAAAAATGGCACAAATAACACATGATTGGTAAAATGACCAATGTAGCTAAGGTTCAGTTATCCAAAAGCCAAGTGATTCCCACAGTCATCAGCTGATGATTGGAATATATAATCAACAAAACCACTGATCCATGCTTATTCATCAAAAATTTGGTTGGTGATGCCCACTTCGAGTTTGCCGACCCAATTATATCCTTCATCAAACTGTGATCTGAAGGGCTGAATTCCAGAGCTGAAGTAAAAGTGATTGCCCATAATGTAAAGGCAGCATGTGGAATCCAGGAACCTGGGAAGACAAACTGTTGGACATCAAAACCAAAAAGATTCTGTGGTTGGGGTTTAACGAGACACCCAGAAAGATGCTTGTTGGTGTCAAAACCCAATCATCTCAGCCTCAGAATCCCACTGCAATAATTCCTCAGAGAAGGGGGTCTTGTCTAATCTTCTTCAGCTGATTAATTTATGAAGGTTTAGAAGGTTTATGCTTCCTCATATTTGCACAATCTTCAACTCAATTCATAACTCCTCAGCAAATAATGGAGCCAGTGGCTGCATTCAGCAAATTATGGACAACATTCTGGCACAAGCTACTAAGTGTCAAAGAATATGTGGACAACAAAGAGACCAATCAATGAACAGAGAGAGGACACAACCACCTATCCTTGATGTTCAACTGCATAACCATGAATTAAAACCCATCATAGATACTTTGGAGGTCACCACTAACCAGAAAGCTGACTGGATCAGCCACATCATTATTGTAACTACAAAATCAAATTGGTATGCTGGTGTCTTGCAGCATGTGACTCACCTCCTGACATCCCAAAGCCTTTCTTTCTTTTGTAATAGTTGTTAGGGTCTGAAAGAAGACGGTTCAGTCCAAACAAATCTCCAAAAGCTTAATACAATCAATATTCAAGCAGCTCACTTTATTGGTACTCCATCTCAAATCTGATACTTTCATTCACAACATAAATAGTGTGCATTGTCTGTCTTGTGCAATGCAGAGTCCAATTATTTGCCTTGTCTACACCCATAGTCCCATTCACAAGACCCCCAGAAAGAAGATGGAAAAGTTCAGCAAACACAAGGGAAAGTCTTTATGAGTGCCAGAAGCACGACAGTACAGGTCCTTCTGCCCATGATGTTTTGCCAACCCATTTATTCCTACCAAAACAATAAACTAAACCCTTCCAACCTCAACCCTCTATTTTTCTTTCATCCATGTACCTGTCAAGTCTAGTAGTTCAAGTTGGTGGCTCACTACCACCTTCTCAAGTTAGGATGGACCAATCCTTGCCTTGCCAGCAATATCGCATGCTGGAAAATGAGTAAACAATGTGATGTACGATCATTTGTTCAGTTACAAACTTAAATAGTTATATACTTCAAAAAAAGTATGTGAATTGGGTAATGGAATAGAAGGCTTTGGAGTTACCAATGGGGAATACACAAGAAATATTGGTGTCATTCAACAGTGTTATAATATAATAGTGAGCAAAGCACTGAACGTCTTTTGAGATGGAAAAACCTGAAAGATAATACTGAAGTTGTGTTCAAGTTATGAACATCGGAACATGATTAAAGACAACGTGATCTTGATGCTTGAAATCTACAATATGAACAAAATAATTGTGAATATTCAATATTCATTTGAAACAACTGATATTTTCTTGTGCAAATTTGAACAATGTTGGGATTTCTATAAAAACATTGAGGTTTCAAATCAAGAGTGACCACAAAAACAGGTCACCTCATCATTACAGTTTGGGTTAAAGGCCTTCCACCTTTTCAGGATTTCAAAATTTGCAAATCACTGACAAAAAACATGAAATGAATAAAAATTGATTGGCCAAAATATTTAAAAAGTAAATAAACACATTTCTTTGTTTATTTTCTATCCACCTTTGTTTTTCCAACCACCTTTCTTGAAGCAACCACAGATTATGTGGTTTTGTGTACTCTACATCACCTTTGTTGACCTCACCAAAGCCTTCGACACCGTGATCAGGAAAGGGCTTTGGCAAATACTAGAGCGCATCGGATGCCACCCAAAGTTCCTCAACATGGTTATCCAACTGCACGAAAGCCAACAAGGTTGGGGCAGATACAGCAATGACCTCTCTGAACCTTTCTCCATTAACAATGGCGTGAAGCAAGGCTGCGTTCTCGCACCAACCCTCTTTTCAATCTTCTTCAGCATGATGCTGAACCAAGCCATGAAAGGCCTCAACAATGAAGACGTTGTTTACATCCGGTACCGCACGGATGGCAGTCTCTTCAATCTGAGGCGCCTACAAGCTCACACCAAGACACAAGAGAAACTTGTCCGTGAACTACTCTTTGAAGACGATGCCGCTTTAGTTGCCCATTCAGAGCCAGCTCTTCAGCGCTTGACGTCCTTTTTTTTTTTTACGGAAACTGCCAAAATGTTCGGCCTGGAAGTCAGCCTGAAGAAAACTGAGGTCCTCCATCAGCCAGCTCCCCACCATGACTACCAGCCCACTCATATCTCCATCGGGCACACAAAACTCAAAACGGTCAACCAGTTTACCTATCTCGGCTGCACCATTTCATCTGATGCAAGGATCGACAACGAGATAGACAACAGACTCGCCAAGGCAAATAGCGCCTTTGGAAGACTACACAAAAGAGTCTGGAAAAACAACCAACTGAAAAACCTCACAAAGATAAGCATATACAGAGCCGTTGTCATATCCACACTCCTGTTCGGCTCCGAATCATGGGTCCTCTACCGGTATCACCTATGGCTCCTAGAACGCTTCCACCAGCGTTGTCTCCGCTCCATCCTCAACATTCATTGGAGCAACTTCATCCCTAACATCGAAGTACTCGAGATGGGAGAGGTCGACAGCATCGAGTCCATGCTACTGAAGATCCAGCTGCGCTGGGTGGGTCACGTCTCCAGAATGGAGGACCATCGCCTACCCAAGATCGTGTTATATGGCAAGCTCTCCACTGGCCACCGTGACAGAGGTGCACCAAAGAAGAGGTACAAGGACTGCCTAAAGAAATCTCTTGGTGCCTCCCACATTGACCACCGCCAGTGGGCTGATATCGCCTCAAACCGTGCATCTTTGCGCCTCACAGTTCGGCGGGCAGCAACCTCCTTTGAAGACCACAGAGCCCACCTCACTGACAAAAGGCAAAGGAGGAAAAACCCAACACCCAACCCCAACCAACCAATTTTCCCCTGCAACCGCGTCTGCCTGTCCCGCATCAGACTTGTCAGCCACAAACGAGCCTGCAGCTAACATGGACATTTACCCCCTCCATAAATCTTCGTCCGTGAAGCCAAGCCAAAGAAGACAATGCAGAGCATTTCTCAGGAACACAACCCACCCCCCTAACCCCACATGTGAGTATCACTTGTTTTATGCTGTGTCTCCCCAAAACCATTCTCCTCGTGGAAATACACCCTCATCACTTACTGGTGGGAAGTTCACACAGAAATCTTGCTAGAGGGTGGATCAGATATCACAGTACGATATCTACGAGGGATTGGATGGGAAGGTTTTTTTTTTGTTAAATTGACTTGTGCAAACAAAATTATTCGAGTTTGAAGGAGATTTTTTGCTTGTTTTCAACAGTCATTTCAAGATTTTTGACAGATTGAATATTTGTAACAATTTTTGCATGCTCACCTGAAGAATTTGAGTCTTAGACAGCTCGCTCAGTTTTTGCAGCTTTATTGCAGGCGGGAGCTTGCAAGTACTAAAAACCACTTCAAAGTCTGTTCAGGGACTAAAGTTCATCTTCATCATGCTTCAGGCCCATTTGTGAACATATCTGGTGCAAATAATATTGATCATATTGTCATGAAGTTTAATTCCTTTAGTTTATCAAAGGCACCTTTATCTGTGCATTGGGAATCCTCGGCATTTCTTGGTAGACGGTAGTTCATTTTTCTTCCAGGTACAAAGATACTTGAGTGGGTTTGCCTCTGTATGGTGGAAGAATGAGAAGAGCTGCCTGAAAATCCTGCCCTCATCTGCCTAACAATCCCTTTGTGACAACGTACTGGTTCCAAATTTATGGAGCAAAGATCCCTGGTCGTACAGAGCCTCCTTAAATGGCACACGACACAGTCAACTTCACAGGGCAGCTGGAGAACACCGGGCAGACTCAGAATCAATGCATCCAATCCTCCTGAATAGTCATGGGAAAAGGTACATAATTGGCTGTCTTGGCAGAGAAGCCATTGATCAACAATCATAATCATATGAGATTGAGCAACTGTCTCCAGGAAGACCCTGGGAATATGCAAGAAGAAAAACAATGATGAGGCAAGTGGCAACTCTCTCACTATGGCCAGCAGAGTGCAAGTCTTGTTCCAACAAGCTGCAGAATCAACATTGTCCTCGGATTGAGATTCTAAATTGGAGACAGGCCAATTTCAAGAAACTGAGAAAGGATCTAAACAGTGTAATTTAGGATAAGTTGTTTTCTGGAAAGGATTTGTTTGGTAAATGGACAGCCTTCAAAGGTGAAATTTTGAAAGTTAATAGTATTTGTATGTTCCTGTCAGGATTAAATGCAAATTTAACAGGCATAGAGAGCATTGGTTTATGGGGGAAAATTGGGATCTGGATAAGAAGAAAAGGGAGATGTAAAGCAGGCAGAGGCATCCAGGAACAAATGAGATTATTATGAAGTATTTAAAAAAAAAAGGAAATTTGAGGAGTAAAAGAAGTTGTTTTGGCAAATAACATGAATGAAATTCATAAAAATTTCTACAGGGAGATTAAGAGCAAAAGGATAATGTTGTAATTGTCCTGAAACTTTGTGCTATGCAGACGTTGTGTGGAATACAAGCTTCAACCTCATTATACCCAGAGAGAAACAACAGACTCCAGTGAGTCCCAAATTGAAAGAATGAAACCTTTTATCTACAATGAAAGAACAGTTATAGTATTTACAATGCTCTTGGTCCCAAGGGACCTCTCGACCACCCTCTAACATATGTGATTGGATTAAATGATCAATGGCTCAAGTCCCAAGAACCAGTAACCAGTCTCCTGGTTGATGGTGGGGTTGCTGCTTAGGGCATCCTAGCAGATAGTAAAGGATAAAATGGGCCTCCTGAAGATCAGAGTGGTCAGCTATATATGGAGCCAGAAAAAAATGGGAGAAGATGCTGTTTGTTTTTTTTTTTTTGCATTTGTATTTACTCAGAAAACTGCAACAGAGTCTAAGGAAGTAAGGAAAACTAAACATAATAAAGAGGAGGTCCTTCCTGATTTAAAGGAAGTAAGGGTTGGTAAATCCCCAGGGACTTACAAGATGTTCCCTTGAACATTGAGGGAGGGTAGTGTAGAAGTGCAGCTAAGGCTTCATTGTACCTGGAATCAGAGTCCACAGGGAAAGGAGAGACTTTCTGAACAGATCTGACCAGCAGCTTCTGAAGAGGATTAGGATACCATAGATCATTACAGCACAGAAACAGGCCCTGGCAGAAAGATTTAAAATGTCCGAGGAACAAGTGAGGTGCCGGAGGATCGGAGGATTGGAGGGTTGGAGGGTTGCTCAAGTCATTCTGTTTAAAAAAGGCTCCAAAAGTCACCCAATAAGAAATTATATGCCGGTGAGCCTGATGTCAGTAGGAGGCAAATTATTGGAAAGTGTTTTAAAGGATCAGATTTACAAGTATTTGGATAGTCAGAAACTGATTTCGGACAGTCAACATGACTTTGTACATAGTAGGTCATGTTTAACTAATCTTATAGAAATGTTTGGGGCGATTACCAGGAATATTGATGAAGGAAAGGCTGTGGATGGACTTTACTAAGGCCTTTGACAAGGTTCCACATGGGAGGTTAGACAGGAAGGTTCAGACACTCAGTATTTATGGTGAGGTGGTAAACTGGATTTGACATTAGGTGTTTGGGAGAAGCCAGAGAGTGGTGGTGGATGATTGCTTCTCAGACTGGAGGCTTGTGATTAGTGGTATACCTCAGCAGTCAGTGCTGGGACCATTGTTGTTTGTCATATATAACAATGATCTGGATGATAATGTGGTAAATTGGATCAGACAATTTGTAGAAGACACAAAGATTTGAGGTGTTGTAAGCTTGCAGATGGATCTGGACCAGCTGGAAAAATGGGCTGAAAAATAGATGAATTTAAGTCAGATGCATGAGAGATATTGCATTTATGAAGAACAAATCAAGATACGACATCAAGGGAAATGAGGACTTCAGTAGAGCAGTGGAATTCAGGAATACATATACATAATTCCCTGAAAGTGGTGTCACAGATAGATAGGGTTATAAAGAGAGCTTTTGGCATCTTGGACTTCATAAATCAAAGTACTGCATATAAAAGTTGGTCTGTTGTGGCAAAGTTGTACAAGACATTGGTGAGGCCAGATTTGGTGTATTTTGTGTAGTTTTAGTCACTCAATTACAGGAAAGATATCAGTAAGATTGAAAGACTGCAGAAAATATTTACGAGATGTTGTCAGGACTTCAGGAACTGAATTTATAGGGAAAAATTAAACAAGTTTGGACTTCATTCCCTGGAGCGTAGAAAAACAAGGGAATATTTGATAGAGGTATACAGAATTATGAGGGGTCTTCTTTGGCTTGGCTTTGCGGACGAAGATTTATGGAGGGGGTAAATGTCCATGTCAGCTGCAGGTTCGTTTGTGGCTGACAAGTCCGATGCGAGTATAGATACAATAAATGCATGTTGACTTTTTTCCCTGAGATACAAACCAGAAGACATGGATTAATGGTGAAAGGGGGAATATTTAGGAGGAACTTCTTCTCCCAGAGAGTGGTGAGAGTGTGGAACAAGCCAGCTGAAGTGGTGAATGTGAGCTCAATTTTAATATTTAAGAAGAATTTGGACAGGTACATAGATGGGAGGGGCATGGAGGACTATGGACTGGGTACAGGTCAGTGAGACTTGGCAGAATAGTTTAGCACAGAGTTGAAGGGCCAAAGGGTCTGTTTCTGTGCTGTAATGTTCTATGGTACGCTAATCCTCTTCAGAAGCTGCTGGTCAGATCTGTTCAGAAAGTCTCTCCTCTGCCTGTGGACTCTGATTCCAGGTACAATGAAGTCTTAGTTGCACTCCACTTTTCCCTCTTCAGAAGGCAGCCCCATCCGATTGTTGCTTTTGTTCCAAACTGTGAAACCAACAGACCTGTTATGAAAGCCCTGCTTATTTATCTCAGCTCGTATTTCTAAATCTCTTACCTGAAAATCCTTTATCATCACTCAAGCTCCTTACAGTTTCAAATTCTCACAAGTGCAGGTCACAGCTCCAGGGTTCTTGAAGGAATCACCAAACTGTGAAAAGTAATATTCTCTTAACCAGGAAGAGCCTCTTTTCCAGAAGCAGACATCATGGCAGAATGCAGGCAAACTTGGGACATTTCTCTTGGTACCCTCAATTCTCAATAGAAACAGGTTCATTTTCTTTGGTGACTTCTCAAAAGCCTGAAAACAACAAGTCTCGTTCCAACAAGAGAGGGATGCTCATGAAGATGCTAAACTGTCCATTTGCTTTCAGAACAGTCATTTTCTATATAACCAATATAACCATTTACAGAGCGGAAACAGGCCACGTCGGCCTTTCAAGTCCGCACCGGTTCACTAGAACATCTCCACACTGAATGATGGAAGGTAATGCAGAGTGGAAAGCTTGAGCAATAAAACAGAGTCAGGGTTTGGGGATACGGGGACCAGCTTAACACCCCTCACTGAATCTGATAAATTGAAAATGTTGGGATAAAAATAGAATTATGAAAATGCAGAATAGAGGTTTGGAAAACTCGCCGGACAACCGCTGAGAGGGTTAGAGTTTAACTTGAAGAAACCAAAGACAATCAGAAAAAGCTAACTGGAAAAAAAAAATCAAAGAAATTACCCAGGCAGAATAATTTCTTTAACTATACCCAGAAGAAAGAAAAGCAGATAACAATTATTTAGAGAGTCAGATAAAAGAGAACTTAAATGTTATTCACCTCCAGGATTTACAAAAAAATAACGCTGAAGGTAATAGCAGGGAAACATAAAACACAAGTCATCAGGTCAAGTCACCTTTATTTGCCATTCATATCATGCTGTACGGAAAAGTCGAGATAGCCACAGAGAACCTCACAACAAGAAAAGGCAGAAGGCACAGTTACAGCATTTTCAGCCAAGATTGCACAAAACTCTCTGAACAAAGCAGTTGAAATTTGTGGCCCAAGGAACATTGTATACACAAATAAAAGGAGGAATAAAGAAGCAATGTAGAGTTCTGCCTTAAGGGCAAGAATGTACCCAACAGATAGTCTGATCTGCAACTAAATCTTGAAGGCAAGCTTTTGTAATGGGTAGCTTTATTTTTGTATCGTATTTTTTCTTCAGTTCTTCCAATGTCATGTGAGTTTCAAGTACAAGGTTTTAATATTGTGAATAGTTATTGAGGCCAAACATTCCAAATTTCTTCATTGCCTTTAAATGCGTTGAATTTGATAACCAAATAAAGAGTCAAGGCTTTGATGACATAGAGAATAAACTGGGCAGAGTGTATCAAGAGTCAAAATTATTATGATCCACTTCTGTTGGACATGTCAGGGAATAAACTGTGCAGGAAGTACCTAGAAAAACAAGGTTAGGGTCTTGAAAACAGTAAAATGCAAGAACAGCAAGCCAAGTTGGTGTGGGTGGTGTCACTGAGCATGGGGAGAGGGGATGACAGTGGAAGTGAACAATATATTAAGGAACAGTTTGGGATATCCAGACTTACACAGAATTTGGCTTATCCCACAGTCAGCTCACCTCGGTGAACGATTGAAAATATGAATGGAGTAATAATCAATCAAACAGAATGTTTGATTTTCTTCAATATTCAATTTATTGTCGTAATAATAAGACAGCGTCGTATAACATGAAATTTCATTTTGGGAAACAGATTCACCACTAGCAGGAATTGCCAAAGCAGCTCTTACAGTCTTAGACTCAGAGAGAGAGGGCGAGTCAGAGAGAGAGGGCGAGTCAGAGAGAGAGGGCGAGTCAGAGAGAGAGGGCGAGTCAGAGAGAGAGGGCGAGTCAGAGAGAGAGGGCGAGTCAGAGAGAGAGGGCGAGTCAGAGAGAGAGGGCGAGTCAGAGAGAGAGGGCGAGTCAGAGAGAGAGGGCGAGTCAGAGAGAGAGGGCGAGTCAGAGAGAGAGGGCGAGTCAGAGAGAGAGGGCGAGTCAGAGAGAGAGGGCGAGTCAGAGAGAGAGGGCGAGTCAGAGAGAGAGGGCGAGTCAGAGAGAGAGGGCGAGTCAGAGAGAGAGGGCGAGTCAGAGAGAGAGGGAGAGCGAGTCAGAGAGAGAGGGAGAGCGAGTCAGAGAGAGAGAGAGAGCGAGTCAGAGAGAGAGAGAGAGAGCGAGTCAGAGAGAGAGAGAGAGCGAGTCAGAAAGAGAGAGCGAGTCAGAGAGAGAGAGAGAGCGAGTCAGAGAGAGAGAGAGAGCGAGTCAGAGAGAGAGAGAGAGCGAGTCAGAGAGAGAGAGAGAGCGAGTCAGAGAGAGAGAGAGCGAGTCAGAGAGAGAGAGAGCGAGTCAGAGAGAGAGAGAGAGCGTCAGAGAGAGAGAGAGCGAGTCAGAGAGAGAGAGAGCGAGTCAGAGAGAGAGACAGCGAGTCAGAGAGAGAGAGCGAGTCAGAGAGAGAGAGCGAGTCAGAGAGAGAGAGCGAGTCAGAGAGAGAGAGCGAGTCAGAGAGAGAGTCAGAGAGAGAGTCAGAGAGAGAGAGAGTCAGAGAGAGAGAGAGTCAGAGAGAGAGAGAGTCAGAGAGAGAGAGAGTCAGAGAGAGAGAGAGTCAGAGAGAGAGAGAGTCAGAGAGAGAGAGTCAGAGAGAGAGAGCGAGTCAGAGAGAGAGAGCGAGTCAGAGAGAGAGAGCGAGTCAGAGAGAGAGAGAGCGAGTCAGAGAGAGAGAGAGCGAGTCAGAGAGAGAGAGAGCGAGTCAGAGAGAGAGAGCGAGTCAGAGAGAGAGAGCGAGTCAGAGAGAGAGAGCGAGTGAGAGAGAGAGAGCGAGTGAGAGAGAGAGAGCGAGTGAGAGAGAGAGAGTCAGAGAGAGAGAGAGTCAGAGAGAGAGAGAGTCAGAGAGAGAGAGAGTCAGAGAGAGAGAGAGTCAGAGAGAGAGAGAGTCAGAGAGAGAGAGAGTCAGAGAGAGAGAGAGTCAGAGAGAGAGAGAGTCAGAGAGAGAGAGAGTCAGAGAGAGAGAGAGTCAGAGAGAGAGAGAGTCAGAGAGAGAGAGTCAGAGAGAGAGAGAGTCAGAGAGAGAGAGAGTCAGAGAGAGAGAGAGTCAGAGAGAGAGAGAGTCAGAGAGAGAGAGAGTCAGAGAGAGAGAGAGTCAGAGAGAGAGAGAGTCAGAGAGAGAGAGAGTCAGAGAGAGAGAGAGTCAGAGAGAGAGAGTCAGAGAGAGAGAGAGTCAGAGAGAGAGAGAGTCAGAGAGAGAGAGAGTCAGAGAGAGAGAGAGTCAGAGAGAGAGAGAGTCAGAGAGAGAGAAAGAGTCAGAGAGAGAGAGTCAGAGAGAGAGAGAGTCAGAGAGAGAGAAAGAGTCAGAGAGAGAGAAAGAGTCAGAGAGAGAGAGAGAGTCAGAGAGAGAGTCAGAGAGAGGGTCAGAGAGAGGGTCAGAGAGAGAGAGAGTCAGAGAGAGTGAGTCAGAGAGAGGGTCAGAGAGAGAGAGAGTCAGAGAGAGGGTCAGAGAGAGAGGGTCAGAGAGAGAGAGTCAGAGAGAGAGTGAGTCAGAGAGAGTGAGTCAGAGAGAGTGAGTCAGAGAGAGTGAGTCAGAGAGAGTGAGTCAGAGAGTGAGTCAGAGAGAGTGAGTCAGAGAGAGTGAGTCAGAGAGAGTGAGTCAGAGAGAGTGAGTCAGAGAGAGTGAGTCAGAGAGAGTGAGTCAGAGAGAGTGAGAGAGAGAGTGAGTCAGAGAGAGTGAGTCAGAGAGAGTGAGTCAGAGAGAGTGAGTCAGAGAGAGTGAGTCAGAGAGAGTGAGTCAGAGAGAGTGAGTCAGAGAGAGTGAGTCAGAGAGAGTGAGTCAGAGTCAGAGACAGAGAGAGTCAGAGAGAGTCAGAGAGAGTCAGAGAGAGTCAGAGAGAGTCAGAGAGAGTCAGAGAGAGTCAGAGAGAGACAGAGAGTCAGAGAGACAGAGAGACAGAGAAAGAAGCAAAAGATAGTTTCCCCCCACCCATCCCCAGAGTCAACGAGTGTCTGTAGATTCACCTCCACCACTCACTGCAGCCACACAGATCCAGTTCAAACCAATGGCAAACTGAGTTCCAGACCCTGCAGTGCCCTCAGCACCTCCTCACATCCTGGTTCTGATGCGTGGTACCCCTCCAGCCAGTTCAAGCCAGTCTTCAGCAGTCCAAAGCCCAGTGTGAGTCTCCCAACAGCAGTCGCCAGCAGCCTGCCTCATACTCTCATCCCTCAGCTGCAGAGCCCCCTCACTGATTCACCGCTGTGGTCACCATCTCCATGGGTCGGCTCCTCCGCTTCTCCCACTTGGATGGGGTGTGATCTTTCCATCCTCTGGTGCCCTGCTCCAGTCCTCCGCTTCCCCGGAGTCTGCAGCCCCTCATGGCTCCTGTCGATTAATGGGCTCCTCCATTTTGGGCGCAGACCTGTGACTGCAGGATTTCAACTTGAACCATGGTCAGCTCCCTCAGCAGGCTGTTCAAAGCCTGCACGGAGCCAACGGCAGTCGACTAGGTGGATTTACCCTACGGATATGCTGCATCTCTGCTCCCTCAATCTCCGCAGTTCCACACCACTGGAAGTACTGCCGCTACAGCAGTTCAGGCAGTGACACGATCTAACTTCCCGAGTGGCAGGTGGAAAAAAGGAAGATAAGGCCGAATGGTACACTGTGGCAACAAGTGCACTGAATCTCACACTGAGGATTTGAAGCATTTAGAGGCAGAGAAAAGGAAAAAATTCAAAGTAAATGCATAAATTGAAGCATTGGAAAGGGAGGATGGAATTGTATGTAATGACATGATTAAAGCCCTCCAAAGACATTCTTTCAAAGAAAATAATGTTCACAGTGTGAAGGCCAGGGAGATGTCTGATAACTAACTAGGTCAGTTGTGCTCACAAATTATTGGTGGAATATTTCAAAGAGAATTCCATATTTCAAAGGGAAGTTGTTTTTAACATCACAAAGAAACACAGAATTGAGGCAGCAAATACAACAGAGGTGAAGGTTTTAAGGGATGTACAATATTACCTCTAAAATGCTCTTTATTGACCACAGTTCGGCATTCAACACTGGAAGGCCTTCAAAATTGATCAGCAAACTTCATGACCTGTGACTCAACACCACCACCCCCCCCCCCCCCCCCACCCCCATGCATAATTGGATCCTGGATTTCCTCACCTCCATACCACAGACAGTGAGAAATGGTAGGCACATTTCCCCCACAATCTCCATCAGTATGAGAGCATCACAGGGCTGAGTTCTTAACCCTCTGCTCTTCTTGAATATATCTATGGCTTTTAGTTTGGTGTGCTGTCGGTCAGAAGCAAACACACAAAATCAAACGACTGTACCACAGGCTTAATTTGACATAAAACTACACAGAGCTAACTATGAGTGTGTGCTGCTGTTTGCTGTGAGCTCAGAGTGTGACCTCGAAGGGCCAGTGCAGGCTTATAGCCTGGAGGGTGATTGACACCCGACCGTCTGGGGCTTGGTCCATTCAAGTCGGCTGATTGACAGCCAGCCAGGTGTTGCCTTGACCCCATGCTGTTCTGCAGGTACAGAGGTTGCCCCTGCAGTAGGTCATTGGTGTACCACTACATTTGGTACTGCAACACCACCACCATCAACAAATTTGTTGATGATACCACGGGTGATACAAAAAGGGGCTATGAGTCAGCATACAAGAGGGAAAATAAAAAGTCGCATGATGGTGCATGGACTCAGTAGAATTTCTGTTGTATTTTTGTTGAATGACAACATTGTCTGACTGGTTTAATGCAACCTAGATTGTATACCTAAAATGGATGAGAGGGGGGGGGGGTGGCTTGGGAGGAGGGAGGGGGGGGGAGAAAAAGTCACTGTATATGTGTGAAAAATAAAAAGTGTATATCATGGCTAATGTGATTTATGGTGTGAAAAATAAAAAAATTAAAAAAAAACAACAACCTTGCACTCAGTGTCACCAAAACCAATAAGTTGATTGTTGACTTCAGAAGGAAAAACCAGAGGTGTATGATCCAGTGATTGCTGGTGAAATCGGAGGTTGAGAGGGTGAGCCAATTTAAGTTCTTGGGAGCCACCATCTCAGAGGATCTTTCCTGGACCCACCCCCCTAATGGCATCATGAATAAAGCATGACTTCCTCAGGAATCAGCAGAGGTTTGTTATGACATCAGAAACCCTGGCAAATTTCTACAGGCGTGTGGTGGAAAGTCTGAATTTGGGCTGCATCATGGTTTGGTATGAGACACCAATACCCCTGAGTGTAAATCCCACCAAAAGTCAATGGACACAGCTAAGGACATCAAAGGTAAAGCCCTGCCCACCATCAAGAACATCCAACGCTGCCATCGGAGAGCAGCAGCAATAATCAAAGATCCACACCACCCAACATGCTCTGTTCTTGCTGCTGCCATCAGGAAAGAGGTATAGGTGCAACAAGACTTGCACCAACAGGTTCAGGAACAGCTCTTACCCTGCCACCATCAGACTCCTTAACAATAAAATCAATCAGGAACTTAAAGACTCTTACTTATGCACTTGATTGATTTTTTTTAACCTTTCCCAGTTTGTTTACATTTCTTGTCTTGTTTGTATGTGTACATTGTGTAGAGTTTATTTTGCACTGCCAATAAGTGGTGGTTCTACCTTGCCCACAGGGAAAAAGAATATCAGGGTTGTATGTACGCACACAATAAATCAGAAATCTCAATCTGAATCAGAATGATATTTGAAGGTGGGAGTATCATTATAAATTATTACCACTTGTCATTATTAAAACAATCTCAACACACTGAGTAAATGCTTTTTATGAAAAACATCAGAGTGAAATATAATCCCAACATTATACAGTGTATTATGATAAGAATTCCAATCTATATCCAACATTTCATACATTCACAGCCTCAACCATAGTTTGGATTTTCATTCCAGATTGGCAATCACTCTAATCTATGCCAGATTGAACCTGCAGCATTTTGTGCAATAGTTTGAAAAATGAAGCAGAAGTTGTGGTCAATCTATTGGTAACATTTGTGTGCACAGTGTCAAAATTCCCATATTTGCGAAGAACTATTACGGCATTGGAACATTTAGTGCAATGGGTTTAAAAACTTTTCAAGAAATATGTGGTAGATTTTCTTAATCTCTTCCATGTGATCATAATGTTGCCATGCACCTGTAAGTGCTGGTCTTGTAGCAGCACTGAGAAAAAGCTACGCTTTTCAGAATTTTTTGTCACTCAATTTCCTTTGCATCACAAATTTTATACTAACTCTCGACAAGCATTCCAGTGGGTGGATCTGGACTGCCATACAAGATTTAGTGAGGTTCTGAAGCAATATACAATTCTCTATACCAGCCTGATTTCCTCATTGATCTAATGCCCAAATGACTTGCTTCATGGAACAAGCTCTTTTTAGTCCTGGATTCATTCCAGTAAATAATCTCTGAACACTCTCCCTTGCCAGCACATCTTTTCTCGCTCAAAATGAATGCCCTGCAGAACACCACTGGTGTCTGGTTGCCAACCAAAATAGGTTGGCATTATTCCCACTGTGTTTCCTGTCAACCAGCCAATGCTCTATCCATGGTAGTTCCCTTCCTGTAATTTCATGGGCTCTCATCTTGTCAGGCAGCTTTATGTGTGGCACCTTTTGAAAGTTCAAGTACATAACTTCCACAGCATCTCCCCTGTCTGACTTGTGATCACTTCAAAAAACTGCAAGAGGTTTATCAGGCATGATGTTCCTTCAAGGAAATCATGCTGAACCGGCCCCATCTATCCATGCTCCTCCAGGCATTCCATAACCTTATCCTTGACAACCTATTCCAACAGCTTCCCAATCACCAACGTGAGACTAATAGGTCTATAAGATCCTTTCTGTTGCCTGGTTCCCATCTTAAATGGCGGAGTGCCAGACTCCATTGATTCCTGGAATATTATTACCAATGTCACCACAATCACTGCAGCTACCTCCTTTGGAACCCGAGCATGCATTCCATCCACTGTGGGAGACTGATCTATCCTTAGATCAAAGTACCTTCTCTCTTATTCTCTTGTAACCTTGTCCTGAACTCCAGCATGCAGCTATTCAGCCTTATTTCTGATGGCAGAGAATGTCCCTGGCCATAGCCATTCCTCCCCAAACTTCATTTTAATTATTGGCAAATCCTTTTCCCTGAACTACACCATTGGGAATGATGTGGTTATCTCTAAATTGTATGTTGAGAAGAACCAACTATCCTCATTGATGACATCCATCTCTATGCTGCCAACAGGTTTTGCTACCTGCACAGCACAATAACACATTAACGTCCTCAGCTTAATATCATCCTCAGATTCTCTAGATGTAGAGATTGAGTCAAGAATCAGAAAGGCCTGCTTTGCCTTTTGGTCAGCTGAAAGATCAGGTTGGCCACCAAACAAGTGCAAGGGCCATTGTCATATCAGCCTTGTTATATGGATGCGAGACGTGGTGCCCATATCAGAGTCACTAACATTAGCTTGACCAACTGCAACAGCATCACCAACATTCTCTGATGAAGATCACCTGGTGAAAGAAGGTCTCCGATATTGAGGCCCTTTCTTAAACCAGAATGCCAGCAGTTTTAACCTTTTTGATGTCAAACTGCACTGCCCAGGACACATTTTCAGAATGCCTGACGGAAGACTGCCCAAGGACATCTTGTATAGCCAACTGTCCAGTGGTACAAGTAGGTTCTGCACAGAAGCCTCAGGAAAGCTGACGTTTCCCCATCAACATGGGAGGATCTGGCTCAAGATTGCTTGCGGTGGAGGGACACCATCAGAAAAGGCGTGGACGCTGCTGAGAAAAAGTTCAAAGAGGCAACAGAAGAAAAGCACAGAAAGCGCCACAAAAGAGCTTCTGCCCCTGTTGCCCCTCCAGGCCTCACCTTCCAAGTATGCAGCAAGCAGGGCCTGTCAACCATCAACCTGTGCAGTGTAAGGTAAAACATCATGAGATGGGAATGTACGGGGCAGTAACAAGATGTGAATGCATCCTTGTACTTACAAGATAAGAGAGACATTGATGGATTGAGAGGCAGGAAGCTAGCAGGGAAAGGATAGCAACAGTTTTAGTCATTGGACAAGTAATGATATGATGATGTTCTAAGCACATATCCAAGGGTATAAAAAATCACCATTTTGCTGATAACGGCAGAATGCATTCTCCGGCTAACATCGTTAGTCGCAAGTGTTACAATCCGGTAATAAAGAACAAAGAACCCTGATTTCGACTCAGTCTGGTGTTTGTCTCACTCATTCATGAACAAAGCAGACCTAACAGCAGCCACTCCAGGACGCACCTATCAAACGCCACAAAGTGATTGAAACGAACCATCATCATCCAACGGGATGGACAACCAGAAGAAGAATGTCACTGAAACTATCTTTTCCAACTTAGTGCCATTGTCCATCTGTCCCCATTTCAGCTCATCGTCACTGACCCAGGTCGAACTGCTGAGCAATTTTGAACAGCAGCGCATTTGTTCTCTTTCTTTCGAGTTGCAGTTTATCATTTTTGTTTTCAAATCTTTTCTGCACTGAAATGCCATCTAATCTTGTCAACAAGCCCTAATTCACCACTTCTATCAATCTAACTTTTCTAAATTCTGTCACTCTGGAGGTATTTTTTTTAAATCTTGTCTGGCTGTTCTCATTTTTATATATATTATGAGGAGTTGAGAACTTACTGGCCAAAACACAAATACAAAAAAACAGATGCTTTCTGCAGTTGCACAGGAACATAAAGCACATGAATAAACAAGCCCACATTAAATTACTGCAATGCACCTTGAGAGTAAAATAATTTGCAAGTAGAACATGAAAGTCTGAGGGGGGTGGGGAGAGGTTTGAAGATTTTGCAGGAGTCTAAGTGTACATCTGTGTTTCATCTCAAATGGCTAAAGGTAAAGGTTCCATTATTGTCACATAATACTACATTTAGAATGTAACATTTTTGAAATTCTTTAACTTTTGTCTATCGTAACAAGAGTCGTCACTTTCTCTAGTGCCCTGCTCAGAAACCTTCAGCACCTGGTGTTCCAAGGTGGTCTCCCCTCCAAATACTGACCAGTCCTGTGCCTGCTTAGCTTCTGAGATCAGACAATCCCAGGCGTACTCAGGCTATTAAGTGCTAACAAGAGTTATTATAATAATTTTACGTGCAAAAATCCTTCATGACAATTAATTATAAAACTATCCATCACACACCACCCTCTTGCCGCTGTAAGAAGAACAACAGATGCTGGTACTCTATTAGGGACTTCACTCACAAAGAGCAGTAGCAAAATCTAAATAAATATTCTTTTGGAGGCCAGATTAAAGTTATGCATTTTGGTGCTGTGATAGTCCTCATGCTGCAGGGTACATCACAACTATTAATATCAACTAATCCACCAGATAAGGTGATGATAAGGAAAAGTCATTTGACATTCACGTCACTGCAAACTCATCCACTGAAACTTACACGCAGAATATAAAGCAGGGCACAAAACATTTTCCTCAGTATTATTGATTCGTCCTTTCACCATTGTTGCATTTCAAAATTCCTGTCTCCTGCGCCATGCATTTCTAAATATTAACCACATAAAGTACTTTCCCCCTTATTGCAGCCAAGTTGAAATGCACTCCACAAAGTGTTGCTTCGGTTTATCTGAAGAAGATAGTAGCATCGTTCATAGGTCAGTGAAATGCAATTTGATGAGTTGGGGAAACTATTCTCCTGCCAGATTGCTTTTCCAGCTACAAATCAGATAGACGAGTCAGTGATAATGATACTGCCTCTGGAGATAAATCTCATATGCTATATACAACAGGAGGAAGAAAGCTTCTCAAAAGAGCATTTAAAAAGGGGACCATAAGCAAAAACGAGAGAGCATTTGAGGAAAGTGTTATTACCAAGAACCATTGATAGGGCTCTGATTCATCATGAACCACTCTGGTAAATGAAAATTTGAAGTTAGAAATAAAAGAAAATAGAGAATTCTGGAACTTTATTGCCGAGACAAGCAGGGCCTCACCATATCAGACATATTCCCTTAGACCAACCCATCCTTCTCACACCCATTGTAACTTAAAGCCATCTTGCTTTAAAGTCATTGAATTTTGCAGCTTGAACACAGGCCCTTCAGCCTAACTTTTCCACACTGACCAAGTTTACCATCCAAGCTATTTCCATTTGCCTCCAATCAGACCATATCCTTCTCACCCTTTCCTATTGATGTATTTGTCTAAATGTCTTGAATGTTAAAATTGTACCCACCTCAACCACTTTCTCTGGCAGCAGATTCCATTAACTCATCATCCTCTGGGGGTGGGGGGGGGGGGGGGGGAGAGAAGACTTTCAGCTCTTTACCTGATTTAAACAAGTAATGATTTTCTAAAATATTTGCTGTTTCTTTTGCCACAGATCCTGCCTGACTTGCCGAGCATTTACAGTATTTTTTTTGTTTTACTTTTGGGATGCCTCGGACTAGAAACAAGTTAAAAAGAATAAAGGTAATTTTCAACAATATCTTGAAAACAATATGACAACCTATTGGAACCAATGCAAACTAAACTATTCTTCATCTGCTTTATGGATTATAAGTCATGGGGTTGGGGAAGGGTTGAACAATTAGCACAGAATGAGAAAGAGAAAAATGCACCAAAATTGTCACCAAAATTGAAATATAGAATTATGGTCAAAGTTCCAATAAAAGGCATAGATATAGCAACAAACATAAAAATTTCCATGAATTTGCACAATCAGTTTGCTGGATAGAAGGCATTTTTTTTTTCCCACAAGAAAAATTACTTGACATATTCATGAATGGAAATTCTGTGGCTCTACAATTCCAACTAAAATTGAATTTAATCACATACCATTTCTTTTGGAATATTTGTTGGATTTTATGGAAATAGTGCTCAAGTAAAAGCCATTACCAGGTAATCAAAGGTAATATATAAAAAGGCGTATACAAAAAAAATTATAAGAAAAATAAAACTAGTATTTATAAATTCACTATCATAACAGTCAAACAGAAAAAAAAAGCAAACACTTAAACAATTACAACAAATGGCTCATTGAAAAAAATAACTACAGTATTATACTATACCACAAATTCTAACCACTTGCCTTCTGAAGTTATCTTGTAGATACATATAATTTCACAATCCATTAAAAACCACAAACTCACAAAACAAGGTCCAAGTGATCTAATAAATTTAAAAAACAATTGATAAAAAAAACCCCATTAAATTAGAAAATGTAATTCCCTTACAGTAGATTCTCATTTTTTTCCCCCCAAATTAAGGCATTCCATTTAGTATATGTAGGAGAGACAGCATCTTTCCATCTCATCAGTAATGAATGTCTAGTGTTACAAGCCCAGAGGACCCCAAAACCCAGCAGCAATAGAAATTCACCAACACAAATGGTTACTTAAACAAAAGTTGCTTTTAATTTTCTTTAAACATAAAAACAGGATCAAACTTTAACTTATTACTATTAACTTAACCCCCTTCTAATCCTAAACGTGTATGTAATGTGTATATGTTATGTTCAGGAAAGCTCTTTGTTTCACAGTCCAATCTCACCAGTATCAGGCAATTTTTATACTGTGCCCAGAATTTAACATTTATGAATTTTCACCAGACTCTTGTCCTTAAAGGTAAATGGTTACTGCTCACGAAGGTTCTTATTGGTTATAGAGAGAAATTTGTTGGTCGTTGAGCACACAAAAACTAATTTCCTCTGATTAGCCACATCATTGTCTTGCTGAAGAAACGTGCCCCATCATGGGTTTTCCAAATGATAACCTCTTTTTCCGGGTCACCACAGAGTTCCTCTTGTTTCCCTTATTTCAGGAGAAACACTCTAGCCAGTCATTTCCTCTTGTAAGGACTACGAGGATTTTCAACAGGATGAACACAGAACTCACAACCAGTCTTTAAAATTGGGTTTTCCACAAGCTGCCAGGTTGCTTTGTTGCAGCCTCAAAAAGATACTGCAGAACCAACTTCTCTCCCTCCCTCCTCCTAAAGAGAAATCACCTGTCTTTTTTTTCCCTCTCTCTGCTTGTTAAAACCAACCTGCCAAAGCTCTATTCCTTGAAAGATCTTTATCAGCACTTGAGCCTGGATTTCTCCATTTCCACCTTCTTTTGCAAAGCCACTGGTGCCTGGCTATCTAACTTCAGCAAAGCTCTTGTAAATTAAATGAGATGTGAAGTGACCAACACTAAACACTCCACAATATCTATCTCTTTTAAAACATATTTTTATATAATCTGTAACACCAGCAATAAGGGAGGCAAAAGAGACTACATGGGATGGAGACATAGTTAAATTCAAATCAGTTGTCCTCGTGGAACCAAAAAGGATAATTATAGGATTAGGTCTCAAATTCATATTGAAAACTAAAGATAAGGTATGAAAGATATCTTCCCAAAAAAATGGAAAGAGAGGAACAAGACCAAAACAAATGAAACAAAGTATCTTCTTCAGTCTTATACCTGTCACATTTTGAGGAAATGTTAGAGTAAAATTTAGCCAATTGCTTGACATGTCACCTTAAATTGTAAAAGTGAATGTCAGGCACACAAAGATGATGAATTTACCAATTTTAAGTTAAAATCCCATGTGGTATCCGAAAAGGAGTTGAAGATATTGCACCATAATTTTTAAATCTCATCTCGGGAATTATCTCTAGACTTGAATAATAAATCATATATAGATGATATCAAATTGTTTTGAGTCAGTTTAAAAATCAGAGATCATCCCAATCATATTTGTAACAAAATCACAGACCATTTAAACATCTTCATAGGCTTTCACAGGTGAATGAACCACATGCCTACCTGTACTGTATTAACTGGAAAGCTGTTCCTTTCCTGGCAAACAGCTGTCACAATAATATATTTAGAACTCAAACCGCAATTTTGAAGGATTGTTGAGGAAAGGATCTGAAGCAATCCAACCTCTTGTTAAAATAAAACACTAAGCATGACACAAAGCTAGGTTCTTAAAAAGTAGCTCTATTTCATACTTCGATCAAGAAACAGAAAGAAAAATATTGTCACACTCCTCATTTTCCAAGGGTTTCATTGCAGCTGTAAATCAGCATATCTCTGTGAGTTGACATTTCTGAAGCTTAGTGAGTAGTTAACATCACCAGCTTGTGATCCACAGCTAATAAAGCAGCCTGCATCTTCAAGGACCCCCACTACCCAAGGCAAGCCCTCTTCACTTTGCTACCATCGTGAAAAAGGTGCAGGACCCTTAGTCGAGTACTGAGCAGCAAAAGGACATCTTCCCCACTGCCATCAGATTGCAGAGCAATCAATGAACAATGACACTGTTTTACTTTATGTGCATTTTTTTAAAAATTATTGTTGTAAATGTGGTTTTATGTGAATGTTTACACTATGATGCTGTCATAAAACACAATTTCATGACTTGTTCATGATAATAAATTCTGATTCTGAATCTGGACTCAAAAATATTTTTCACTGTCAGAATGGCAACAAAGCAGCAAATTCAAAATCTATTCCATAACATTTACATAACCTACAGAAATCTTAATTTAAACTTATCAACTTCATCCAAGATTGTAGAGTTCTTCCTTTCTGCTCTTTGTCAGTTTTTGGTGGAACAAGTGTCTTGGGACTTCTTTGTTAAAATGCTACTTTAATGTGAGTTACAATCATGAATTTTACAGCAAAAATGAGAGAACTTGATCCTTGACATCACTTTCACACCATGTATAGATTTCACGCCATGTACAGAGTGTCAAGACCTGCTCACTAAGACACAAAGTTATGGGCTGCTTACCAAATGCTTAAGAGCAATGCCTGGTCAGGAAAGATTTTGACACTTTCAATTTTCAAACATGGAAGTAATGGGTGATATTCCTCTGGCAAGCTGGTTTCTGTAACTAGAATAGTTAAATATAAAGAAAGGAAATCTGGAACCAATGAACAAAGTGGGTGAAAACAAAAAAGAAACAAATTCTCTGTTGTGAAGGAAGATATTCTCAGCTGAATACAAAAAAATCTGTCTGAACTGTCATTAATTTAAAAATTATCAATATAATTTTTCTAATAATAGTTCTGCAAGGTTTATTTTTAAAATTGTGGTTTGCATCTATGGCAATTCCCATTACTCCCAATTGTGTTAATCAAAGCTATGCTTGCTGAGATTTACTTCAAAGCTGAATTTGTGACCTTTTCTCTCTCTCCACCCCGCTACTCCACCTTATCTGGAACATTCAAGGTAGCTTGCACAGTGATTCAGTTTATTGTGACACGCTTGCTTTTAATGTAAAGCACAAGAAACCAAGCCTTCCACTGGCTTCAACTCCCCTAATGTAATTATTGCAAAATAAGCACATTAACATGTCCCTTTGTTAATTAGAAGAATCTGATAAAAAAGTTAAAGAAACACAGGAGCTGTTAGCTCAGAAGATAGATATAATGGAAAACTATAATAGAAGAAACAATATAAAGATAGCGGGTCTTAAGGAAGATTAAGGCGGCAAAAATATGAAAGAATTCATAAAAGAATGGATCCCCAGGGTCCTAGGAATGCCAGAATTACAGGAAGGAATGGAAATAGAAAGGGCACACAGAACATTAGCCCCTAAACCACAACCACAACAAAATCCAAGATCCATTCTAGTAAAATTCCTAAGATATACGACAAGAGAAAATATATTGGAGAAGGCAATGAAAAAAATAAGAGAAGACAAAAAAACCACTGGATCAGACATAAGTTTTGAACTCGTGAAGAAGAGGAAGGAGTTTAATGCAGCAAACGCGACCCTATGGAAAAAAGGTTATAAATTTATGTTAAATTATCCAGCGGTGCTTAAAATAGTTATCCAGGGGCAGCAAAGCAAACTATTCTCGGATCCGGAAAAAGCACGAAAATTTGCAGAACACCTAAAGAACAGACAGAGAAATGAAGAGATATAACAAGAACAAAAATGACAACAAACTATATATAAAGAAGAATAAAGTATAAGTAAGAACTAAGAAGAGAAAGAAAGGGAAGAAAGGAAGTAAGGAGGGAATTAAGAGAGTGAGCTTTGTTATATATGAAGATTAAAAATTTTTCTGGGGGGGCTGGGTGGGGAAGAATAACAGTCACTGCGAAATCAGTTGACGCTGGTGAGCGGATTCACAAATCCAAATGAAGAGGGCAGATGTGATTGCCCGACAAGGGACAAAGGGCAACTCAGAGAGGGGAGGGACTATTGGGGTTAAAGGAATTTTAGATATGGGAATAGTGGAAATATTTTATGTTTTAGAAATGTTGTCTTACAATGTGTTCAAAAAAAGAAAACATAAATGGATAAGAAGGGAAGGTGGTGATGAGGAAATGGAAAAGAAAGATAAACAAAGTATGAAATGGCCATGTTGAAGTATATGACTTTAAATATTAACGGAATACATAACCAAATCAAAACGAAGAAGCTGTTAAATTTACTGAAGAAAGAAAAAACTGATATAGCATTCGTGCAAAAAACACATCTAACTGAAGTGGAACACAAGAAATTAAAGAGAGATTGGATAGGACATGTAACAGCAGCATCATATAATTCAAAAGCCAGAGGAGAAGCTATACTAATCAATAAAAATGTACCAATCAAAATAGAAGAGGAAATAACAGATCCATCAGGGAGGTATGCAATGATAAAATGTCAGATATATTCAGAATTTTGGAATTTACTCAATGTATACGCACCTAATGAAGAAGATCAAAAATTTATGCAAGATATCTTTTTCAAGATCGCAGATACACAAGGGAATATACTAATAGGAGGGGATTTTAACCTTAATTTGGACTCAAACCTGGATAAAACTGGAAAAAAGACTAACAGAAAGAACAAAGTAACCAAATTTATAATTAAATCGATGCAGGAAATGCAACTTTTGGATATATGGAGGAAACAACACCCAAAAGAAAAGGAATATTCATATTATACGGGTAGACATAAAACATGCTCAAGGATAGACCTATTCCTGTTATCAGCCCACATTCAAGGAAGAGTTAAGAAAAAGGAATATAAAGCTTGATGTTATCGGATCACTCACCCCTGTTATTGCCAATAGAGCTAGAGAACATCCCACCAAGAATGTATAGATGGAGATTAAACTCCATGCTACTTAAAAGACAGGATTTTAGAGAATTCATTGAGCGACAAATTAAAATGTACTTTGAAATAAATACAGAATCAGTGAAAAATAAACTTATACTATGGGACGCAATGAAAGCATTCATCAGAGGACAGATAATAAGTTATGTAACTAAGATGAAGAAGGACTACAATCGAGAAATAAAACAGTTGGAAAGGGAAATAACAAATACAGAAAAAGAATTAGCAATAAAGGAAGATACAACTAAAAGAAGAGAATTGACAGACAAGAAAATAAAATATGAAACACTACAAACATACAAGATGGAGAAGAACATGATGAAGACAAAACAGAAATATTATGAGCGAGGAGAAAAACGCACAAAATACTAGCATGGCAGCTTAAGACAGAACAAACTAAAAGAATGGTATTGGCATCAAGGAAAAAGAACAAACAAATTACATACAACCCAACAGAGATCAACGAAAACTTCAGGGAATTCTACGAACAACTATATCAAACTGAAAACGAAGGGAAAGAAGACAAAATAGATGAATTTCTAACAAAAATTGAACTACTGAAATTACAAACAGAGGAGCAAAATAAATTAACAAAACCACTTGAAACAGAAGAAATACAGGAGATATTAAAAAACTACCAAACAATAAAACACCGGGAGAGGATGGACTCCCAATAGAATTCTAAAGACTTATTAATTCCTCCTCTCCTGGAAGTAATGAAGTAGACTGAAAAAACACAAAACACAACAGATTCATGCAAAACAGCAATAATTCTTCTTTGGCTTGGCTTCGCGGACGAAGATTTATGGAGGGGGTAAAAAGTCCACGTCAGCTGCAGGCTCGTCTGTGGCTGACAAGTCCGATGCGGGACAGGCAGACACGGTTGCAGCGGCTGCAGGGGAAAATTGGTTGGTTGGGGTTGGGTTTTTCCTCCTTTGCCTTTTGTCAGTGAGGTGGGCTCTGCGGTCTTCTTCAAAGGAGGTTGCTGCCCGCCAAACTGTGAGGCGCCAAGATGCACGGTTTGAGGCATTATCAGCCCACTGGCGGTGGTCAATGTGGCAGGCACCAAGAGATTTCTTTAGGCAGTCCTTGTACCTTTTCTTTGGTGCACCTCTGTCACGGTGGCCAGTGGAGAGCTCGCCATATAACACGATCTTGGGAAGGCGATGGTCCTCCATTCTGGAGACGTGACACATCCAGCGCAGCTGGATCTTCAGCAGCGTGGACTCGATGCTGTCGACCTCTGCCATCTCGAGTACTTCGACGTTAGGGATGAAAGCGCTCCAATGGATGTTGAGGATGGAGCGGAGACAACGCTGGTGGAAGCGTTCTAGGAGCCGTAGGTGGTGCCGGTAGAGGACCCGTGATTCGGAGCCGAACAGGAGTGTGGGTATGACAATGGCTCTGTATACGCTTATCTTTGTGAAGTTTTTCAGTTGGTTGTTTTTCCAGACTCTTTTGTGTAGTCTTCCAAAGGCACTATTTGCCTTGGCGAGTCTGTTGTCTATCTCATTGTCGATCCTTGCATCTGATGAAATGGTGCAGCCGAGATAGGTAAACTGGTTGACCGTTTTGAGTTTTGTGTGCCCGATGGAGATGTGGGTGGGCTGGTAGTCATGGTGGGGAGCTGGCTGATGAAGGACCTCAGTTTTCTTCAGGCTGACTTCCAGGCCAAACATTTTGGCAGTTTCCGCAAAGCAGGACGTCAAGCGCTGAAGACCTGGCTCTGAATGGGCAACTAAAGCGGCATCGTCTGCAAAGAGTAGTTCACGGACAAGTTTCTCTTGTGTCTTGGTGTGAGCTTGCAGGCGCCTCAGATTGAAGAGACTGCCATCCGTGCAGTACCGGATGTAAACAGCGTCTTCATTGTTGGGGTCTTTCATGGCTTGGTTCAGCATCATGCTGAAGAAGATTGAAAAGAGGGTTGGTGCGAGAACACAGCCTTGCTTCACGCCATTGTTAATGGAGAAGGGTTCAGAGAGCTCATTGCTGTATCTGACCCGACCTTGTTGGTTTTCGTGCAGTTGGATAATCATGTTGAGGAACTTTGGGGGACATCCGATGCGCTCTAGTATTTGCCAAAGCCCTTTCCTGCTCACGGTGTCGAAGGCTTTGGTGAGGTCAACAAAGGTGATGTAGAGTCCTTTGTTTTGTTCTCTGCACTTTTCTTGGAGCTGTCTGAGGCCAAAGACCATGTCAGTAGTTCCTCTGTTTGCGCAAAAGCCGCACTGTGATTCTGGGAGAATATTCTCGGCGACACTAGGTATTATTCTATTTAGTAGAATCCAAAGACAGGGAAAGATTCACTAACACCAGCATTGTACAGACCAATATCTCTACTTAACACAGATTATAAGATAATAGCTAAACCATTAGCAAACAGATTGGCCGACTGTGTACCAAAAATAGTAAAACTAGACCAAACTGGATTTATTAAAAAAAGACGAACAACGGACATTATCCGTAAATTCATTAAGTTAATCCGTGCAGTACAAGGAAACAAAACTCCAACAGTAGCGGTTGCTTTAGATGCAGAGAAAGCCTTTGACAGAGTAGAATGGAATTATTTATTTAAAGTACTACAAAAATTCAACCTACCAGAGAAATATATCAATTGGATTAAAGCATTAAAAAGGGACCATTGGCAAAAGTGACAGTAAATGGATATATATCAAAACAATTTAAATTAAGCAGATCAACAAGGCAGGGATGTTCACTATCTCCCTCACTGTTCGCGTTAGCTATAGAACCACTAGCAGAACTGATAAGAACAGAAAATAAAATACGAGGGATAAAAATAAAAGAGAAGGAATATAAAATCAGTCTATTTGCAGATGACATTATAATATACTTAACAGAACCAGAAATATCAATAAAAGAATTACATAAGAAAGTCAAGGAAAATGGAGAAGTATCGGGGTACAAGATCAACGCAAATAAAAGTGAAGCAATGCCAATGAATAATGCGGATTTCACAAAGTTTAAGAAAGAATCACTATTTAGATGGCAAACACAAGCAATTCGATACCTACGTATACAACAAAATAATAATCTAGGCCATCTATACAAACTAAATTATCAGCCATTAATGAAAAAATTACAAGACGACTTAGAGCACTGGAAAGACTTACCACTAACACTGATAGGAAGGATAAACTGTATTAAAATGAACATCTTCCCAAGGATACAATACCTATTTCAATCATTACCAATTCACCTAACAGAGAAATTCTTCAAGGAGCTAAAGAAAATAAGAAGGAAATTCTTATAGAAAGGGGGGAAACTGAGGATAGCACTAGATAAATTAACAGAATGGTACAAACAAGGAGGCTTACAACTACCAAACTTTAAGAATTATTATAGAGCAGCATAATTAAGATACCTATCAGATTTTTCTCAATCAAGGGAAAAAACAGATTGGACCAGATTAGAGCTCAATAAAATAGGGGAGAATATACCTGAACATATACTATATAAGTGGGATGAAAAATTGGTGCAATGTTGGAATTCACGAGTATTGCACCATCTGCTCAACATTTGGAAGAAATTCACGTAGAAAGGAATAAAATAAATTATCAACTACCAAAATTAATATTGACACAAAGTCAACTTATCCCTTTCACAATAAATAACCTTTCCTTCAGAGAATGGGAGAGAAAAGGGATCAAAAGAATAGAAAATTGTTTTTCGGGAAATAAATTATTATCCTTTGAACAAATGAAGGACAAATATAACTCATGATATAAGGTTTGCATACCACCAACTGAAAACCTACTTGAAGGACAAATTGGGAAACAGTCTGAGGTTACCAGAAGGAAGCAGCTTTGAATATGTGATTACAGACACAATGATAATTTAAAAAATTATAACAAACATGTACATCAAAGTGCAACAAAAGGAGAATGAGGAAACAAACTGTAAACCTAAAAAAAAATGGGAACAAGATCTAAACATAAAGATAAAGAATGAAACATAGGAAAAGCTATGCTCCGGAACTATGAGAAATACAATAAACACGAGGTTACGCATGATACAATATAATTGGTTACACAGGCTATACATCACACCCCAAAAGTTAAATAAATGGGACCCAACAGTATCAGACAGATGTTTTCGCTGTAAAAAGGAAACGGGAACAACAATACATGCAATTTGGACATGTGAGAAAGTGAAAACATTTTGGGAAGATCTAAACCAGATATTAAATAAAATCACAAAAAGCAATATACCAAAAAACCCAGAGATCATCCTTCTAAGTAATATAAAAAAATAAAGAATTTGGACTCGATTTGGATGGAGCACAAAAAAGATTTATTATGATAGCCCTAGCTGTAGCAAAAAAAAATGTATTATGTCAACCTGGAAATTAATGGTACATAGAAATAAATAAATGTATTCCATTAGGAAAAATAACATATAATTTAAGAAATAACATCACAATATTCGAACAAATATGGGAACCATATGTGAAATACAATAGAGAAATCGTACCATGGACCTCCACCACCTAAAATGAAAGAAGGAGAAAACAACGAAATGAACTGACTCAGTATATAAAAGTAAAAGATAAAAATTTCTTTTTTATTTTTATTAAGTGACGACATTATTTAACGGGTTTAATGTATCTTATAGATTGAACTTTAAATAAATAGGAAGGGGGGAGAGGGAGGGAGGGAAGGGAGGGTGGAAAAGGGGAGAAAATGAGACTGTATATTCAAGAGAAAAATGTCTGTATGAATTTTGGTCAGTATGGTTTATAGTGTAAAAAATTAAAAGAAATTTTAAAAACATGTCCCTTTTTTAAGATTTCCACTTGAGAATAATTTTCTGGTGTTTTGTGTGCACTAATTGGATTTCTAAACTGGATAATTAATTGATATTTACAGTCATTTGTTTTACAGCTGCATTCCAATTGTAATCTGGAGTTTATTTGCCTTCAACGAACATTATGCAATGGACCTTTGCAATACAATGCAGTCTCATCAGATCCCAAGCAAATAAAAAATTATGACAAATTGTGGTTGAAGGATAATTAGTACAGTGCCCAAAAAAATATTGTGCTGTCAAATTCATTGCATTGAATATTGGAAATTCATGAAGTTACAGTAAACCAACCCCAATTGGACACAAAAAAGTTCTTGATATTCACAATTGGAAGAATTTGAACTCATAAAAATATGCAATTGCAGATCAGAATTTTACCTGAGTCAATTTTACATCATTAAATACATTTGGAAATGTAATGGTTCAATCATTAATCCTATGGTGCATATTTCACTGTGTTCCATCAATGCAGAGGAAGTTTTTTTTTTAATTCATTTTTAATTTTAAAAAATTTAGACATACGATACACTAACAGGCCATTTTGACCCACCAGCCCGCGCCGCCCAAATACACCCTCAGTACATTTTGAACAGTGGGAGAAAACCAAAGCTCCCAGGGAAAACCCATGCAGACCCAGGAAAAATGTACAAACTCCTGACAGATTGCACAGGATTCGAACCCAGGTCCCATTTTCTGGCACTGTAACAGCATTGCACGAACTGCTTGGATAACCATGCCACTCCTTGCTCAAACTGTGCTGCCCAAGGGTCACTGCTGCGGTAAATAAATCACACACCTTGGAAGTCAACTACCACTTCACCTTGTACCTGATCACATGAAACATTGGACAGATGAGTAAACATTTGTAACATTGGAAGACTTTATATTCCATTAATTTTTCATTGCTCAGCCAGTGTAAGCCGTGACATTCTTTTTTCATGCGATTCTTTTGAGCTGATGCTTATAATTTCCAGATGGCAATTATTATTTATTTTTAAACCTTTGTTTATCAAGTGGCTGAAGACCATTCTAAATGTTACCAGCAGAATGACATTCATAATTCATCATACCTGTTGTTTTTCACCTCCACGTAAGCACCCATATTTGCCTAGAACAGGTCGAATACCCCTTATATGAAAGGCATGGGACCAGAAGTTTTTTGGATTTTTTTTGGATTTTGGAACACCATTTTAAAAAATGCATGCATTCACTCAAACATAAAGATCCATGCATTCACATTACAATACAAATATTGACATATTAGCTGAAGTAGGCAGATATTGCAAAATCTATACTCGATAATGCACTTCTTGCGCCCGCTACGTCCTATTCTCCAATTGGGATTTCTCAACACAATTATGTATTACCTTATGGATTCAGATTTTGGAGGATTTTGCATTTTAGGTTAAGTGGTGCTCAACCTGTAATAACGCCACTACATTTCACCTGTGTATTTTTTCCCCACTCTGCAGCAAATTTAAAAATGTGCTTTGAATTTTACCACACTGTATTATTTCCTATGCAAGTTATTAAAGTAATCTGTGATTCTTTCATTTTTTTTTTTAAATGATCATCAGACACATTATCATTTGCTTTTTATTTGGAAGGATTTGCATGAGTAGAGTAAAAGTGAAAGCAGCAGTAAGCCACAAGATCAATTCAGCCTGCTTTGCAATTCAACTTAGTCATCACTCATCTGAACTTCAGATACACTTTTCATGCCATTTGGCTATCACCTTAAGCTCTTTTCACATGGAAATCCTGCAATACTGCGGTAAGAAGACGTCATTAAGCCGGCTTTGCTTGTTTACACTGAATCAAATATCGCCTGCATAATGCCAGTGTGTCATTTTACACTGCAAGCCAGTTTTCCGGGAGCAAAAGAGACGGGACGTGTAACACAACAGCGTCAGCATCTAGTGTGACGTATAACATATGTGTCAGATATTACCTTCTATAGATACTTGTTTAACTTGATGTGCTTATGATAGCCATGAATATTTATGGCCCTCTTCGAAAGCAAGCAAATTTGCTGCTCATTGTATTCAACTTTTTGATGCGTACAATGGTGGATTCATGCAAGCAACATGTTTGTGTGATCAGAAATATGTTGGAGGAGAAATTGAAGAGAAGCAGAGAAGCAGGAAGACCTTAGACGGATATATTTCGTTCTTGTGAGTCAATTTGTGCTGGTTTCCAATAGAAAAATGTGGGAGAGAGAGGGAGAGAGAGAGAGAGAGAGAGAGAGAGAGAGAGAGAGAGAGAGAGAGAGAGAGAGAGAGAGAGAGAGAGAGAGAGCACTCGAGTCCATGCTCTGGTCTTCAACAATTTTGATGAAGATGAGTGGCGGAGTCATTTTCGTATGTATCAGAACACTTGACTTTGTATTGGAAATTGTTGGGGCCACACATGAGGCGCAAGAAAACAAACTGGTGACAAACTCTGGAACCTTGGATTTGCAGAATGAGGGTATCAAATGCGTGTTGGTGGCAATGATGGTGCACATATTCCCATCATCATACCCCCCCCCCCACCCCCAACATGAAGATGAACCAGCCTACTAAAATTGGGAAGGATGGAACTCCATTGTTCGTTAAGCTGTTATGACCAAAATTGCTAGTAAGGGCCACTGCCTGAGTTACAATTATTTGTCTTTAAGAATTAATGTCTTTCATATGCTGATCTATACATTGTCTTTTTGTTGTTCCATCTTCAGAGATGCATATGTGGGTTGGCCTGGTTTCACGCATGATGCTCGAGTTTTAGCCAACTCGCTTTTATACAGAAAGGCCGAAGATCAATGTGGGTACATTTTCCCACATGAAGCAAGTTTATATTCCCCATTGTTCAGTAATGTATATGTGAATTAATCAATCAATCATGTTTATTTGTCATGTGACCATATTGGATACAATCACAGTGAAATTATGTGTATAAACTGAAGGAATGGGTGACTGAAGCGACTTCAAATAAAACTTATGACAAGTTCAAGGGTCAGATTCAATATTGTAAAACAGCCACCAGAAAACATTAGTGAGCTCACTGTGATCTCAGAGGTTGCATCAAGTATATGTACATTTACATAGGTCTGTCCACAGAAATCCAAAATTGTTAATGAAGTGGAACTCTCCATGCATCTAATTGGAGACCCATCTTACCCCTTCAGGAAGGGGCCTAATGAAAGGGTCTACTAACTACCATGCACTCAATCAATGCCAGTGAAGGTTTAACTGCCATTGGAGTTGGGTTAGGGGATAGGTGTGGGGGAATGTCACAGGATGTGGTTGAGTCAAGACGTGGAATTCCAACTCATCCCCTGAATTATTAGAAAAAGTGCTAATTATGACAATATAGTTAAATAAACTTTTTAAAAACTGCTTCAGAATTCTTTTACAAAGTTTTAAATATGTCATCTAAAGATGGCGCTGGCCCATCGCAAACACAGAGAGGACAACACAAGAAAAAAGTTCTAGCCTTCCCATGGATCCAGGAGGCGAGGTGAAAGCTCACCCAGTGGCAAGTAACAGCCCTTGACCCTCACAACTGTCTCTTTGGGGTGATGGCATCAAGAAAGAAGTTGAACTGCGCATGCTTGGGTAGATACGCATGCGCAGACTGTAATAGCTCCAAGATGTTGCTGGAGCCACCAGTGTCTCTGCTGGCTCTCGTGCATACCCATCGCTATTCTAGGAACAAGGTTTCTCTGTCTGATTTACAGGCCAGCGATAAAGAGGAAGAAGATCAAGAAGAAGAGGTGACAAGAGAGATGAAGCCTTTTAAAGATAGGAAACTGAAAATGATGCAAGACGAAGAATGTAAAATGCCCAATTACTCAAATACTTAGGAAAATAAAAACAAATATGAAAAATTTAGATAAGTGAATCAATTCTCTTCAGCAGATGATCTCCTATGTTTAAGCAGTTATTCCAGTTCTTGATTCTCCCACAAGAAAAATAAATGTCTTCTACGGCCTCTGTCAAGACCACTATCTTCCATGAGCCAAGCCAATATGAGCCACTCGATTATTTTCTGAAACACTCTCTTTATATTTGCTGCTTCTTTCTTGAAATTGATAAAACAATATACCATGGTGATGTATTCGTGAATAGCTGAAACAATTTTGCTCATCCATGACATTCACAATGAGATTATTCCTCTTGTCTCATTTTCATGTCTGAAACACATCAACTGTTCTCTTGAAGGATTATGGGGAAAGGGCAGGAAAATGGAGCTAAATCCAAGGCAAAATCACCCATAATCTTATTGAATGCAGAGCAGCTTCAAAGGGCCAAGTGACAACTTCTGCTCTTTTCATGTTCTTTTTATCTGATCTCTTTCTCAAATGCCAAAATAAAGTTATCTTACTTGCAATGGAATCAAATTTTAATTAATTCACCATCCAAGTCTGACCAAAAATAGTTGAAATCTGGTATATATATCTATATATAGATATAGATATTTTTTTTAAATCAGCAATAACCAAATCATATCCCCTTTTCATAACCTTTGTGACCTTGATAAAAGGCAGAAAAATTCACATTTTGTGTGACCTTGATCACTCGCTCTACTGCTTCATTGAGCTCATCCTCCGATTTGATAATACTGATATTCCTGTAACACAGTTAATTTTACTCAGTATGATTTTTACTTTATTCCCCTGTAACAGGTCTATTCAAAGGAGCTGATTCGTTGAGTAGAAAATGTGTATTCTTTGTAATCTTAGAACATTATATATCAATATTGTTTCCATGTGACTTGCTTCACTGTGCATTATCTGTTGCAATCAATTCCCAACATTAACAAAATATGAGCAGTCATGTATTTGGTGCACATGAAGGGCAGTGCAGCAGAACTCAAGGGTAAAAGGTGGGTAAGCATCATGGGATCTTCATACAGCCAAGCACACATAAAGCTTTCAGAAGGTGATGTTATCTTGAAGGTGCTAAGGTTCATGACTTTTGGATAAATGCATGCAGACCTCGACATGAAGAAGAGAACGTTTCAGGAGGTCATCAGCTCTGTGATTCAGCCAGAGACAAGTCTGGGCAGGGGACTAGAATTGGATGGCACGAGTTCCATGGATTTTAAATACTAACTATCTGCTTTCTGATGGATTCACCGGAGAAAACCATGTCACAATCATTAAAATATTCAAGTCTCATTCTGATATCCACAAGACAGCTGAGAGTGCAAATTAAATGCTGGAGATGCTTTGCAGGACAACCCATGATCCAAAGCTGATTCTATGTCTGCACATCAAGTTGCTAAGGAGCAGCAGGTGGATAAAAGAGGAGGGTGGGGTGAGGGGGCATGGAAAATTGAGATATCAGTTTAAATTAAAGGGACAGTGACATCGGAGCGATAAACATCAAGTATTTAAGAACCAAGGAAGAATGATGTTACTGAGCTAGATAATAGACAAGAGAGACAGCAGGAAGATGATACAGTCAATCAAATCCAAGCTGATACACAGAGTTGTGGAGATGCAATGTAGCATGGTTACCACACTTGCAGGCATTAAGAGTTTAATCATGGCACAAGATTGCTTGAGAACTTGGTAGGAACTTAAACTGATTGGAATATATTTTTTTTCAAAAGGGCAATAACTTTTAATTCATATATCAAAACTAAATTATTGAATAAAAACTGAGCTTCTCGTGTCAGCACACTTGATCATTTCCCAAATCAAAAATTAAATTGTTTTCTTTCATGAAAAACAAACAAATATCAATTTTTCCACCAAGAGAAAAGGTTTTGCACAGATCTAAAACACTGAGAAAGTGATGAAAAAGGAACTGTAAAAAGATATACTCCTAGTTAAAGAAGTTGGTGAAAACTGAATCAAATTTCAGTTAAAAAGATTGTGTCCATGCCAGATCTCATTCCAACACAAAAGCCTAAACTCTTCTGTTTGGAACGAATCATGACTCAAAAGTTGTTGGGTGGGTGGTGGGGTGATGGGGGAAGTAATTCTGTGAAGAATGTCGTCATAGAGATTAGAAGGGGAATGTCCTTCGTTCCAGAGAGATCAGCCAGTTAGGAAAGGGAAAACAGTTTAAGATTAAATCAATTGTTCATAAAAGTAGAGTGTGGAAAGATTTTTTTTTAAAGAACACGCTACGAACATTATGATCAATTACTCAATAATTACCCTTGTTCTTCCTGGTGCTCAAGAACAACGGATCTTCCCATAATAGTAATTTAAAATTCTCAGCCCTTATTTCCAACCAATTTTTATTTCAGTAACCACCTTTGTGATTTCAATCCTCTCTGTTCTCCCCGTCTCTCAACCCACAAGAGTCACTTGTGCCCATCACAGAAACATTATTTCTACAACTTAGGCCATCTCCTATTTTAGTTTCCACACTTTTAAAATATTATGAACCTGACCACGAAATTGGAAAGTGTTGAATTTGTCTAAGCATTAACATTTTACCACATGGAAATGTGAAAAAGTCTGTACTTATTTTCAGATGAGTCCTACATTTCAAGCTCCAAATGAACTTGTAGTTCATCAGAGCATCAAACTTAAAGGGCTCACAGCATTTACAGTGCAATTATATTTTTCTGGACCCAACTGATCAATACCATTGCTTTGACTCTTTACCATATATTCACCCATCCACTTCAACCAACTTTGAAATGTAACACAATTTTTTCAGATGCAGGTGAAAATTCTGCAATGTTTCACTCAACAACATTGCCATAATATGTCATGAAGAAAGACTTGAACAATTCCAGAGGCCTTCATCATCGCCTTCTCAAAAGGAATCGCTACGAGTTTTACTATTCTTGATGCACAAACTGAGAATAAAAACAAGAAATTTGCTTTTCCTTTCTCATACTTGTTATCGTGAGTTCTATATTTGAACCATTGAATGCCACAGCACAGATGTAGGCCCCTTCGGCCCTTCTAGTCTGTGCAGAATCATTTCTCTTTTTGCCTAGTCCCACTGACCTGCACCCAGTCCATAGCCCTCCATACCTCTCCCTATCAAATGTACCTAGGTAAATGTATCCATGTACCTATTAAAATCTTCAGAAATGTTAAAATTTAGCCCACATTCACCACTTAAGCTGAAAGCTCATTCCACACTCCAATCACTCTTTGTCTGAGGAAGTTCCTCCTCAACTTTTCTCCTTTCACTCTTAACCCATGCTGGTTTGTATTTCATTTACCCTCAGTGGAAAAAGCTGATCTACATTTTAAATACCTCTATCAAATCTCCCTTCATTCTTCTACGCTCCAGGGAATAAAGTCCAAACCTGTTTAACCTTTCTCTACCATTCAGTTCCTGAAGTCTGGGCAACATCCCAGTAAATCTTCTCTGCACTCTTTCTATCTTACTGATGTCTTTTCTGTAGTTAGGTGACCAAAATTGCACACAATACTCCAAATTTGCCCTCACCAATGTCATAGATAACTTTGCCATAATATCCCATCTCCTATACTCAATACTTTTATTTTTGAAGGCAAATATGCCAAAAGCTATCTTTACAACCCTACATAACCGTGATGCCACTTTCAGGGAATTGGGTACTATATCAGTATTCCCAGATCCCTTTCTTCTACTGCACTCCTCAGTGCCCTTCCATTACCGTGCATGTCCTTTCTTGGTTTCTCCTTCCAAAATGCAAAACCTCACACTTGTCTGCATTACATTCCATCTGCCATTTTTCAGGCCATCTTTCCAGCTGGTCCAGAAACCTCTGCAAGCTTTGAAAACCTTCACTGTCCACTACGCCTCCAACCTTAGCATCATCTGCAAACGTTTTGATCCAATTTACTACATTATCATCTAGATCATTGATATTGATGACAAACAACCAATCTCTGAGGCACACCACTAGCTACAGGCCTCTAGTCCGAGAAGCAGTCATTCACCGCTACACTCTGGCTTCTCTCATCCAGCCATTGTGGAATCCAGTTCACTACTTCATCTTAATAACTAGTGTTTGAACCTTCCTGACTAACCTCCCATGTGGGACCTTGTCAAAGACCTTACTAAATTCCATGTAAACAATATCCATAGTCTTTGCTTCATCAACTTTCCTGGTAACTCCTCAAAAATCTCCATAAGATTGGTTAAACACAACCCATTATGCACAAAGCCATGTTGACTATCCCTATTCAGTTTTTTGCTATCCAAATACAGTACAACTGTGATTATTCAAAATGGTCAGGACTGCACCTACGTCAGGTAAACTTTTTGTCCCAAGAACTGGTCACTTTTAAAAAACCTAGAAGCAACAGTAAATCACTTGTAACAGCGTTTAAACTACAACAAAAAAGGGAAGTCTTTTTAAGCATTAAAATAATGTTTAATCCTCATCAAAACAACTGCCGGCTGCCACCAATAACCTACGCCTCCCCACCCGTGACCCCTCTTGTACCGGGAGCCCAAGGTTCCCACTCCTGCCCAGGAGTTTGAGGTTCACGCTCCTGCTGGGAACCTGAGGTCCGCACTGCTGCCAGCAGCCTTATGACCCGGTCAGTTAGGTTCAAAAAATTTTGGATAAATGAAGATTTGGAAGAATCCGATTTCGGATCATTGCAATTGAACTCTAATTGTATGTCTGATCTCTTTGAATACTTCCCAATAATTTACCACCTACTGACGAAATTTCCAGTTTCTTTTGTAGCCTTTATCTTAAATCAACATGAGGCATCATCCAATCCTCTGACACCACACCCATGGCTTAGGACATTTTAAATATTTCTGCCAGAGCTACTGCAATTTCTACACTAGCCTCCTCAAGGTCTGAGGGAATATCTTGATTTATTCACCCTTAATTGATTTAAGAGAGCAAACACTTCTTCCTCTTTAATCTGTATTGGTTCCAAGACTTCACTGCTAGATTTCCATCCATACCACAACTCTGTGCCTGTTTCCTGAGTGAATACTGATGAAAAAAAAAGCAAAATCCACCCCCCCCCCATCTCTTTTGGCTCCATACAAAGCCGACTATTCTGATCTTTAAGGGGACCAATTTTGTTTCTTGCTATCCTTTAATATACCTGTAGAAATCCTCAAGATTTTCCTTCACATTGTCTGCCAAAGCAACCTCGTGTCTTTTTTTTCCTGTTTTGATTTCTTTCTTGATGTTCTTCTTCCATTTTTTAAAATCCCCAAATCTTTTGCTCCATGTTGCCTACACCTGTTATACACTTCTCTTTTTCCCTTGAAAAACAAGGTTCCCTCAGCTTGCTAACCTTGCCTTTGATTCTAACAGGAACATACAAGCGGTGTACTCTCAAAATTTCACTTTTAAAGGCCCTCTACTTACCTTGCACATCCTTGCCTGAAAACAATTTACGGTATCCCAATCCACAAATTCTAGATCTTCTCTCATTTCCTCAAAATTTTCTCCAATTTAGAATCTCAACCCCGAGACCCAGACCTATCATTCTCCATAATTAACTTGAAACAAGTAGCATTATGATCACTGGAGCCATTATGTTCCTCTACTCATACTTTTGTCACCTGTCCTGTCTTGTTCCTTTATAGGAGATCCAGTATTGCACTCTCTCCAGTTGGTACCTAAATATAAAGATTTACAAAGCTTTCCTGAACACATTTGACAAAATCCAAGCCATCCAATCCTTTTACATTATGTCAATACATGGACAGTTAAAATCTCCTACTATCACAACTTAATGTTCCTGCAAATGTCTTCTATATCTCTACAGATTAGCTCCTCCAATTCTCGCTGACTTTTGGACGGTCTATAATACAATCCCATTTCTCATTCCTCAACTCCATCTATAATCGCCTCTGTAGAAAAGCCATTTGGTCTGCCCTGCCTGAGCATAGCTGTAATATTTTCCATGATGAGCAATGCCACTCCTTCCCCCATCCCTGTTCTATCACATCTAAAGCAATGGAAGGCTGGAACATTGAGCAGCCAGTCTTGCCCCTCCAGCAACCAATTTTCACAAAGGTCCACAATATCATAATTCCACATGCCAATCTATGCTCTAAGATAGTCATCCTTTCCTACAGCACTCCTTACATTGAAATAGATGCATTTTAGAAAATTTTCACCACCTATAACTCGTTGACTTCTAATGGAGCATGTAATTTTCACTTAATCTTTTCCCCTCCACAACCCTCTATCTGCTCTGGTACTCCAATTCCCACCCCCCTGCTAATCACTGGAAAAGCAAAAGCAAACTCTCTCACAAGGATATTAGTCTCCCTCCACTTCAGATACAAACTGGACCCACCTTCTCTGGAAGAGACACCAATGATCCAGAAATCTGAAGCCCTCTCCCCTGGACCATGTCTTTAGCCATGTGTTAAGCTGCATTATCCTCCTATTTCTAACCTCACCAGCACATGGCATGGGTAGCAATCCTGAGATCACAACCCTGGAGGTCCTGTCCTTCGACCTAGCATGTAACTCTCTAAACTGTCCTTGCAGGACCTCCTCACCCTTCCTACTCACGTCATTGGTCCCTCTATGGACCATCTGTCTGCCTCCTGAGAATGCTATGAACTCAATCAAAGATAATCTCTGACCATGGCACCAGGAAGATAGCATACCATCTGGGATACTCAATCTCTTCCACAGAACTTCTTCCGTCCCCCTAACTCTGGAATCCTCTATCACGACAGCTCGCCTCTTCTCCTCCCATCCCTTCTTAGCCACAGGACCATTCTCTGTGCCAGAGACCTGATCATCATGGTTTGTGCCTGGTAGGTCATCCCACCCTAACAGAATCCAAAATGGTATGTATACTTGTTATTTGAGGGGAATGGCCACAGGGATGCCCTGCATTCCCTGCCTGTTCCCTTTCCCTCTACTGACTGTCAATCATCTAACCTCCAGGTGTGATAATATCTCTAACTCTGTAATGCCCTCTGCCTCTCGAATATTCCGGAGTTCATCCGACTCCAGCTTCAATTCCTTAATTCGGCTGATCAGAAGCAGCAGCTGGATGCACTTCTCACAACTGAAGTCATCAGGGATACCAGTGGTTTCTATGATGACCAACATTCTGCAAGAGGTGCATTCCCCTGCCTTGGCTGCCATTCCCACTGTTCATAACTCAAGGAACAAAATATACGATGCCTAAAACCTGCCCTTACCTGTGCCGACCTGCTGAATCCTTTTTCTTCCTCGAAAAGGGTGGCCTTTCTTACTTCAACTCCTACTAAACCTCACCGCTTACCTGTTCTCGCCAAAGCCTTACCATCTGATTCAGTCCACTCAGACAGTAACCACTCCACTACACAGTCCCTCACTTTTTGCATAAAAACTTTCACCTTCACGAACTAGAAACATGAAATTCTAAGTGGTCATGCGACACTCCATCTCTGGTAGAGCAAAGGAATTTGCCATTACAGTTCACAAAAAGAGAAAACATATCAGTAAAAATACTGGTCTGTCTGTGCATACAAACAGAAGTCAATTGCTAGGAATGATTTCCAGCTTGTTGCAACAAGTGATATGGCTCTTCCAATTTATGTTTCCCAACAACAACGACTTTTAATTGAAATGAAGTCTAAACTTCACCTCAGTGACCACTGAAAATATCTCTGCCAAAATACACTTAAAAATATTGCATTTAGACTTATTTTCTACTGCTATAGAAACCCTTCAGCAGGAGAAACAGTCCTTTCAGCAATTGAGTCTGTGCTGAACTATTATTCATCCTTGGAGTCACCAAGATTTATAGCAGGAAACCAGGCCTCTCAGCCCAGCTTGTCCACCTTGACCAAGTTGTTAACCCAAGCTAGCCCCATTTTCTTGCATTCAACCCATATCCCTCTGAAGCTTTCCTCTCCAAGTACCTGACTAAATGACTTGAAAATGTAACAATTGAACATGCAAAATATTACAATTGTACCTGCCTTGCACACTGGAAGATTCTTGTAAGTTATGCACTTCAAAATGCAAGAGTTTAACTTGCTGGCAAGCTCAACATTAATCTCAGATGTAGCAACATCCAAAGACAAACTTGGAAGGAAGAGAAATACATTCATAGTGTCTTATAAGCTCTTGGAGAAGGAAACAATCACAGACAACAATTGATGGGACTTGCCAGACTATTCACCATCAAATTCCAAACTGTAAAAAATTGATTGGCTGTCAAATATTTTTCTAATCATTTTGTTGCTGAAACTTGCTCTAGTTCCCTGCATATTATAACAGTTGCTGGTGCAGAACCAATTATTTGCAAGACCTCAGTTTTGGATTGGGTTGGCTTTCATCAGCAAGTTTTAATTCTTTTTCCCCCATTTTTTTTTTCCTGATGACAAATCACTTAGGCAGAATTGGGAAAGGTAGGTACATTGATGGGGTATGCATTAGCCTTGAGATAAATAAACTCAAGCCAATTGTATTCCCAAGTCAGTAGAATGCAATCAGACTTTGCTATTTTCCATCAATACAGCATTTTTGATCTTTTAGTTCCTGAAATAGAAGGGAACACAAGCTCTGAAGGCTGCACAGGAATACCACACACAGAGATGATCTAACGTGTCCAAGCAGGAATTGTTCGGAGAAGTGAAAGAACCGGGGGTCTTCAACTTTTCAAGGAGTGAGAGATAATTTCACAAGGCTAAAATAAGTTAATGTTTAAAAATTCATAAATCCTAAATTCTACCTCAAGCAATATCACAAAGGGAAGACTGGAAGAAAATATTTAAACCAACCAAATAGAAATTCAGTATCAGAATTATAAACCTCACATAATTAGTGTGATTTTGAGCTGTAATGTGAACGCAAGAACCTCGCAGTCATCGAAGAGACAACTGGTCATTGCTCTGGGGAGCTTGGTTTCTGTAGATTGACGATCCAAGGTAAGTCAGCTCAATAATCTTTCTCATCTGAAGTTATCTGCCAATATTTGAAGGTCTTCACATTGATGAGCAAGATTAACAATTTCTTCTGTGGAATGGCAGCACAGCCAAACCCAAGAATCCAAGTTCGGATGGATAAAATATTTTTGAAATATCTCTCACAAGTAACACATACAATTTGGTAAAAAAAAACACGTTGAAAGCATCGAGGGAAGAGCATTTATTTATTTTGCATTTTCAGTAGAGGGGGCATGGTTAGTGAGATGTTATTGTAGCATCAGCGACTTGGGTTCAAATCCAGCACTATCTGCAAGGAGTCTGAACGTTCTCCCAGTGTCTTTGTGGGTTTGTACCGGGAAGTTTGGTTTCCTTTCACCATTCAAAATATTCAGGGGTTGTTGATTAATTGGAGTATTTGGGCAGCACAGTCTCATGGCCAGAAGGGCCTGTTGGGTCATATGTATGTCTAAATTTAAATTTAAAATTAAAATAACAATCAAAGGTGTGAAATTTCTTTACTGCTTTCAGCAAAGAAAATACACTGTATGGAAAATGGAACAAGTATACTGACACCATTTTCTTCAACAAATTAAGTATCACAGTGATTTACTTACATTAGTAAGCATTTAACTAAAATAACTTTCCACAAAGCGATTCAACTTAAATGAATTCCCTTTTATACTCAAGCACTTTGAATGTCTTCCAGCACTGTCTACGATCATTTATCACTTGAATATCTGTCAAAACAAAATGAGTTTACTTTCAAAGATTTTTGGCGCTTTCAAATGAGGGACTCTCAATGGCCTTCGACATACATACTCTATTTTCTTCATTGCTTAGTAAAGGAAACCCCTAGTCCCTGGATGGTCTGGACTATGAAGGAGTCCAGTTTTCACTCCCTAATTAAGAGGCCTGGGAAGCAACACAGTTGCACAAATCAGAACATCCGTCTTTCATCTCCTTGTTGCCCAATATCTTTACATTTCCCTGCTGCTTAAATTAGTTGCGCTTGTTGTTCTAATCACCTTTATACACATTGTGACAGTACAGATTCTATCTACATATGTACAGATGGTAGTGTAGGATGACTGTGATTGGCTTAAGAGTGTAGCCACACCTACTGGCAGGTCTTAAAAGGATTGCTCCTAGCCAAACCAGGTAATTCTGGATTGGTCGACCTACTTGCTCCAACCTTTTAGTTAATAAAAGCCTTGGTTTGGATCAACAAGTCTTTGGTTCTTTCGACACGCTCTACACACATCTCAATTAAAAGGCTGCAAATACACTGTCTGAATCATTGTTAAACTTATCATGGCAAATTTCTGAATTGGACAGCAGTAGCAATTCCTAAATCGCCCCGGATGACCAGATGGCATGGTCGAGTATCAAGACCCAACGTTCCTCTGACAATTCATTCTTTCTTTTTATATCTTGTAGACAGCCACTGCCATTGGCTGCTCTGCTCCTGTTGCAATCAATCGCATTGCAGCCACCATACTCGCAAAAGCCCACTGCATTTGCACGAGCACTGTGACTATGGGCAGGGAGCAGATGCCATGCTGTGGGCTCTCTCTCTCTCCCTCCAACCCTGTCTAGCATGTTTGGTTGTGTTCAGTAAAATCTTTTGTTTGGTTTACCTCACCCGCTGACTCGACTCGTTATCAAAGACATTATAACAAACATGATGTCAGAAGTCGGATCAGGAGTACCCCAAGCCTGAAGCCTTCCAAATCATAAATCTGTCACACTAAGTAACTACAACCACATCTTGCATGATCGCCATAATGGCGGACTGATTCAGGTGGCCCAACCCACTCACATTTGATGGAAATGTGGCTGAGAACTGGTACATTTTCGAACATATTCAGGGCGGCAGCACATAATGGCAAGCCGGCCTGTACCAGGGTGTACATTTCGTTAAACATGACAGGCCTGGAAACCATTGAAAAGGAGAGTTTGTTTGTGTACGCAGATGGTGTGTGACGGGAACTTCATTATCAGCCTAGCTGAGTCGAGAGAGGACCCTAAATGTTCAAAGTGTAAATTTAGAGAAATGTGCAACCCTCAGAGAAATGTGACTATAGGAATGAACAAATACAACATGCGAGGCCAAAATCCTGGTGAGTGAATATACTCCTACATCAGCAATTTAAAAATCAGGGTGAAAACCTGCAATTTTGGCACACTCTGTGAAGAGCTAATTAAAGATAGAATGGTGTCTGACATTTGTGACGATAATATGCGGAAAGCGATCGAGCTGAAAAGGCCATCGTAACATGCTTAGCATATGAAACTACAGAGGAAAACAGTAAAAGGCTGGCCTCTCTACCACAGCAGGCCACAAGCATTGATGTGATACAGGCGGGACCGATAAGCAGACAGAAGGAAGAGCCAGACAGGTCACCTCACACCCAGGAAATTGTGCAGCAACTGCGGAGGAGACCACACGAGAAGGGAGATATGCCCAGCACAGCATTCAGAGAGCAGTGCAGAAACAGCAGTAAATGGAACCACTTCAGCAGATGCTGCAGATCCAGGCAGCAGCCCACCGCATAGACCTGACGCAAGAGGACCATCGACCATTTGGAACCAAATGACCCCGATGATGAGTACTACATCAACGGGCTCACCATGAGGCTGTCAGGAAACCCAGCAGAAACCTAGATCAGAGATAACAATGATACCTTTGATTCCATACAAGTCAATGGCAGAGATGAAAATTGATACTGGGGCTAAATGCAATGGGGATATTCCACCGGCTGAGAAAGACAGAATAAGTCAAACCATGCATCAAGTGTACAAGGCTAGTTGCTTATGGAAGCAGGAGAATCCAGACCAGCGATACGGCACTGCTGCGATGTTTCGTACAACTTTCTTTGTGGTCAATGAGAACGTCATGCTTCTGCCAGGCCTCAGTGCTTGCATGGACATGGGGCTTGTCTCATTCAGCAGAAGTCCATCAGATAAGCCCCTCTGAAGACAATTTCTCACAGAATTTTTTTTCCAGAGTACAGTGAACTTTTCAAAGATGAGCTTGACTCGAAGATAAGACCCGAAGTCTGTCGGGTGCACCACATTCCAGTAGCAATGAAGGATAAGGTCAAGACAAAATGCAGGACTTGAGTGTCATCACTCCAGTCTCAGAACCAGGAAATCTTCAACACAGCATTGAAAAGACCACATCACCTCAGGCACACCATCGAGGAAGTTACTGCATTGATGGCTGGTGCAATGTTATTCTCGGTCCTGGATACAAAGAACTCGTTCTGACAGGTCTTGCTCAACTGCTGCTTGTCACAACTGACCACATTCAGCCCTGCATTTGGTCGGTAAATGTTCCCGAGGATGCCATTTGACATCAATTCAGGCAGCGAGATATTCCAAAGGTTCATGGAATAAATTTTCACCAGAAACCCCTGCATCATCATAGTCAACAACATACTGATAGGTGGCAAGAGACTAGAAGAGCACAACACCAATCTAAGGAAGGTGCTCAACCAGGCACAGAAGGTAAACCTGCGGCTCAACCCGTGCAGTGCAGATTCCGTCTAAATCAAGTCAGCTTTGTGGGACATGTAGGAAGGGTTCATCAGCAAAGCCCTGCAGATGGACCTGTCCAAAATGAGGGTCATCAGCAAAATGCTGGTGCCAGAGGATGTGGCTGCCCTGCAATGATTCCTGGGCATGGTGAACTACCTGGGCAAGTTCATCCCCAACTGCAGTGAACTGACGGCCCTGCTCAGTTTACCCATAGAGATATTGAATGGACCTGGCACAAACAACAACAAAAAGCCTTCGATGCCCTAAAGAAACAGATGTCCTCTCATCTAGTCCTTATCTACAATGATGGTTGTAGACCGGTGACACTGACCTTCAATGCCTCACAGTACAGCTGAGGGGCAGCATGCCTGCAGGATGGAAGTCCAATGGTGTACGTTTCCAGGCCACTTACAGACACGGAAACGAGGTATGCTCAGATTGAAAAAGAGCTACCGGTGGTGGTTTTCGCATGCTCAAAATTCAATGATTATGTCTACGGCAGGCCAGTCAGCATAGAAACTGACCACTTACCTCAGGCTCACTTACCTCACTTATGCTCAGGCTCCAGAAAAACCACATCACGCTTGTACACAAATGCTGCAAACAATTGCATTCAGCCGATGCTTTATCACGGGCTCCCAGAAAATGCACAGTGCAGTAAGTTGAGGAAGAACACACTTTCAGTGTAATGACAGTATCCTCAGCCCAGCTGGATGAACTAAGAAAGCACACAGCAGAAGACAGAATCCAAAACACCCTGGACACCTTCATTATGGGTGGCTGGCTAGCCAAGCAGCACAGCCTGACACCAGCCATGCAACCCTTCTTTCCATACCACGACCAACTGCTATTGATGAAGGGTGATCATGAAGGACCTAAGAGCAGTCACCCCAAGCACACTGCAAAATACGTACATGGAGATCCTGCACAGAGGGCACCCTGGTGCAGAAGTTGTGAAACACAGAGCGAGGGATATGGTCTTCTGGCCAAATATGAAAGAAAATATAGACGACAAGATACAGTCCTGCTCAGCGTGCAATAGTACCAAGCCACTGCAGCTGCATCCGGTACCTGGCCTATCCTGGTCGACCATGGCTACTGACATCTTTCAATGACAGAGGCAACAGCACCTAGTACGAATAGACTTACACTCAGGCTGGTTTGAGATAGACCTGCGCTGGGATACAACCTCTGCGGCCATCATCACCAACTAAACCAACACTTTTCAGTACACAGGGCATCTCACACACTTTTCTCGGATAATGGCAGCCAGAGGTTCCACAACTTTGCGATAGCATGGAACTTCACCCACATCACTAGCAGCCCAGAGTACCCACAATCAAATGGGCTGGCTGAAAGGGGTGAGAAGTGCCACAAAGAGAAAACAGGTCTTCCTCAGCCTACCCAATTTAAGAAACACCCCTGGGCTCGCCAGCACAACAGTTAATGTCGAAGTAGACCAGGACTTCCCTACCAGTAGCAAGGTGACTTCTGGAGCCCCAACCAAAGGACCCGCTAAACAGAAGGCTGACCCAAAAGAAAAGTTACGATAAAACCAAGAGCTGCTCACCCCATTAACTGAAGGGCAAGTCGTAAGAATGCAAAATTCACAAATTTATGACCTCCTGTGTATAATGCAAATGAGCTGCCAGGAACCTAGGTCATACCTAGTTCGTTCAGGGAGGAAAATATACAGGAGTAACAGACAACACATCCTCCCAGAAAGAGAGCCACCAACACCTCAAACTGACCCAGATAATTTGTGGAATTGGAACACGAGCCCGGATTCAATGAGAATACCCCTGTAACCACAGGAGAGACGATGGAAATACCCCTGACACTACAGAAGTGAAGACAATCACGATAAGGTGCCCCATGCCTCCACATCAGCAGAGGGCTATTACAAAGCGCATGCTGGGCGTATCTGTAAGCCAAACCCAAAATAACGGGACTAAACTGGTATGAATGTATATATTGTTCTCGCTTTGACATGGGGGCACCTCAAGAAAGAGGACGGAGACAGCCACTGCCATCGGCTGCTCTGCACCCGCTGCAATCGCACCATACTCGCAACTGCGGCTGCGCATGCCTGAACACTGCGAGGGTGCTTTAGTTGAATAGAATACTAGCAGGGAGTACTAGCAGGGAGCAGATGCCATGTTGCAGGCACTCTCTCTCCCTACCCTGTTCATTATGCTTGGTTGTGTCAGTAAAGTCTTTTATTTGCTTTACCTCACTGCCGACTCATTATTAAGCAGGCACTAATGAACTTATCTCTTCTTTACCTCTCTATTAATAATAGGATTACTTTTATTTAAGAATTTTAAAAAAGCACAAATCCATTAATGAATTATATTTTCACTTCTGATGCAATCATCTGAGTAGGTAAACAATAGCATGCAAAACATATCCATTTTTAACAGAACATGGAACCGTACAGCACAGGAACAAGCCCTTTGGCTCATAAGTCCTCTGTACATGACGCCCATATTGAACTGAAGCTCTAGTGCCTACACATGTTAAGTATCCCTTTATTCCATGCGTATTCATTATCTATCCAGAAGCCTCTGCTTCTACCACTATTCCTGTCCATTCCATGAACATGTAAATCTGTGCAAAACACTTGCATTGTACAACTCCTTTTAAGAATTTTTTTTCTCTCCCCAAAGGCACGATTGCAATACCATTACAACTGATCTTAAGGTGGTTCTGGGTAATTTTCTTGTACTACTGTAGTCCATAGGGTTAAGACATTGCAGTCAACACCATTTTTGTTGGCCAATCTTTTGGTGCCCCAATCCTAGACAGCCCAGGACTTCTCAATACACGGGAAACCAAAGTGCTAGCAGATGACTCCACCCTGCACTACAATGGAAAGAAAATAAAAACACATAGAAATGCTGGAGGAACTCAGCCAGTTTTGCAGTGTCCATAGGAGGTAAAGATACAAAACTGATGTTACCGTCCTAAGCCTTGAGGAAATATTCCTTGGAAAAGCAAGATAAGAATACATCAAGAACAGCTTTCAACTTTAGCCATAATATAAAAACAAAGTTTTCAAGTCAGTGATCTGGAGATCTAAGAATTTTTCCAATGATTGGTTGAACTGGTTTACTACTAAAGTTAATCTTGTGGTGTTTTTGAGTCAACAACTGAACCACAACGACTGAATACACCAACATTCAGGCTTTGCAGCTGAAAGATAACTGCCTTTGCACTCTCAAAGATTAAACATCAAAAATAGTAAAGACACCAGAGGAAAAAATGTAAGGGATTCTACCTTCTTCCAACATGACAAAAGGACTTCTGGACATTTTCAGCAGTGGGTGCTGAGATATTCAGGTGAATTCTGAGATCAGAGAGAGTTTGGATATGATTGGGAGAGATTCCAGCTCTCTCAAAACAAATGCTTGTTTCTGCACTTTATTTCACATTTGCTTTGTCTTGAACTGCTGAATATTTTTATTTGCAATTCAAATTTCAGATTTACTGTCCGGGTACATACCTGACATCACACACAACCCTGAGATCATTTTTCCTGGAGGCAAGGCAAAATGACCAGTTATTGGAAGTGCAAAAGAAAATTGTACTTAACGTACACATACAAAGAAATGTAATCAAACTGACAGTGATCGAGAAAAAAAACCATCAAGAAGTGCAAAATAAGAGTCCTTAAATAAGTCCTTGATTAAGTTTGTTGTTTAGGAGTCTGATAGTAGAGGGTTAGCAGCTGTTCCTGAACCTGGTGGTGTGAGTCCTGTGGCACCTCGACCTCTTTCCTGATGGTAGACGAGAGAACAAAGCGTGTTTTGGGTGGTATGGATTCTTGATGACTGCTACTGCTCTCCGTCAGCCGCATTCCCTGTAGATGCTTTCGATGCTGGCGAGGATTTCACCTGTGATGTTCTGGGCTGTATCCACCATCTTTTCCAGGGATTTAAACTCAGGGGTATTGGTGTCCCCTTATTAGACTGTGTTGCTACTGGTCAGCACACTTTTCATCACACAACTGTAGAAAATTGCAAATTTCATACCAAACCTCCACAAACTCAAGGAACTGATGTGCTTTCCTCATGGTGTCATTTGTGTGTTGAGTCCAGGAAAGAGTTCATAGCTTGTGACTGTTCTCAATTTGTGGTTGATCTCTCTACTCAACATTACAAAATGATAGATGCACAATGCAAAGCATAAGCTCTTTTCCATGGTCAGATTTCCAGCACTGCATGCCCAAATACTTAAAATCTTGCAGTTTGATCCGATGTGATTTTTATTAATCTTGGTTTTATCCTGTTCAGCCCAAGGCTATTTGGCCTTTTGTGCAAGCATTAGTCGAGCTTTTCAATCCGCAGCTCCATCTCCCATAAAGGCTTTCTCTTCAAGTATTGAACCAAGTTTTCCATCTGCTACCATTATACTTTCATAGTATTCCAGATCACAAGACTGTTATGGGCTATATTATATATTGTATTATATATAAATATGTCTTTAAAAGACATCTCATTTGAAATGCAAGAGCTATGCATTAGCAAAGACATCCACAGTGACTTTTCAGAATGCCTATGGAGACTTCACAAGTAGGTGTTAATTGGACTGATGGTGGGGAATAAATGGACTATTGTCTTTAAAGAAATAGATGGCCAGGCAGTAACTGATTCCGATGCCAACAATCTCTCTGGTTGCAGTTTACTGTTCTCAGAGGGGTCATGTGGTTTTACAAACAGAGAGAGACAAAAAACATGATTCTTTGAAGAGGGAGAGAAAGAGAGAGAGGGGTCAGTTCTACAGTAGGTTTTGGAGGCTGCAACATGGCAAGCTGGCAGGCTATTGAAAACCTTATTTTGAAGATGGTTTGTGAGTTCTGAGTTCAGCCTATTCAAAACTCTTGTAGTCCTTACAAGAGGAAATAGCTGGCTAGAGTGTTTCTCCAAAAATAAAGGAAACAAGAGGAACTCTGGTGACCTAGAAGAAGAGATTACCATTTGCAAAACCCATGACGGGGAAGTGAAGTGGCTCATCGAAGGAAAGCAGTTTGGGTGTGGGTCCAACGAGCAACAGGTCTCTCTTTGAAACCAACAAGAACCTTCCTGAATGGTAACCACATACTTTTAAGCACCAGAGCCTGGTGCAAATTCATAAATGTTAAATTCTGTGCACAGTATAAAAATTGCCTGATACCGGTGAACATGGAGGAGCGAGAAGTGAGATTGGACTGTGAATCAAAAACTTTCCTGATATATATGCATTACATAGATGTGCGCTTAGAATTAGAAGGGGGTTAAGTTAGGTTAATAGTAATAAGTTAAAGTCTGATCCTGTTTTTATGTTTGAATAAAATTAAAAGCAACTTTTGTTTAAGGAACAATTTGTCTTGGTAAATTCCTATTGCTGCTGGGTTTGGGGTCTTCTGGACTCATAACACTACTTATTATACAAAATTGATTTATTGTTTTGCTCTTATTGTTTTTCAACGAGATCAAGATGGCTTGTTTCCATTCTCGTTTTTTGGACTTTTTGAGGTGATTGATGAGCCAATGCAAGAAGTAAAAACACGAAGCTGGAGAAATTCAATAGGACAAAGAGTATCCTTCAAATAACAAAGATAAAAATACAGAACCGACATTTCAGTCTTGACCCCTTTTTCAAGGTGTGGAAAAATATAGACAAGCATCCAAATAAAAGAGTGGGGGGAGCAGGGGAGGCATAGTTGCAAATGCAGGAGGTAATATGTGGAGAATGCTATCTATAAGTTTACTAATGACACCACAGTTGTTGGTAGAATCACAAATAGCAATGAGGAAGTGTACAGGAGGGAGGTAGATCACCGCATTGAGTGGTGTCACACCAACAACATTGTGCTCAATGTTAGCCAAACAAAGGAGACGATTGTGGACTTCAGGAGGGAGTCAAAGGAACACGACCCAGTCCTCATCAAGGAATCAGTAGTGGAGAAGCTCAAGAATTTCAAATTTCTGGGTGTCAACATCTCCAAGGATCTGTCCTGGAGCCTCCAAGTTGATGTAATCGTGAAAAAGGCTCACCAGTGGCTATACTTTGTGAGGTGTCCGAGGAAATTTGGTATGTCACTGAAAACTCTCAAACTTCTACAGGTGCACTGTGGAGAGTGTACTGGCTGGTTGCTTCACTGTCTGGTATGGAGATATCAAAATTCAGGACAAGGAGAAACTCCAGAGGGTTGTTAACTCAGCCTGCGGCATCATAGGCACCAGACTCCACTCCATCGAGGACATCCATATGAGACAGTGTCTTAAAAAAGCACCCTCCATCCTCAAAGACCCCCAACACCCAGGCCATGCACTCTACTACCATCAGGAAAAAGGTACAGGAGGCTAATGATGAGCACTCAATGGCACAAGGACAGCTTCTTCCCCACTCCCATCAGATTCCTGAATAATCAATCAACAAAAGACATTGTCTGACTTTTAGTGCTCTACTATTTTTATTATATATATTATTGTTGTAAAATAGTTCACAATATGAATACTTGCTCTATGATGCTACCGCAAAACACCAAATTTCATGACTGGTTCATGGCAATAAATTCTGATAAGCCAATGCGAGAACCCTGGCCTCTTCCACAGATGGAGGTGCCTGATAAGGTGGAGAGATAGTTAACCTATGAGCTTGTATACTCCCTCCACTGCCATCTCTGGGCTCTGGGGTGGTGCTGATGCAAAGACTCAACTTTGTCTTCATCATTTTGACTGCTCATTCCCCGCTTTAAATAAACATAACTATATAACAATTACAGCACAGTAATAGGCCAATGCAGCCCCTCTAGTCCACACTGATCTAAGTACCCTCCTCTAATCCCACCTACCAGCACTCTGCCCATATCCCTCCATCTCCATCCATATACTTATCCAACTCTTTCTTAAATGACAAAATTGACCCTGCCTCCACTACCTTTCCCGGAAACCCATTCCACACAGTAACCACTCTCTGAGTAATGAAGATCCCCCTCATGTTACTCCTAAACCTTTGCCCGTCAACTCTCAACGCATGACCTCTTGTATTCATCTTTCCTACTCTCAATGGGAAAAGCATTTCCACATCAACTCTATCTATCCCTCTCATTATCTTAAACACCTCTATCAAATCCCCTCTCAGCCTTCTACATTCTAAGGAATAAAAGGGCCAGAGGATACCATGAATCAGTGGAAATATCTATCCAACCTCACTTTGAGTATACTCTTAAATCTCTTTCCACATCATTATCATGACCTGCTAAAGAGTTGACAATAATGAATCTGTTTCAGGAAACTGGCATCAGGCATAACAATATGTCCTGATGATTGCAAGGGCTTTTGTGAAGAAGAACACTAAAATTGACGTGCTGATCTCACAAGTCAATTTGGAAAAGTTTGCCCAGAGTAGGTGGTTAGATATGAAAAGTACAAGTCACAAAAACATTTAGGTAGCTTGATGACATCCACATTATCTGCTATTTATGCTATGGCAAGATTTTAATCTGTATTTGAGGCTAAACCAATTTTCCTTGAAGCCAAAGTGAAAGTTTGAAGCTTTTTTTTTCTGGAAAATTTTGTGTATTTTGGAACTGGAAGAGGAATTTGCAACGTCTGGCTTCCATCATCATACTGGCACCAATTACTGCTCAACACTGACTTAACCTTCTTCCTCTTCACACCACGCCTCCCCACTTTCAGATCTGGACACTTGGCATGATACCAGCTAGTCTGGCAGCCAGTTTTCTTCTTCTCTTCTGCAGAGGTTCTGTGAGAGCCTCTCTCACAGATCACCATCTTGCAGTCCAGCTCCTCTTTCTGGGCTCTGTTTCTTCCTTTCATCATCTCCTAACATATTTTTTCACATCCTACCTATATTCATTGATCACTTACCAGCTCATGCTTCCCCCCCCACCCCCCCACTCCTCATTCTTTTAATCTGGCTTTGCCCTCTTTTATGCAATTCCTGATGATGGGTTATGGCCCAAAACTTTGACTCTCTATTGCCATTCCTGGATGCTGCCTACCCCTCCTCCCCCAACCAGTTCTTCCAACATTTTGGACATTGAGCCATAAATGTTACCAGTTGTCAAGACTGCATCGCTGGTTCTGGGGCTACAAGTGAAACCAAAATTGGTCAGTTTATCTCAAGCAAACGGAATGTCTCTGACAAATTTCCACAGTCTTTGTTGGTTTTATCAAGCACTGTGGCAATGGGATTGGGTTCTGCTCTCTGGACGAATGATTCCAGAAACTGAAACGGCAAACTTCACATGAACAATTTATGTGAATGATGTCAATTGCTTCTTCTATTTTAAATTTTCTCTTTGCAAATCATCAATCAAACCTGATTTAATGTTTTGGAGTAAGAGATGGAAAATACTTTGCATTTGTAGAAACACAAGCATTCAGCTTTTTTTTCTACCTTGAAACAAAACAAGAATGGAAATTAATGAAACACTTCACTTGTGAGTCTGCAGGGGTTATCTGCTGCAGCCAGTGCTCCTACTGTGGTCTCTTCGGCAGCAAAGACTGGGAGATTGCTGCATTGAGCACATTGGCTCTGCCCATTGCAACAGCAGGGCCACACATTTCAATTCGCCACCCTATTCCCTTGCTGGCATGTCTGCCCATGGTTTCGTGTACTGTCGGAAGAGACCATCAGCAAGTTGGAGGAGCAACACCTCGTATTCTGTTTAGAATTGGATGGCATTAACAGACTTCTCCTGTTTCCATTAGCTCCTGCCCATGTCTCCTTTCCTCTGGCATGCACTCTCTCCCTCTCCCCCTCCATCTTTACCTCCTATGGACTCTGCAAGATTGGCTGAGTTCCTCCAGCATTTATGTATCTTTACTACAATCACAGTGTGTGCAGACCTTGGTTTATAACTCCCTTTTCCCTCTGTCTCCTTTGCCAAGCTCTGCATTCACAGGGCCAACCCCACCCCCCCCACAATGAATCATCATCTTTCATCTCCACATCCATTTAACACCTTTTGTCTACGAGTCTATTCTCCACCCCCTACCCTTTCTTTTCATTCAGACACCTGCCAGCTTTTTACTCATACCACGAAGGAAGGCTCAGGCCTAAAATATCGATTGTACATCTTTACCTCCTATGGGCACTGCAAGACCTGCTGAGTTCCTCCACCATTTCTGTGTTTGTACAACACTGGAAATTAGGTTGGTAGCGGTTCCAAAATCGAAATGCTCAACCATTCAAGTCATGTATTTTTTGATTCACCTGCTGCAGTATCAAAAGTGTCAGTTTCTTAAGTCAGCAAAAACTGAACCGAAAAGCAGGAGTCATTACAAGAGTTGACCTGTGCCCTTCAACAGTGATATTTCACTGAAAAATGTCAGTACACAAAAGGTGAAGGTGATGTCATTATGAAAGCAACTATTGCATACAATCGATAAAGACAGTGATCTTAATCATAAACACCACAGATAAAAATAAAAGTCGACTTTAACCTTTCCATGAGGATCAAACAATACAAATGTGGTGATACAAATAACATACCAATAACCAGGTTGTTCATGTTTATTCTGGTCATAACACGCAATCGGTATAATAATTAAAACAATAAATTAAAGTTGAAGTTTAATTATAAAACTAAACCATGTCTCATGACTGTAAACACTTAATCGATGGACCTTCCACTTCAACAAAGGGACGCATTTTATTGTCCACTGACCCAGCCACTGACCTGACCACTGATTCTTATAAATGTGCTGAAGGCTTTTAAAAAAATACATCATCTAATCTCCCATGAAACTGATGGCTAAAAAATGAATCAAACTCACTCGAGAAAAAAGTACTGAAACAAAGAGCCAAATCATATCAAACAGCATTTGAAAGTGAAAGATTGTGACTCACTTTGATACGACCTTTCACAAGCTGTGGTAAGACATCCACAAATACTGTAGAGTATTCTCTGTGCCATTAAACAGGTCACTTTTGAACTAATAAAATCTCTCTCGGGGTAAAAAATTTCACTGAATGTTCATTGAACTGAAAAAATTAACTTTTTTTTCTCTTGGGCAGAGGTTACCTGATCTTCTGTGTTTCCAGCAAGTGTTTAAAAAAAAATTCTTGTGAAGCAGAATTATTTTTCTTTTGTTTCTTTTCAATCCTGGAAAGTTGAACAGTGTTTAACATCATGTTCCAACATTAACAGGGTAGAAATAGAAGAATAGGGTCCAACACGTGTCCCAAACTTCAGAAACAGTCGTTACATAACATTGTTGGGATGCTGTATCATGGAAATAATGACCTGCACATTTTACCCAGACTTCTATTGAGCCTCACGTGTTGAGTTCAGATCATATCAATTGGTCAACAGCAACCTGAAACAATACAGAAAAGCTCTGTGTGTCATCAGGTCTTTCCTCTACATAACTGGGTCTTGTGTTTTGGTAAAAACAACCTTTTCCCACGAAACTGATGAGTAAACCTTTTAATAACTACACACTGTCCCCACACCCACCCTCCATCTCCCTTCCCAACCCTGTTGAGCCATTTATCAATTGTCAAGCTGTTGGAATGCTTCTAAATGCTTCCAACATTCAACAATGAGGTTTTTTTTAAATGGACAAAGCCAGTTCAATTTCTTGAACATCAACACTTGTAGATCCAAGTAATTCAGAAAAATCATACTTTAAAAAAAAAAATCTTTCTTCTCTGCAGTTTGATATGAATTATCTCCAGGTTTACCCCAGCATAGACTCCAAGAATAGATCTCCCTGAACATGTGTGAAGAATTTTAACAATTGTGTATTTTAGGAAGTGGAACAAGATGTGTGGATAGATTGACCAACTGGGATTTGTCATTCAGTTCAGTTTTGGACCCAACTTGTCAGTCAGTTCTCAACATCCACATTTTAAAGCACAAGAACTTCAGTCCTGAGAGTTGACAATTTTGTGTGAAAATTGTGGTCGCTTAGCACAATTCAGTCCATTGATGTTGGGTGATCTAGTGAAAGGGTAAAGAAGGAACAGACATACTCAGAGCTTATGTTTAACACAAGCTAGCACAAGATTGTGCTTTCAAAGTAGAAAACTCAACTGAAAACCTGCCACAGTTGAAAAGCAATGAAGACAAAGCACAACAGATGCTGGAAAGCATGTAGATATAGAAATTTCAGGAGGTTAATGGGCAAAATCACAACCTTCATTCAGATTGGTTGCAAGGTTGTCTAGTTCATCAAATGTTAAATACTCTGGGATCGCATACATCCCACTGTATCTAACATTTAAACACAAATAAAATTTCACACAGCAGAAAAGGCCCCTAAGAATACTTGTTCTCTTGTGAAATTGCTTTGTGCTATTTCATTGGAGCTGTTAATTGACACAAAATAAATGAGTTAACTTTCAGTTTCTCTCAACTTGCACAGTAGAATTTATAAAATAGAATAAAGATCAAAAATCAACAAAAATCTGCAGATGGAATTCTAAAATTGACATTTTTTTTCACTTCCCTGATTATTTCGCTAATACAAACCCCACCAATGTGGTTTAAAAATGTATCCACGCAACAAGCAACTTTTTTTTAATTTCGCTGAGGTGCCTTGGAGATGCAGCAAGTACATCTGCTGACTCACAGTTCCAGTTTCATTCCTCACCTCAAGAGCTACATGTTCAGTTTGCACAATATTTCTTTCTTTACCAAGAGAACAGATGATAAGTTCTGCCTTCACACAGAGCGTAAAAAGAGAGGCTCCAGATAGTGGGTTCAATCAAAAGGTTGAATCAACATGAGGAAGGAGATTTAACATCTTGGCTGAATGGTGTACTGACAACAAACTCGCACTCAATGTCACCAACACCAGGGACCTGATTGTAGACTTCAGGAAGACGATGCAAGAGATGTATAATCATTGGAGATGAGAGTTGGAGGGGGTGAGCAAGTTTAAATTCCTGGGAGTCACGATCTCGGATAACCTTTCCTGGACCCAACAGCCTAACATCAAAGTGAAGAAAGCACGTCAGTGCCTTTACTCTCTCAGGAGTTTGCAGAAGTTCGGTATGATACCGAAAACCTTGGCAAACTTCTGTAGATGTGCATTGGCAAGTTTGCTGACTGGCTGCATCATGGGGCTGGTTTGGGAGCACCAAAAGCTCTGAGCATAAAGCCCCGTAAAAGTAGTGGAGACAGATTAGTACATCACTGTCAAAACCCTCCCCATCATGAAGAACATCTGCATGGACTGCTGTTGACACAAAGTAGCAGCAAACATTAAAAATCCACACCACCCAGGATGGCTGTTCCCACTGCTGCCATCGGAAAAGAGATATAGGTCCCTCATATGACGAGGTTTAGGAACAGTTGCTACCCCTCCATCATTAGACTCCTAAACAACAAAACTCAGACTCATTTAAGGACTAACTTTACACTTTATTACTGCATATTTACTTTTTAATGAATGCACAGTTTGTTTACATTTCTCTCTTTTGCATACATATCTTTTCTTGAATGCAGATTTTTTTTTTTTTAAACGAAACTGTCGATAAGTAGAAATTCTGCCTGGCTCACGGGAAAAAGAATGTCAGGGTTGTATGTGATGTCATGTGTGAACTCTGACAATAAATCTAAACTTTGATCTTCCTGAAGCCACATGGCTATTCAATGTGTGCTGCCACTTTCTCCCCCAGCTGAAAAGTGGAGTGATTCATTGGTGACCTGGACATTATCATTTAATTATCTGTGGTGTGCAGATGAGTGATAGAATCTGGAGTGAATTGGTGGGAATGTGGGGGAAAAAACAAGTGGGAGTAGGATTGACGTAAAACGGGGTGCTCAATGGTTGGCACAGATTTGATGGGTTTTAGGACCTTATTTCAGTTCACAATTACTCCATGACTGACTCAATGAGATCAATTTTAAAAAGGAACAAATGAATGAAACACTATTTGCAAGTTAGGATGGTGCTTGAATTCCTAAAAGCTGCATTTAAGTCATCTAAATACAAACAGTATTGATGTTCTTATATGAGGAATGAACAGTGAGATCAAAATGACATGCGCAGATTAGTATTTATAATTATTTTATCGATGCAAAGTCCAAGAAGCAAGACTCTGTAGAAAAACGTGAAATTTTATTGTTTTGCTTGCCACAGATGCTACTTGATTTTGCTGAGTATCTCCAGTTTTCCTTTTTACAGTAAAAATCCCTGTTATCCAGAATTCAAGCAAATTACGAAAAAAAATTAAATTGGCACACCGCCCATCCCCCCAGTGATTAATCACACAAAGCGAAATCTCAAGCAACTGACAAATGTGCTTACCCGGCATATATCAAGGCATATAGGTACCGGATACCGGGGACTTTACATGCCTCCATAATTCCAACTGATGCAGTTTTTTTTTTTTGCTTTTTACAAAACATCCATTTTTTTTGAAATTGTACCTCCCAATTGGCATCAGTACCATTAAACTGCGAGGTGCACCAACGTAACAAAGTTACTTATCCAAGTAAATTGGGGTGATGTCTGGCCAGGTAAAGCAGAAAATATTGACAAAAAAGCAACTTCCAAGAACAAGTCCTCATTTCCTCAATTTGTGAGGAAACATTCCAAAAAACTGCATTCAGACAGAGGATTTTGTTTCAAGTAAAAGCATCTTTTTACAGTAAAAATCCCTGTTATCCAGAATTCAAGCAAATTACGAAACTGTTACGCTTGCAAACAATTCAGCACATAAGACACGTTAGTCCTGAATTTTTAAACACCACAGTACCAAATAAACTCATTCTTAAACTCATGGGCTTAACCTCAGCACCACCACAGCTACTGGATCCGCAACTTCCTATCTCGCAGGCTGCACTCAGTGAGGATTGGCGACAAATCCCCTTCCATAATCATCCATTACATCGATGTTCTTCAAGGCTGTGAAATCAGCCCTCTTTATACTCCTTGTACATACTGAACCATGGCGCCACACTCCAACTTCACATTATAGCTCAGAGCACCAGACAACAACCTCTCAACCATCAACTCCACCAATACTTTCCAATGCCTCAGAAAAGTTGCTAAATTGTTAGAAGATACAACCAGCCCAGCAATAGTCTCTTCACCCTCCTCCCAACAGGGAGATAATTCAGGAGTGTAAGATCATGCACTTGAAGGTTCAAGAACAGCTTTTTCCACCCCACTATTATCAGACTCCTGAATGAACCTCATTCAAGCAAAACAATGTTGTTTCAACTCTATTCTAATGGATTCTTCTGTAATTTTGCACTCTATGCTATCTTTTTACCGCTGTACCAAATATAAGTTGACAAACTGAATCACTTGCAAACAATCTTTTTTTAAACTGTAGCTCAGTACACTATGTTGTAAAGATTTTCATCAAAATGATTGTGGAATTCTATCTCACCAACTGACAAAACAATATTTCCCTGATGAGAATGTCTGATACTTTTCAAATCAATTTTTGAAAAACCACAACTTATTTATCTTCAGATGATTTTCTCCATGCAGAGAACTTTTTTTAAAATAAAAAAAATGCACGAACACTTGTCTGTTTATTTGAAAGTATAAAGAATTTGAATCTTCAAGCTGATGATCTGAAAACTTTGAAACCTGTAAACTTATTACACTAATCCTGCAACTGAAATTCTGTTTCTTTCTTTTGTACTATATCTTTTAACATTAAACTCTGGATAAAATGTGAAGATCAGACATCAGGCTCACACTTTATGCATCGAGAAGAGTGTTTGCATAGCAGATTTTACAATTATAATGTGGAGTTGCTTTAAATAAAATACTGTTAATAGCTAGAATTCTGTTTTTGATCAGATAAGCATACAATATACCACATACCTTGTGGTCCATGTGCATGTGTATGAAATCTTTTCACCATTTTAAACTGATATTTTTGTTTTAATAATTTTTCATCTGCATCCCCAAACACGACATAGACAGGAATAGTCAGAGGAAGTTTTATTCAAGGTCCTTTGTGATAGCAAATGTGCGGCTTGAATTGGGGTGGGTGGGAACATGTCAGAAATAACATGGTAATTTAATATGGAACTTTCTTTGGTTCATTTTCTTTTTAACCTGCAATATTTTATCTGTATTTTGCCTTATGTTATGTCTCTGTTGATCCTTTTCGATATCTTCTTCATCTGGATCTCATAATTGACAGAGATCAATTGCAACTCCCCACAGCTATCCAGACCTAGAATTGCTGATCCATCTGTGTCTACCACGTAGAACGTACAGAGGATGTTCTTTCCCTTATAGCAGCTATTGATCTTCACTCTCCCTAGTTGCTTGATCATGTGTCCACAATAGGCTGTTAATGTGGCATTTGCTGTTTCCAATGCACCATCTTTTGGATACCCTTTTATAATGTTTTCTAGGAACATCTGGTGGTTGAGTCTGAGTGGAAGGATGTGATTTGTGATGCAGTATCCAGCTTCACTTTTAGTTTAAATATCGTAGGCTTGTTCTGGATTGTACTCTGTATTTGGATCCTTGTGTGCAACTCGCTTCCTTCTTTCATCTCACCTGACTTCTCGTGAAAATGTATGCATTCTATGTTCAGTATCTAGGTGTTGGAGTCCTCATTGTTGTTTCCTTCCTTTTAATGTGGTGATTTTCTTCACTTTATTTTCACTGGTGTTACTGTTTTCTTCATACTAAAGTTGCACATCTTCACCCAATGGTTTGTTTTACCACAGGCCCTTCATTCAGAACCATATGTGGGGCATTTGCTTCAGTCATTGAGGGATGTTGTCAGCCACACTTCCTGCAGGCCTTGTGGGGGGGGGGGGGGGTGGTTTGCACTTTTCTGATTGTGTTCTTTATAGCATCAACCCTTCCTTCAATTTGTTGTGGGTGGGTCTGCATAGATAGGGATTTCATTTGCATCCTCGTGGCTTCGAAGGCTATAGCTGTATCGATAGCTTCAGCCAGCTTCAAGCTATCCATCCCTATAAGAGACTTTTGAACTTTGGGATGGACCCCCCCCCCCCCCAATATTAGTTCAACTAATTTTTCATCTAGTCTGCATTTTGCAACAACAATTTTTAGTCTAGTGAGGAAGTCATCAACAGTTTCATCAGTCTCGTGCATTAAGCCTTGAAATTCATAGCGTTTAATTCAATGATTAGACCTGGATTCAAGATGAGAAGCAAACTTTGCAAATATCTGCTCTGAATCATTTTTCTCCACCTCTGGAAGCTCCCAGCTATTAAATAAGTCAAGGCCTCGCTCCCCTGTCCAGAGAAATATATAACTGAGATTCTCCTCTGCTGTTGCAATTAAAAATAGTTTTTGAATGCTAAATTGCACTTCTGCTGAAACTTTTTAAACGATTCAACAATGTCTTCAGCCTCCCAGTCCATCACTGGGTCAACTGCTATCCGTCCAGCCATTTTTTTCCAGTATTTTTTTTTCTTTTCTTCCCCTTTGTATTTCAGTGACTTACAATCAATTGTATGTCTTAATTATTGTTCTTTATACCGCTTCCACCATGTTATGTATCTAAGTTACTTAAGAAGCCTCCCAAGTAACAGAGACATAAACCCTTATTTTCATTTAAGAAAGTGACCGTCATTTGCCAAAGCCACACAGGATGTGGAATTTATTAGCAGTTAATAACCCATCATTGAATATCATCATTGGAATTGTGAAAGTTGTCCTGTTGATGTCAGGATGTTTATTTTCTTACATAATCACAAGTGGCATCATTTCACCATAAAATACAAAGTTTGTGAAAATTTGGTTCAGAAATAATAAGAACAAAGGTTTATAATTTTTTTGAAACTTGATAAAGATCTGGCAAATCTCAATTGAGATCAGTGTCTCAGAAAGTCTAATTCTAAATCAAAGAAACTTACTTCAATGGTCTACCAATTACACTTAACAGACCTTTCAAAAATGTTAATGAATTATAATTATGCAAAATACTGTATTTATAAATCTATAAACAAACAATAAATTCATACGAATCAAATGTTGTTCTACAAGAGAGAATCCATACCTGGAACAAACTCCCAGAAGAAGCTACAAAAGCAGGTACAATTATGATCAAATTCATTTGGTCGTTATATGGATGGAAAGGACTTTGAAAGGATATGGATCAAATGCAGAGAAAAGGGACAAGCTCAGAATTTCAACTTCCCATCTGCATGACTCTGAGATGGACTGTTCCAGATGCAGCAGAACAACTGCCTCAGCGTTGAGGGGCCAAATATGAAGACCTTCCAGCTCTTATGCTCAGGGTGATTGAGAGTGTCCCTGAATTCAGTGGCACACCATGGGCAGGGAAGAGTGTTAAACCTGAATGTGGGTATTGCAATCGGTGAGTGGGTTTGATTGGATAAATTCATTAACCGTCCATGTAACCAGCCAATTCTTCTCTCTTACCTCTCTGTATAATCAGACCTAATCTTCACAAGTGATAAAAGTATAAACACAATCCTCAAGAAAAAGTAATCCTGAAACTTTTAAATAGTGTTGAAAATTCAGAGCAGCTCAGCTTAAAAAAAAACTTCTTGGATGAGCCCAGCTGTAACGGATTATCAACTGGAATCATCGATCATTTTTAAAACATTCACAACAAGATACAACAGTTTTTATAATGTTTCACAGCCTGCTTGTTGGCAAATCAAGTGGAAATTTTGTAAGCAAATTAAGCCAGGATGCTGTGTATCTAGAGAAGTGCAGTGTGTTAGGAAAGCCAAAACAACAATAAGGAGAAAACAAGGATGAATATTGTCAATACATGCAGTGATCTGAACTGAATTGTGACTGATTGAAATGGAAAATAGGTTCTTACTCATTTGTCAGCAGGACAGAGGTAGAATTTTGGGCTTCAGTTTGGCCCAAAGCCTTTTCTGACATTTTGTTACACTGGAAGATTTTTTTTTAAACTGCTTAGCAAAACAAAATGCACATCAATTCAACAAAAATCTGGAATTTCAAACAACTCCATTCACACAGTAAAATGGGACAAAACATGATTTGGGGGGCTTCCTGCTGGTAATTAATTTGTTAAGATTGCTCGTGACTCCTTTACAAGTCTTCCATTTACTAACATCCTTATATTAAAATAATTTGGTATCAAAGCATATGTTACTTGTTTCTTTATTCATATCTATCTTGAAGATGACTACAAAAAGTGCTAAAGGTGGAAAGAGAGAAGAAGAAACTCCATTATCTATGGGAAATATTGCTTCTTTGTTGAAAAAAACACAGAAAGTCAACAGCTAATGATCTTCAAGTCTTTTTTGGATCAAATTGATATTAAATGAGATGCTTTAAGAAAGAGAATGATGATTATGAGGAACAGATCTCTGTTGTTGAATAAACTGGAAACAGTTGATGTGAAAGTCAATGATCTTGAGGATATCTGCTGTAGATCAGCTAATACTATTAAGAAGTTAACGCAGAAACTCAGACTTAGAAAGAAGGAGGATGCAAAACATGCAAATCCTGGGCTTGAAGGAAGATGCTGAAATCACCGGCCCACTAAGTTCTTCACTAACTTACTTTGTGAAGCTTTTGGACCAGCAGTCTTGACTCTCTTTCAGGATTGGACCGTGCAAACAGATCTTTAATATACTGACCAGCTTCTGAACATGGACCCCATTCAGTTATTCTATGTCTGCACTGTTACCAAATAAAAGATCTTTTATACGTGAATCTCATCATAGAGGTATGCTTGTATATCACAGTCAACACATCAGAATTGTGGAAGACTTTCACCCTGAGGTATTGAAGAAGCATACTGCTTACAAATAACTTATGTCAGAACTATACAAACATGGTTGAAAAGCTGCTTAACTGTACCCTACATGTCTTCAAGTCATACTTCCTGATAAATCTAAGAAGTGGCTATGTTCAGTACAGGAAGCCCAGGAATATTTGGAAAACCTTTTGTCTATTTATCAACCTTAGCAACTGGACTGAAATTGTTTGATAATTTCTTTTTAAGTTTCCTTCAAAATCAATACAGGATTTTTTTTTTTTTAAGTTTAGGGAAGCTTCAGAGTTTCTTTTCTTTGCTGTTTCAATAACAAGTGTTAAGAATGTATTTAGGACAAGGATATTTAGGTAGCGTTCAGTATTTTTAATCTTGTGAAAGAATTTCAAACAGTCATAAATTGTCCTTGGATTTTTTTTTTGCTAAATATAGACTATTTATTTAGCATGGAAGTACTAACAAGATTACATTAGAATTGGAGCTATGCCAGTCAGAAGATTGGCGTTAGTTCAGTTAGTTGAAAGCAGTGGTTTTCAATCTTTTTCTTTCCACACACTTACCATTTTAATGATTCCCTATACCATAGGTGCTCTGATTAGAAAAGGATTGCTTAAGGTGGTACGTAGGTGGAAAGAAAGTTTGAAACCCACTATTTTAATCATACCTAATTGACTTGTTATGTGCACAGTTTCATAACTCCAAAGGAAATGGGCCAATGACAATTATTCTCAAGCAATATATTTCAGTAACAATTGGATCTAGAGCAGTGATTCTCAACTTTTCCACTCACATACCACCTTAAGTAATCCCTTACTAATGACAGAGCACCAATAGGGATTACTTAAAGTGGTATATGAGTAGAAAAAGGTTGTGAAACATTAGTTTATAGCATGGTTCGCTCCTTTAGGACAATGTTCTAGTTTTGGTTGGTGGTTGGGGGAGGATTGGAATTTCTTTGGGATTTGTATTGGCCTTTCATAGACATGTTCATGGCTTACTTTAATTCTCTGCTAATATTAGCCATTTGGAATTTGTGTATTTTTTTCAGAACAGCTTTCATTATTAATTGTAAAAAATAAATATTGATATCAACTAATTGGTTGGAATATTAATGACCTTAACCATCCTGTAAAAATAAGCAAAATATTTGTATTCCTTAAATGGTGTAAGGCTACAGTTATATTTTTGCAGGAAACACATTTGATGTGGTGATAATTTATGGCTTGTTAGACAGTGGAGAGGACATCACTTTCAATCATTATTCTACGCTAAAGCCAGAGGGATGTCAATTCTTATGGAGCAAACCATTCCCTTTGTTCAGCATAAGGCTGTGTTTGATATTAATGGCCATTTTATGATCATATCAGGCAAATTATAAAATAAGATAGTGATTTTTTGAAAATTTTAGAGGAACAAATCAGGTTTTTTTGTAAGATCTCTGATAAATCTTCTAGTCTAATTGTCTGGGATGATTTCAAGACTTACCTCAGAGGCCAAATTATATCTTAAACTGCAAATGTTAAGGAAAAGACTAATAAGGGAAAAATGAATTAGCTGACAAATTGAAACAATTAGATCACAATGAGCTTTGACTCCAAACCCTGTTTTATACAAGTGTTGTTCTTAAAATCTAAATGTATCTTTTTCTGACATAATCAAAAGTCAACACTTAAAAAGAGTCAATTTTATACACATGGATACAAATCCTGAAAACGTTTGACCAATCAGTTAAAAGGGTTTGCTGCTAAATGCCAAATTACAGAGATCCAAAATAAATGATACATTCAGAAAATGTTATTCTAAATTGTATACTTCTGAATTTCCTAATGATAGCAGTTTAATCACCAGCTTTTTAAATCAGTTGAATATTCCTACGCCATCTTCAGATAATTAAAAGTGGTTATATAATCCTATATCACAAGAGGAGATAATGAAGGCAATTTTTTTCCTTATAATCCACGAAAGCACCCAGCCTTGAAGGATTCCCTGGGAGTTTTTCTTTTAAGGCATTTTCTCATGTACATGCATCCCACTTATGCTCTATCCTTCCTAACTCTTTTAAATTAGGCAAATTGCCAACGACTTTTCATGAAGCTTCAATCTCTCTAATTGTGAAAAAGAACAAAGGCCTGTCTAATTGTTCCTCTTATAGGCCAATTTATTTATTAAATGTAAATGTTAAAATTTTCATCATGGTACTAGACGAGGCTGTCCTTAATCCACAACTATTTGATTTGGCTTCAATCTGATTAGCCTTCTCAGCTTGAGGAACTAGGTCCTTCCCGTTAATCTCATCAGGATCTCTTATTATTGAGGACTTTAGAATTTAATTTTGCTTTATCACTTTCATTCTCCAACCCAACCATCTCCTTCTCTGCATTTTCACAGTGAGGGACACCATGCTATTCTTGTTGTCCCCTCTTATACTGATTACGTATCATACCTAATACAATGCAAATGCTAGGTTGCTTTATACTCACTATGATGACAGAACTTACAATAGTGCGCAGACCACTGTACTCTCAGTTCCTATGTTTGAACAGTCTGAAGCATTGGTCTGCAGTAGATTTTCCCATTTTTTTAATACTTTGTGCACTTCAGTCTTATTAAATCATGCGCATTTTTCCCCACGCTCTTTTATACATTGTGCACTTTTGTGCTTTATTCCTGCAACAATTTCATCACTCGGGACGTCACCACTGGAGGTTGAGCCCCCTTTAAATTTGAGATATCCTCATGAACCAGGTAATTCATGGCCAGTGTGAATGGCTTACTGGGAATTGCAACCCGGATCATTTTCCCACCTTATGGAGGGCTGACGGTGTGAAAGGGGAATGTCAGATTATCAGTCCATAAATTATCTAGGGCCTAGATTCTAAGCCATTAGTGGCTGAATTCTCACAATTCAGAAACCAGCCAGAAATTTCCAACTTTGTTGAATGTGTAGAGCCCTAAATCAACAATGGAACACACACAGTGGCGCTGCAAGTGAAAGCTAAAACATAACACTAAGCAGCATTATGTGTTTAAGAAAGGAATGTGGAATCCCTTACCATTTAAATTTTTCATGTAAGGGAGTTAAAATGCACAAATGCAAAATTAAATTTATTCAAGCCAAATTTTGGAAAATAAATAATTATGGCTCAATTCATTATTAAAATCTCACAAACCTAATTTAATCATAAAGTTCTCAGAATACTTTATAAGACCACATCCTACCATCTGAAATTCACATTGTTGTATGCAACACCAGATTGATTGGGTTGTAAAGGCAAAGCACTAACAGCTACTTTGGGGTTTTCACATGACACTTATTCCTCTATCCCCTGCATATTTGTTTGTCTGTCTGTTTATAAGCCTTGAACATGACTATCCCCTGCATATTTGTTTGTCTATTTATAAGCCTTGAACATGGCTATCAAATCTGTTTCCACCACTACTCCAGCAGCCTATTCCATGTGTAGAAAAACAAATTACGCCACGCATCTCTGTAAACCTCACCCCCACCCCACCTCCTTAAATGCAGAACCCCCAAGACATAATATTTTTACCCTGGGAAAACAATAAGTGATTGCTTCATTAAAAAAATGCTATCTGCTGATATTTGACCACTGACTGAACCTTGTTGTGCAGTGAATCCATTCTATTCCTTGCTGTCAAGTGATTTTTCATGAAGAACAAGAACGTCCACATGCTGCTGTTCACACATTAAATGTAAATGGTTTATGTTCATGCACTGGATTACAGCACGTATCAAATGTTGCATTTTAATTCTGTTTTGTGCTTCATTTAATTTGAAGGTTGTCACACAAACTTACAGCTTTGAAAACAAATTTTGCCTTTTTTTTTGCCAATTTCAAAGCTGTAATCTTCCTAGGTATGAGTAGGAAACTGTGGGAATGTGCTTTAAAGACAAAGTTCCAAAGGTAACATAGCAAGTTACAGCTTCACAAACACAGATAATTTTAGAATCCCCAATTCCTTTCCCTCTTCCAGAAGCAGAAACTCCATCTGCTGCAGAATTTGAAAATCAGAGTTCTTGAAATTTCTCCAAGAATTCAATATTCAGTCAATATTGAGATCAATGCTAACCTGTAGGATATTGAAGCAAAGGAGAATCTTCTAATGCATGACTGGTCAATGATCAGATATTGAACATCAGAAAAACCATGTTTGCTTAAATCACCACCACATTTACCAAAATTACTTCAAAGCCACTTGACATTTAAATGTATTAATTGATTTGTATGAAAGTAATCTCACAATTGCGGCCTACTTTTCAGCACCCAAGCAAAGTATGATATGATCCAGAAGTATATGAATCACAATTGGAAAACACCAAAGAGTGTATATCCCCAATATCTAGAATTCAAGCAACCGCCAATCCCAAGCATCCAGTGTGACAGAGGTGGTTTGGGAAAAATTGCTAGAGCAGGTTGCACACAAACATTTTAAAACACAGAATATTTCAGGACTTTTGCAGACTGCTTTTTGCAAAAGTGCAACAAAGTATCTGCATACAGCTTGCCTGGGAGATTATGTGATTTTTGCAGGCAAACAGAACAGTTTTGCTCTCAGAGAGGGAGGGTGTGAAACAGAGAGGAAAGCAGTCAGTAATCAGTTCCAGAAGGACAAAGATGGCAAACTTTGGAATGCTGCCTGGTCAAAGGAGAAGGCTGGCTGTCTGAAATGTGACCTGAAAGAAGGAGGATCATCTGGAGAACCCTGAAGTGGACGTTTCATCAGCAAGACTGATTAAACAAGAATCATGTCAGAAATAAAACTTCTCACACATGAGTCTCTTTAAAACTGATGACACGACAAGCTTTATTTACAAGTCTGCAGAGTTGGACTCAACTGGCTTCTCACCAGTTAAGCCCCGATACATACAGTGCATTGATTTTTATACCCTTATTGTTTGCCCTTCCCCTTCTTATTAATACTGTTTTAATTGGTTAGTATTGCAAAAGCATTCTAAGTATAACTGCATTTTTAATTATCACGTTCGTTACGTACGCTGTGAACTCTACATACACTAAATTCTGTTTCTCACCCTTCTTATCAATCTTTTGTCTCCTGCATGTCTCTCACTATGACCATGAAAAGATATGTTTTAAAAAACATATCCAGCTGAACCTTTTGTCCTTGGCTGCTAGTAAGCTCCCTGTCCGTTCTGGCTTCCCTTTTTATGATTAATCATCACATTTTAACTTAAGCCATTTTAACCTAAATTCTCTATCTCTAACAAATCAGGTGCAGGTCTCTCTCTGAAAACCAGAAAGAACCCTCTTGAGTGTTAACCATTTGCCTGTTAAGCACCAAAGCCTGGAGAACTTTGTTAATGCTAACTTCTGTGCATAGTACAAGAATTGCTTGCAACCAGTGAGATTGGACTGTGATCCAAAGAACTTTTCTAAGCCTATATACACATTACACCCACCTGCGCTTAGTATTAGAGGGGGGATTAAGTAGGTTAAGTAATAAGTTAAAAGTTTAATTCTGTTTTCTTGTTCAATTATAATTAAAAACTACTTTTGTTTAAATAACCCTTTGTGTTGTGGTGCATATCTATTGCTGCTGGTTTTTAAAGAGTCCTCTAGACTCCGTAACACTAGTTTAAAAAAAGAGGAAGTAAATAAATAGGAATAAATAAAAATTAAATTGCAAAATAATTGTTCTCTAAAGAAACACAAACCCTTGAAGATGGAAGCAAACATACAGCCCATAGAGCACCTCAGTCATGCACCACCTGCAACAGCTGTTTGTACCAAGTTTGAATAAAGTTGTATTTGATAAAAATTCCATCAGCCAAGATGCAGAGCTGGCCAATGCCACTTGTTGCTGGGGAAACTCTCCCAAAGTGTCTCCTTATCTATGCCTATCTTTATTAGTACAGGTACATTAGTACATGAGTTACGTCTATCAGCGTATACGACCAAAATTTTATTAAAAAACCTTCATTAAAACTACTATACAAGTACATATTTTGTATTAAAAGTACTGTATTCAGTGGTCCCCGTTGGCAGCCCAAGGACCCCGTTCCCCAATTTAAGACCAAACCTGAGTTACAACCAATCCTTTGGTCCCCATTAAATTAGGGATTATCTGTATATTATTAAATATGTTAGTAAGGGTTTTATCTGGAAACCTGTGGGGGGAGAGGTTCATTATAATGGAGGCACAGTTAGTGCAGCAATGAGGGCAATGCTGATACAGGGCCAGCGACCGGGGTTCAATTTTATGATTTGTAAGTTATGGGAATTATCTGATTAAGGTGAACTTTACTTAATTAAGGACAACCATATTGATTTTTTTTAATTACTTGATATTTTGTGCTATCCTTTAACTTTTAAACTGTTTATTCTTAATAGTAGGTGCATTAATTAGGCATTGTAAGAATGGATCTCAGGCAACTGGAAAATACGTATATCAAGCATTTGCAATCCTCATAGGTGCTGGATACTGGGGATTTTACTGTAATTCAAGATTCATAACATAAGTGTTAAATGCATCCTGGAACCTCTGGATTTCCTTGTTCTTCCAACCTTAAATTTTCTATCATTATAAACTGAGATGATACACAAACATGGTTCTTTTTCCCAAATAACTGAAATCCAAAGAGACCAAAGATCCAAAACTATCAAGATGATCATTGCTGCACTTTGTTCTGTGGAGATTCTATCTTCTGTCAACCAAAGTAGTCACAAGATCGATTTACTTTAGATTGCTTCTGAATTTTGAAAGTATAAAACATTCAAGTTATTTTCATTCAGTGTTGTTTTTTTTGTGTGTTACAAATGACAAAGAAGCTGACTTTTTCCACCTTCCACTAGTTTTGCTCAGAGTTATTTCTGTATGGCATTGCACACCAAGAAACCACAATTTCAACTTGGCTAAAAGCAGAAATCCCCAATGAGCGAGATTAAAACTCTGCGACGGTTCACAAGGAATGATCAGATGCAACTTGGCCTCTTCTGCCACTCAAATGGACCTTCTTTGTACTCCCAATCTTTGGCATATTGCTGTACATTTTTGTGGTTTGACTTTACAGACACCCAATGCACCATGAACTCCTGGAGACAAGGGGAATGAATAAGGGCACAGCCACAGATCAACATTGAAAGGAAAGGTCACTTGTTCCAAATCCGATTTGGCCTATCATTGAGCAAATCACTGAGACACTCAATTTTAATGAGAAACTTCGCAAGACAATCCATGAAAAACAGGGCAGCACTGTCAGAGCTGCTGTAATGTGGAACCGGGGAGAGTGGGAAGCACAGAATCCTCCACATGATCCAACCACCCAGTCCTAATGCCAATGGCCCCAAAGAGGTCATCAATGGCCTGTCAAGGGGCCGGTATTTTTATTTAAAATTCTCCAACTATGGGGTCTGTGCACCAGATGGTGGTACATGTACTGGCAGCAGCCTCAATGGGTTACACTGGACCGGAGGCAGTGCACCAGAAACAAGGCAAAAACCCCCCATTGAGAAGGAGAAGAATAGGAGGACCACAGCATTGGACCAATGAGGGACTCAGCTGCTGAAGGACCCACACAGCCTGCAGGCTGTTAGAGATTGGCTCCTATGAACCAGGCATCGGAACTGGGGTTCGAGTGGGTGTGGAGAGCAAGAAGGGTTCCCCAAGGGCCTTGGATATTGAAGGTTTCCTGATCTTATCGGGATTGGACCTAGAAATCAGGTTCCAACAGATAGAAAAGGAGTCTGTGCAGTTGCAGAGGCTGTGGGATCACTGAAGGTGAATCCACAGTCATGCAGCAACTCTGAAGGGATTCCTTTTGCTGCTCTCTCTTACTGTAAGGAGCTCTGGGCAATACTATGGCAACTCTTCATCTGTCTTACAGCAGACTAAAGGAAATTTCATGCAATATTACATTTTTCTGTTTTATTGTGAAGGGAATACAAAGAAAAAAGGAGGGTCTCACTGAAAGCAGAATGGGAATGAGAGATGGGTGTGAAGGACAGATGTGAATGTTTATGAGACAGAGTTAAGGAAAGAGAAAATCTTCGGCAATTGTTAAAAATTAAAAATCCATGAACAACAAAAAATAGACATTTTGTTGCATCTTTCTGTTAGATTCTACGCATGTTACTCACACAAATCACATATTCCTGCCCAACCAATCATTCTGTTCTTATGAAAATGCTGACAGTTGAAATGTTACCCAAAGCCATCACACTTCTGCAATAACACAAAATGTCAACATAAAAAGCCTTAAGTAATAAAGAAAGATGAGAATAGCTGGGGTTGTTCATACTTTACACCTGGGAAAGATGAAGCAATATATGGTAAGAAAATGAATGGTGCCTCTGCAGGCAATTTAATGGAACAGTGCTGGACCAAAATAACAGAGAGACTGAGAGCTGCCACTCAAACGTTATCAGTGTGTGAAGCCCAAGAGCTCAGGAACATATACAGGTACCTTACTCTCTCAAAAGAAGTCTGTGTCCTTGGAGAATACAAGATAAATTTGGTAAAGCAAGGCTCAGAATGCACAAGGGTGGTATGGTTGGGGAGTGGGGGGGGGGGCAAGGTGCTGAAGTGCAACCCTTACAGATTAGAATCAATTATGCCTGCCAGTGGCATAGGATCAGTGTGGAGTATTGGTGTTGGGGTGGGAAGAACGTCAGGGAACAAAACAAGCAGAAGGATTG